>NC_080043.1:78915937-79253353 GCF_012489685.1 Lotus japonicus | reverse complement strand
GGTGAGAGATAGGATGTACAAGATTTGGTTGTTGGGTGGAATGTCAGAGTCAGAGAGGGTGACAGGAGGGAGGAAGACATGGGAAATGCCATGTGGGAGGGAGTTGAGTAAGGTGGTTTGAGTCTTAGAGGGTTCAGAACCATCGTTGGGGATGAAGATGGTGACTGGGAGGTTATGGTGGCGGAGGAGTCTCTTGGCGAACTCGATGAATGGGATGAGATGTCCCAAGCCTGGACTTGGCATCATGGCCACTAGTGGTTGTTGCCCTTCCATGGAAGCAAGTAGGAAGGGACTATAGGCAGTGTTATTTGAGAATTAATGGAAATAATATTGGTGGAGTACTAGGACAATGAAGGAGGGAGGGGGGAGGATTTTATTTATACAGAGGGTGTTTGATTGATTGTTAATTGTTGGCCAAAGCTTAGCAAATTCTTCTCCAATTATCACTTTCTAGAAAAATGATTAATACTTTCCGATCCCATAATTGATACTATCATCTCCTGATTGTTTTTATGTCGCCCATATTTTAAAATAAAAAACACTTATTATATGCTGAAATGTATTTTTTATCAAAATAACAAGGGCAATAAGTATTGAATGGTAAACCATTTGAAATTGGATCGGAGAAGCTAACTAACCACATAGACTATTCGTAATAACCCTAGGGAACCGTAGGATACACGGAATTTATTTGAATAACCTAAGTCAAATAAATGGGAGTTAAGCTAACTAACCCCATAGACTATTCTTGGTGGAAATGCATTATTCTAATGTTTTATCCGTCCTTTTATAGATTAAGCTAATTAAATGAAATCCTTATAAAGATAGGAGAAGGTATAAGAATCAATCTCTAATGGGTGCAATTTAACTTTTTGATGTACCAAATTTTTTTTATATTAGCATTAAGCAATGTCTCATTTTTTTTTTAAAAAAAAGGACTACAAAGTCATTTTTTAGGGGAAATTATATCTGCACCAATGAAATTACATAAAAGTTTACATTTTTCTCCATGTAATTATATTTTATCATATTTTCATGCAATTCATTTTTGTGTGTAAATACTTTTGTTCGACCCCAGGTTACGTTGCTTATGGGGTTAACTTCTTGCTTTGCCATCTTCTCCCTCTCATCGGTTGTGAGTGAAGAGTTTTTATCCTTTACAACCACTTTATTTTCTATTTGTTATGAAATATATGGATGTCCATCAAGGTTAAGAGTCAATGGGCTAGGCCTACATGTATACTTGTTCAACACTCCAAACCTAATAATATAAATACAAGGGAGTCTGCACCTAGCAGAGTATATCTATCACACTATTTCTCTATCTCTTGTTCCTCTCTTCTCCTACCTTATTCACTTGCTTACTCTTTATTCATAACACGTTATCAGCACGATAGTCTCTCCTTAATTCCTAAGTGAAAGAGTAAGTACCACTTCCAGAGTAAGTATCACATCCATGTGGAAGGTTATAATTTTTTTTTTCTTCTTCTTCCTTCTCCTTCTTCTTCGAATTATTTATCTATGAGTCCATAAGTACCATATTAATAAATATGAATCTTGAAGATTCATAGTCTTACAGTCCAGAAGCACTGTAATTGAATTATTTTGCATGAATCAAGAAGATTCATAGCCTTACAATCCAGAAGCACTGTAATTGAATTATTTTGCATGAATCAAGAAGATTCATAGCCTTACAGTCCAGAAGTACTGTAATTGAAATATTTTGAATGAATCAAGAAGATTCATAACCTTACAGTCCAAAATACTGTAATTGAATTATTTTGCATGAATCAAGAAGATTCATAGCCTTACAGTCCAGAAGTACTGTAATTGAAATATTTTGAATTAATCAAGAAGATTCATAATTATTTTGCATGAATCAAGAAAATTCATAGCCTTACAGTCAAGAAGTACTGTAATTGAAATATTTTGAATGAATCAAGAAGATTCATAACCTTACAGTCCAGAATACTGTAATTGAATTATTTTGCATGAATCAAGAAGATTCATAGCCTTACAGTCCAGAAGTACTGTAATTGAAATATTTTGAATGAATCAAGAAGATTCATAACCTTACAGTCCAGAAGTACTGTAATTGAAATATTTTGAATGAATCAAGAAGATTCATAACCTTACAGTCCAGAATACTGTAATTGAATTATTTTGCATGAATCAAGAAGATTCATAGCCTTACAGTCCAGAAGTACTGTAATTGAAATATTTTGAATGAATCAAGAAGATTCATAGCCTTACAGTCCATAATACTGGAATTGAATTATTTTGAATGATTCATGAAGATTTATAGTCTTACAGTCCAGAAGTACTGTAATTGAATTATTTTGAATGAATCCTGAAGATTCATAAAAAAATAAAATATATATATATATATGAGTTTTGAAGATTCATAACCTACGGGTCTGGAAGTACCGTAGTTGATTTTTTTTTTTGATAAGCCAAAAGAATATATTGAATGAAGCACAAGGGGTACTTCAACCCAATACAAAGAGAAAGAATGGTAAAGAAAAAAGAAGCAACTAACTAAGAACTTACAGCACAAAGGCTAAAGAAACCGTAGTTGATTATCTAAAATATGAATCCTGAAGATTCATAAAGATCATATCCGAATTGTATTGAGATATATTCTCTTTGAGCTATGAGTCAAGAAGTATCATAGCATGAATACACAAAGAACAGTTCATGAAGAACTAGAAATTTATATGAATATCAAATCTCAAAAGGATTCAATAGATTTATTGGATATTTGAATGTATGAGAGAAATTGCTTTATATCTCTATACATATCATTTAGTTGATTTGATCATTCCTCATTCCTCATTCCTTTCTTGACGTGAATGAAATATTATTGAATCTTTCCACTAGAAGTGGAAGAGATAAAGAAAGGTGATGAGATATATCATAACGGAAAGAGGTTAAGAAAAGAGTCATAAAATATACTATATTTTAATTATTTGAATTGATCTCTTTATTGAATTGAAAAATAAAAATAAAAAAATAAGTAATATGTACAGGTACAACAACTTTAATTTTGTTACTTTTAAAACAGTTGTATGATGAAAAGATTTTTTTAAAATATATATATATTTTGTGCTATCAATTTTGTCACATTTTTTTTTTCTTCTTCTTCTCAAAACTATCAATTATTTAAAGTCGTTTCTTTTCCATATTTTTTTTTAATATATGGATATCTTTTTATTATACTCATTGATTCATAAAGGAATATATTCTCAATTTATGTTTATAATGAGTGCTTAATTTTAAAACTAGATACTACGGAAATTTTTTATATGATATCATTTGATTTTGTAACTCTTAATAAAATTAGAATCAAAGGGTAATTATTGATTTTGAATACATGTAGAAACATTTGTATGTGGACGTACTATTTTATTTAGTACATAAATTTTTATTAAATCTTAAGGGATTTTTTTTAATGTGTAAATATTTATGAGATCATATTTAGGAATAATTATATGAGTTTGTTATAAAATTATTTTTGTTATTTATGATAAACAAATTTATTTACGTGTATTTCGACTTCCACCTTGTATGATAAAGGAATATTTAAACAAACTTAGTTGTTTGAAATAAACAAAAGAAGAAGACCTTATTATCTTTTGTCAATATTGATAACCCGAGGCTTATTCTATGTTTATCAAGTCCTTTTTGCCTCTTTATTCTACTTTTTGAGTCCTTCATTGAGTGTTGAGTCAAGTTGAGTCCATTTATAGTTCATAATTGCATTTGCATTAGTTTAGGTATTTTTAATTAATATTTTTGGTCTTTTTAATTAGTTTTTATTGAGGTTTAAGTCCTAAGGTCAGGTTTGATTTAGAGTCTTGAGAGAATATGAGAGTTGATTGCATATTAGAAGTTTTATTTGATGAGTTGAATGAAAGATTTCTGAATTATTGTGATTAAATGAGTGTTTCCATGAGTTACATTGGGGAAATGATGGTTTTTGAGATTCTTTGAAGGTTTCAGGTGATTTTGATGGCCAATGATGATGGTTGAAGGCAAAGTAATGAGTCATGATGATAGTTGAAGAAGGAGTTACAAAATTCGGAGAAGAATCTGATGAACCACGCATGTGCGCCGCCTATGCCACACACATGCGTGGTGGTTCTGCTGGAAAAAGTAAAGGAACATGAAGGCCACGCATGTGCGCCGTTTTGGCCACGCACATGCGTGGTAAGCAGACCTGGAAGTTTTTTTTTACAGATGATCCACGCATGTGCGTGGAGGAGGCCACGCACATGCGTGGCGGGCCGCCCAAAAGTCTATAAATTAGGATTTTGTGATTTCTTTTAGGTATCTTGTACTTTTTTGAACAAAACTTAGAGTTTTAGTTCCTTGGAGCTTGTGGGAGGCTTCTTGGCCCTCTTCTTTCAGGTTTTTGTTCATTTAGTTTACATTATGAATTCCCTAGCCATGCTTGGCTAGTTTCTCTTTGTACTTTGGGTGAAGTGAACCTTAGCTCTGATTATGGTTTAAACTTCTTATTTTCTTATATGAATAAAGTTTCTTTTCCATGTATCTTTTCTCTGAATCAATATTCTCTTGAGTGCACACAAGTGTTTTGCTTTCTTCTTGCACAACGGAAGTTGGTGAGGATTAAGGGACTTGGGATTAGATTGATTTGTTTGCTATCACTTAGGAATAAGGGTAGAAACTTATTGTGTTGGCCTGAACTTATAAACTTCATTCTTCAATTGAATTGACTAGGCACTAAGGCATTAGGTTTGGCAGATGAAATTGAATGATTTACTTGATTAAGGAATTAACAAGTAGAGGTAGAGGCTATAACATCATGGATAAGGATTCTGAACTTCATATAAGAATTGATTTGAGAACCATAATTGGACTAAGTGGAGCTTTGCCCAGGGTACTTCTTTATCTGAATTATAATTCTTGCTCTTCATCACAAGTGTGTTAAACACAACAAACCCTCAAACTTATATTGCTTTCTTTTTCACATTCTGAACACAAAACTCTTAGAAGCAATTGATGAACAACTATCCCTGTGGTTCGACAATCTTTTGTATTACTTCGATCAATCCGTACACTTGCGGAATTGCTATCAAATATTTACATTATAGTTCTTGAGGAACTATATCGTTATCATTATAAATGATAAAGTTGATTGAAAGAGATGTGTCTATCATATAAGCTACTGAAATAGCTATATTAAGGAATGATTGAGATATTCCCTGAAGTGAATATTTCAACAAACATGACAAAAGTTGTGATCCTTTTTAAGGCATGGGCAATTGTCCCTGAAGGACATCAAATGGTATATTTGATCTTGTTTCATTTGTTTCATGAAATGAAACTTTGTGGTGGCTCTCTAAACTTCAAAGCAATATTTCAAAAAGGGATCATTGACAATCTTGAAAATATCCATAGATCAGTAATCTTATATTTTTTCAAGAAACAACCCCAGATGCGGTTGCAATCCTATAAATGGTAGCCATGATAATGACTCCTTATATCAGAGTCTTCCTGACACAATGTGGTGGTCAGTCGACGTGTCCTATTGGCACGGTGATGAAGCAAATTGCAGTGCAATTGCTATTAGCTTGCTGAGGGGGAGCATAATAATATGTTTGTGACTCACACTTAGGGGGAGAATGTTGAGAATTAAAGTGTGAGTTACAGTCTCACATTGGCGCATGATCTCATGCTTTCTACTCCCCTTATCACCCCCTAAATTGATATCAAAGTATACAAATATAAAGAGTATATATAAACATTATTGTTAGATATTGCTTGGATCAGTAGTAATCCAGACATGTAAAGATGTCAAACCTATTGCGCTTTTCATGTGATGGATATGAGTTAAAGGAAATTATGAGATGTAATACTCATCTTGTGACACAACTGTCATGTACACAAATTCCTTATTAATTTGAAAGTCTTGAAGGACTTTATTTACATTTAATTGATGTAACGATAAACTATGGGTTGAAAATATCAAAATCCTTAAAGGATTTAAAACGTCAGAAAATTTTACTTCAAACATTTAAGTATTATTTTGAATAAGAAAGTTCTATATATGGAACAAATTGAATGTGATTGGCATGACCGGTTAGACCATCCCGAGTCTTATGATGCGAAAGTATATGAATTCATATGAGCACTCATCGAAGAACCTGAAGATTCTTCAATATAATGAATTCTTATATATTGTTCTCATGACCATTTAATAATTGGTAAAAGGATGGATTTAAATCCCTCATTATTCTTGAGTATATTCGATGTGATACATAGAGGTGTTCATAACCGAACCAATCCAAACAAAACCGAAAAACCGATCCAAAAAAACCGAAATCCAATCAAACCGAAAACCGAACAGACTTAAAATTGAAAAAACCAAAATTATTTATTGGATCGGATCGGATTTCGGATTTGATTTCCAAAACCGAACCAATCCAATCCAAACCGAACATTCACAAATATGTATACTTTTAGTTATACATATATCATTCCATTTACACTTACATAGTACATATTTATTGTATATATATTGATTATATCACACATGCATCAAAGTTTACTATATACATGCATCAAAGTAAACAATTATAATCATAATTTTAAAATATGTTGACTATGTTATAATTTATGAATGTTATATTAATGTTATAAATTATGTATCATTGTATTTATCATATATTATATATTTTTAAAATTTATACAACACAATTTCAAAGTATAAAAAAGTGAAACAAAAACCGAACAATCCAATCCAATCCAAACCGCTATAGATTGGATCAGATTGGTTCGGATTTGAATTTAGTAAAAAATTCATTGGATGACAAAATCATAAAACCGATGAGATCGGATCGGATGATTTTTCTCCTCAAAACCGATCCAATCCAATCCGCGAACACCCCTAGCGATACATGTGCACGTATTCACTCTTTTTATGAGTCATTTAAGAATTTCATAAATTTATCGATGCATCGACTAAATGACCAAATATATGTCATCAACTCTCAATATTGATAGAGTGAAAATTCCAACCTTGATCAAGTTGGTAAATGACATGATTTTGAATTATCTAGTTGCACATGTTCGTATTTAAATGATCTAGCTGATTTGTTTAGTTAAATGCCTCCTATTTATAGCTAGACAATTACATATGAGAACAAATATCCTTATTTATGGACATGTGATTTTGCAATTAGCAGCATTGACACGCATCAAGCTAACAATTCATTAGAATTCTCCATATTGTAATTGGTTCATGGTCAGGAACCTAATATCTTCCATCTAAAAATTTTCAATGTGCGTTATATATTTTCAATTGCTCCACCACAACGCACTAAGGTGGGACCACAAGGAAAGCTGAGATTATGTAATCAATTTGAACCATTACCGATAGATATTTCATATCTTACTTGTTGTTTCTCAGCATTAGGGGGAGAGGAAATTAAGCAGCTCTGAAAATTTGTGAAGAATGCATATGTACACTCGCACTATGAACCAGAAGTTCAAAAGATGCATTCTCTGACCTAAAATGAATTATTAAATTCCTTATATGCTGCAAATACCATTCTCTTACTTAATATCCCAGTTGGAAATTTATTATTAGACTAAGGCATGCCTAAAACTTGGTTCAAAAATATATATCCTGGAGAAGGATGATGGTCTTGTTGAGGAGGCAAATTATCTTGAAAAGTGTAGAGACTACAAAAATGTTTATTCCTCTTAAAGAGGTTCAGGTACCTGTAATTATTTATTGAAGAGATCTCATATGATTATGTCTCTACAAGTTGAAACAATGAACCAAGAATATGAAGAATTGTCGACATGTTGAAGTAGCGCTCAATGTTAGAAATATGTGCGAGAATCTTGAACAAACAAAAAAACGAATGGGTATGATTGGCCATAAATAGAAAGAAGCAATTCATTTGCTGAATTTAAGGGTCTTTGGACCTGATGTCTATACCCTAAAGGTATAAAGACGATAAGGCTTAAAGAGTACTTGGAGTTACAACTTATTTGTATGGCTCACTTGAGATTGATATCTATATAAAACTCCTTGAAGATTGTAAGATGCCTAAAGCACACAATACATGTTCTCAACAATGAACAAATTACTAGATTGAAGCAATCTAGATGATTATTTGCTTAAGGACGGTCACAAAATGACCCACCCAACTCATGCATATTTATGATGAGATGTGAGATTGCTTATGTCATAATTAATGTTAATGACAATGATTAATTGGGACTCTAGAAGAGCTACCAAAGCTGTAGATTTGCTAAGAAAGAATCTGAGATAAAATGGTTGAGAATGAAAATTTTGTCTAGCCTTATCAATTGAGTATCTAAAGGCTGAGGTATTTATGTACCAAAAGACTTATATTGTAAAGGTATTAAAAGGAATCTATATGGACAAATCATGTCCATTGTGTACTCTATTGATTGTAAGGTCATTAAATGTAAATAAAGATCCTTTTAGACCTTGAGAAAAGAATGAAGAATTACTTGGTCCTGAAGTACCATATCTTAGTGCTATCAGAGCATTATTGTATCTTGCTAGTCATACTCGACTTGATATATCATTTGCTATTAACTTATTAGCAAGATATAGTTCTTCACCTACACGAAGACATTGGAATGGAATAAAACAAGTCTTTTGTTATCTTAAAGGCATAATGAATATGCGTTTATTTCCCCCTTATATGTCCAAGCTTGATCTAATTGGTTATGCAGATGCTGGATATTTGTCTAAATATCTCAAACAGGTAACTTGTTTACATGTGGAGGAACAACCATTTCATGGAGATCTGTGAAACAAACTATGATAGCCACCTCAGCTAACCATGCAGGAATATTCGCATTACATGAGGCAAGACGAGAATACGTTTGGCTGAGATTCGTGATTCAATTCGTACTTGATATTGGTGATTTGTCCTCTGGAAAGATGCCGCCAACAACTATATATGAAGATAATACTACATGCACTGCTCAATCAAAAGAAGGATACATCAAGGGAGATGAGACAAAGCAAATATCACCGAAGCTCTTCTTCACTCATGATCTACAAAAGAACGGTGACATCGACATCCAACAAATTTGTTCAAGTGATAATTTAGCAGACTTATTTACGAAGGCTCTTCCAACTACAACATTTGAAAAGCTTGTGCAGAATACGGGAGTTCGTCGGCTCAAAGATCTCAATTGAAATGCATTGTACTCTTTTTTCCTTAACCATGTTTTTTTCCCATTGGGTTTTTCATGGTAAGGTTTTTAATGAGGCAATGTACAAAGACGAACTATAGAATGATGTACTCTTTTTCCTTCACTAGGTTTTTATCCCACTGGGTTTTCCTAGTAAGGTTTTAATGAGGCACATTCTTAAGGGATGGTCATCCAAGGGGGAGTGTTATGAAATATATGGATGCCCATCAAGGTTAAGAGTCAATGGGCTAGGCCCACATGTATACTTGTTCAACACTCCAAACCTAATAATATAAATACAAGGGAGTCTGCACCTAGCAGAGCATATCCATCACACTATTTATCTATCTCTTGTTCCTCTCTTCTCCTACCTTATTCACTTGCTTACTCTTTATTCATAACACTATTTTATTTTTATATAATTATTTTATCATATCACTTATTACATTTTTCATTTTTTTTATTCCTATCTTATTCTTTCTTTTTTGGAAGTCTATTCCTATATTATTCCTATCTTATTCTAAGTGCGGTAGAGGTAGGATGTAAGTTTATTACTAATATGATTTCAAATCCGAATGACTTGAGTTGATAGAAAATTTATATCCTTGATCGTGTAACACATTTATGTTTGGTTATTGTATCTCTGATACAGTATCCCAGATTTGGTGGAATTAATTAATATACATTTTGAAGCCTTTCATCTCATGCCACCAAAGTGGTGTTGAATTCTCATGTTTAAAAATATGAATTTACAAAAAATTATATTAGGTTAATTGTTTTAATGTCCATGTTTAGTGAAGGGTTGAGACTTGAGAGCGAGGGTTAAGAGAGAGGTTGAGAGCGAGGGGAGGAAACGAATGAAATTTTAGGGAAAATAAAATGAAAATTTTAAGGGGCAAGTACTTGGGGCGGATAGTAACCACCGCAGAAGGAAAAGAAAAGAAAAAGCAAAAATATCAATATTCGCCGCTAAGTATAATCCAATTGCCGCAAAATGTCGCCAGTCGCTTTATAGTAGCGGTTTAACCCAAACCACCGCAAAATGACCGCCGCTAGTTGCTCACTCTCTTGTAGTGTTCCTATAGTAAACAAGGACCTCACTATCTAACAAGAAAAGAACATAACAAAAACTAGGAAAAAAAATCAAAGATCCTCTTATATATCCATCATCAAACCAAAGCCATGCTTCGCTAGGGCGACAACAACTGCATTTGCTTCTTTGAAAACGTGCCCCTAAACAACCTTAGAGAACTGAAGCAAAATGCAACGAATTTGGCCCACAAGAAGAGCACGCATATGAGAACTGTCGCACCCTGAGTTTAAAAACTGGATACAGCAAGTCGAGTCTGATTCAATAACTATTCTATTGAAACACCTCTGATTCAATAGAGTAATTACTAAAACCATCAAATGGGGTGGGGTGGGTAGCTCACATGGTTGAGCTAAGGGTAATTGTAAGTGAAGGGACCCTGAGGAGAGATAATTTATACTAATTTACTAACAACTAATTAGATTTAGTTTTTTTTTTTGTTACAACAAGAAAATTATTAGATTTAGTTTGGGGACTATATATTTTAAATTTGTTTTTTCATATTTACCATTATTATAGATTTTCCTATTCTTATGCAATACCCCTTATGGTTCTTAACTTCTTACACCTCTGTTCTTATTTAATTATCCAAGGAGAGAAGAAACACACATATTAAGGAGCTCAATTAATAATATGGGTTAAATAATTTTTTCGTCCCTGAACTATAGCGAGTTTTTGGTTTCCGTCCCTCAATTAAAATTTTGATGGTTTTCATCCTTTAACTTAGTGAACCGTTTGATTTTCGTCCTTTGATCATGTTGACCGCTGATGTGTGCTGTGTAACGCTCCAATTTCTCAAGTGAGGAGTCACATTAGTAACCTAACAAAGTTTAAGGACTATTTCGTAATCCTAAGAAAACACGATAATTTTTTTCTTTTCAAAACAACTAAACACAGTTTAATACATAACATAGTCTTAATTAAACAACCCGTTCCCGACATATAATAATAGTGTCTTACAATAGCATAAGCAAGTTTCCAAAATAAGTACGCACACTTAAACAGTGGCGAAAACAGGGTTTTAGTAACAAAGTTTTCAGATAACAAAGAAGACTCAAGCATAAACTACTAAGAGGAAAACTATACAGCTTCTTCCATCCTTGCTCCGTCGGTTACTATCCCTCCTCCATCTCAGCATGGCTAAGCATCGCCAGAAGACTCTTCATCGCCTAATAGCGTTAAGCGCCCAAATAACAAGTAGCAAATAGAAATGGTTAACTCCATGCAGCTACCACATATAAAGGAGAAAATCATGCTATTCAAATTTAATTACCTAGCATGGTAAATAAACTAACAACTTAAGTTAATCCAGATATCAACAAAACCTGCAATATAACTAAACTCATATATCAACAACTTAACATAGATTAGCTCAGATAATAATAACCTCAACAATATAACATCAAATCAAATATCAATAAACCAATAACTAAAATCCAACAACATAGGGTCAGGTGTTAGTTCCCTATAATGCAACTATATGCTGCTACCAAAATGGATCGATCAATAACGTCTCACAAGACGGGACAATCACGCGGGACCACACCCACCTCATGGCCACTTTAGAACATCTCGAAAGATGGGACAATCGCGTGGGATCACACCCACCTCATCGCCACTTTAGAACATCTCGAAAGATGGAACAATCACGCGGGACCACACCCACCTCATTGCCACTTTATAACGCCTCGAAAGACGGGACAATCACGCGGGACCACACCCACCTCATTGCCACTTTCCCTATATGCCAAGTCAGTCAACGATAATTTCCAAACCAATAATCAATTCAGAATAACCTTATGTTATTCATAATTTCAACAATAATCAATGGCCGAAGCCCCAGAAAACGGAGACGCATGCCTCTATTGTTTAACAACAGCCTTAGCCTCATAAAATATTTGGCACAAGTCTCAGAAAGCATTCCAAATAAGCAAGTATACAACATAGCAAGCATACCAATATTTCAATTAATTGTCAATCAAATTAAACACATTCATCTCAAACGCATGCAGTGCGATAAAAGCATGCAAGACTCAAAGACACTCTATACTGAGTTACCCTTACCTTCGTGAGTAGTAGTGCATAGAAGTTGCGAACCTCGTGATCTTTCAGATCTCAAAAACTAATCGTTGTAGAAAATACTAAGCTTCAAGATCCTAGCTTCCGCTCTAAAACTCAAGAATCTCCTCACACTCAAGATAAAAACTCAAGAATCTTCACCAAAATCTAACTCACTCAAGTAGCATTTACTCAAAAGCTAATTCTATTGAATATTGTGTGAGAGTACAACCTAGTGCGTGTGTTGCATAGATGATGAATTGCCATCAAAACTCACTACTTCTCTTGCCTTTTATAGGCTTCAAAAAATAAAAAAATAATGGTACTTCATTGTGAAGAAATCTGAAACGGGAATGCATGTGAGGGAAACAGAAATTGAGCTGTGTGGATCATGAAAGCTAGAGTTGGAGGTGTCAAATGGTGATAGATAGTGGAGTATGTGTTGTCAATAGAATGGAAAATGATTCAGCAATTTGATTCATGTGCCATGCTTGAATAGGTAGATGATTCACCATTTGAATTGAAGAGTCATGCTCTAGGACACTTAGTGGACGTGGTTCTCTGCCACGCTAGGGAAATGAAAAAGCTGAAGTTATATAATATATTTGTGGTATGAGATGATTTTGGTAGTGCAGGATTTAACTCATAGAGCTAAAGAAAAATATTAGGAAGATGAAACATTATCCTAAAAATGATTAGGAACTCTATGATATAATTTAAGATCAATTTGAGCAAGTTTAAGTGATCAAGAAACAAGGTATTAACAAGTTATATATACACATATACAAATCACATAAACATTTTCTTCAATTCGTTACTTTCTTCTTTATCTTTTTTTTTTTTCATTTAAGTCACTTTCGTGACTTTCTTTCTTTCATTTTTTTTTCTGTTAACTAAATTTTAAATTTTCTTTTATTTCAATTCAAGTAAGAAAATAATAATACTTAATTATACAATAATTTTTACATAAACACAGAAGACACAATAAATACATCAACTTAAACTTAATAGCGCTTATCGCTATTTAAATAATAAATAACTAGTTAATTAATCGCATAAATTATCCGGGTCTTACATGCTGCCAGCATGTAGGTAAATGGTGACGTGTTATTTTTTTTCTAGTTTTCATATATTTTTAATTACACCTGGGATAACTTTATCATTTCTAATTTTTTTTTAATTTCACTTGAGATATTACTTTCCCCCAAATTGTACCAAAAAAAAATTACTTTCCCCCAAATCATTCTAGGAGGTTACCGGCGTCGAAGGAGAGGTAGAACAAGAAGAGGACAGGAGGCGCCGGCCAGAACGATGGCAAGCCGCTCACTGTCGAGCCAAAACCCCACATCCATCGTTAGCTACCAAGCTTGAAATTCTTCCTCTTAAACAAATAGCAAACCCCCACTGCAGCAACCTTCGCGAACTCACCATTGACCTCCGTTAAGAGCCGCCGCATCCTTCATCTTCCAATCTTTGATCTCACTCTCTCGATCGAGATGCTCTGTTGTGGTGAGGGTTGAGAGATGGTGGTTCTCTCTATCGAGGTGCTCTCTTGATATTCAGTTTGTGTGTGTGAGGCAAGGGTGGCTGGGGTTTGGGGTTATTGGGATTTTAGGGATTTAGGGATTTTAACTTGGGGTTTGGGATGAAGCAACCTGTTAGTGTTTTTGCTTTGTCCCTTAGTGTTTGCTTCATCTGCCAAAAACAATCAAAGGGATGAAGCAAGACAGATTAAAGGCGTTAGTTTTTGCTTCGTCCCTTGATTAACTGGCTTGTTTCCCTCTCTTGTTAGCGGTATGGTTTTCAATATATCCTAATTATGCAGTTAAAATATGTAGGCAACTTATGATTATGCGCAATTCCTAGTATTAGAACACACTTGCATCGTAGTTTATTTTTAAGTTTAATCTGTCTTGCTTCATCCCTTTGATTGTTTTTTATTTTCTAAAGGACCATATCCAAATTCATCTGATGGTAAAAAATAAAGGAAATATGGAATAAAAAAATAAATTAGTAATTTCCTTCATGTAATTAAAAAAAAACCGGCTAAACCTATTAATTTACTGACACGTCAGTAGTCATCTACATGCTGGCAACACACATCAACGGTCAACATGGTCAAAGGACGGAAATCAAACGGTTTACTAAGTTGAGGGATGGAAACCATCAAAATTTTAATTGAGGGACGGAAGCCAAAATTTTGCTATAGTCTAGGGACGAAAAACTTATTTAACCCTAATAATATTAACTCATATATTTTTGCTACATGCACTATTAATAGAGTGATGTTGATTTTCAATCACCGTGGCGATCTTAGTGTAGAACGCGAGGAATCGTTGGATCATAACACAGGACGTCCTCAATCGTACCACATTATATGACCTAAATGAACTCCCTGGTTGGTGTTAATATGTTTTCTCTATCACGTAAAAGGTTATAGACCATTCTCATATAAAATATCTTCAATGACCAAGTGAGAATTAGAGCACGTTTGATATGTTGTATAGTATAACGCCTTATATTATAAGATCTGATAGTATTAGGCCTGATAGTGTGAGGCCTGATAAAATTTTAACACTATACAACGTTTGGTTACACACTGTATAGCTTATCATTTCGAAAATTATTATAAACTTATGTTTTGTGAAATATTGAACAATGATATATATTATAAAATGAAGCTGGTGTTAGTGGGTGGTAAAGATGGCGGTGGCGGCCAAGGTAGTTGCGGTAATGATGATGGAGGGTGGTGGTTGTTGAGGTGGCAGTAGTGATGCTGAGTGGTGGTTAGGGTGGCGACGACTGTTGTGTTGGAAGTGATGGTGGTGGTGGCGGCAATGGTGGAGGGTTGTGGTAGCAATAGTGGTTTAGGTGGTGGCAGCGGCGGCGTTGGTGTTAGAAGTGATGTTGATGATGGCAGTGGTGGTGGCGGCAGCGACAGAGGGAGGTGGTTGCGGCGGTAGTGGTGGTGCGGGGTCAATGTGGTATGTAGTGGTAGCAGCGATGACAATGGCGATTGAGGTGGTGGAGGCGGCGGTGGTGGTGGAAGGTGATGGCGATGATAATGGTGGTAGTGGTGGGCGGTGGCAGTGGCGATAATGCTTACGACAACGACGATGGTGAGTGGTTACAGTTGTGGTGGCAGCGACGATTGCGATGGTGTCGGCGGCTGAGGGAGGTGGTTGTAGCGGTAGTGGTGGTGCTGGGTCAAGGCAGTATGGAGTGGTTGCAGCGATGACAATGGCGATTGAGGTGGTGGTGGTGGTGGAATGGGATGGTGGTGGAAGGTGATGGTGGTGACGGTGGTGGGTGGGTGGGTGGTGGTAGCAGTGGCAGTGGTGATAGCGCTGGCGACAATGACAGTGGTGGCAGCAGTGGTGGCAATGGTAGTTGTGGAGGGCGGTGGTGGAGAGTGGTTGTAGCAATAGTGGATGGTGGAGGGTTGTGGTTGTGGTTTATACACATTGTTATCATGCCTAATCCATCATCCATAAGATAGATTAAATAATCTGTCATTTTAATGTATAAGAGGAGATTAATGTATAAGTTTATAGAATACAATGTTAGCACCAAACAATGAATAAGTTCATAATGTATTACTAGTGTTTTTACCCGTGCGCTGCACGGCGAAAAATGATCATAAATTTCTTACATTATTAACAACATCGTTTCGATAATGAAAATAAAAACTTAAGATTTGAACTACATCATATTTGTTTTGTTGAACAGAAAATACAATTGAACCAAATTGAAACAAAAAATTTAAATATGATCTCAATTGAATCCAACAAAAGACCAATATTACAGCAATATAATTCAACAATAAGAAGACCCAATTACAGTATTACAGTTGTTGCTTGTTCTCCCTCATTGTACCTGCAATAATTTGAAAAATTATTAATAAAGACAGAAAAAAACAGAATGCTAATTACGATGCGCATGATACAAAGAATTATAAAATCTAAGATAAAGAATCTAACCATTCATATGTTCTGGAATACTTCTTCGTACACGACATTCCGAGTGCAATTAAAGACTACCCCTTTGCCATCCACAATAAGTATTTTCAACATTTTTCTAGATTTAACTCTCTATAGGGCTACATATAGCTGACCGTGCGTGAATACAGACCTAGGAAGATAAAATCCAACATGTGATAAAGAATGGTCTTAGCTCTTATTTATAGTCATAGCAAAACACACAGTTATAGGGAACTGTCTTCTTGAGAACTTGAATGGAAAGCTAGTGTCAGAAGGAGTTAAGCTCAATCTAAGAAAACAAACCGGTTTACCTGATTTTGTATCTGATAGTGCTGTAGCAACCATAATATACAGCGTCAAAGCAGTAACCATCAATCGAGTGCCATTACACAATCCAGCAGTCTGATCTAAATTATGAATCAGCATGATAGGAACCCCAACTTTTAATACAACTTGGTGGTTTGGAATACCAGAGCATTTACTATCATTTAGAAATTCAGAAGTGAACCATTCATCATCTATATCAGAATCTTCATCCGATCTACATGGAGTATCATAACTCAAATATTGTGTTTCCTCTCCTGGAATCATAGACATCTAATGTTTTTGCCCGTGCGCTGCACGACGAAGTTTACTATTTTATTTGATACATCAATAAATATTTTAATTATAAACAATTTAAGACACTAAAAAATGAAAGAACAATCGTAATAAAGATGTAGATATTCAAAAAACATAAACTCAGACACTCAATTATAGTGTTTTGTACTCGATCATACACGATTTAACAGATATAATATTTTTGGAAAAAACTAAACTAATTAGCCAAAATCTTCAATTCTACACATGTGGTGTATAAATGATTTCTGCCTGAAAGATGAAAATACATAAATTTGGATCTATTAGGTTTGGAACTTACAAAGTGATTCCAAAACACATAGCTAATTTGAAAATAAAATTTTCAAATAAAATAATGCACTTAAAATTATTTTAAAATTATGAGCAGCGCACTTAAATAATTTGAAAATAAATTTATCTATTATCTTTAACATGAAAGTGTTTTCATGTAGAATTTTACTACCCTGCACGGTGGATTTTGCTCTTATTATTTAGGCATGTATCAATACAATGATTCAAAACAAAATTGATATACCAAAATCAATATTTGCCGATTTTTTTAGCAGCTAGAATGAAGAAATTAAAAAAAAGATGACCATTCAACAAAACAAAACCACACCGAATATCATCCAACCTGCAAAATTTCACACAACTTATATATATATATTTATATATATATATATATTTATATATATATATTTATATATATATATATTTACTCTTAAAATTATTTAAAATGTTAAGAAAATATCTTTTAATTATGGTTAAATTTGATTTTCTATTAGCTCTAACATGATAGTATTTTATTGTTAAAATGTTGATCCCGTAGGAGAATATTACCTTAGAAAATTGAATTAAAAATGAGAGTAGACTATATAATTATGTTGTACAATTTAGCATGAAAGTATATTGTAAACCAGGAAAACTTATTAAACTTTATTTGTATATTAATTTGTATGTAAAAGAATTTTCATTCAAAATGTTCTTTTCCGTCTCAGTCATTAATCTAGTAATTGAAATATAAATTATATATGCATTAATGTCTTCTAATCTCGGTTTTAAAAAAGTCGCATTTTATTGCGTGACATATTTCCATCATCAAATTATCATACTCATACATAATTATAAAATTATGAAAAGTACTAAAATTGTATTAGAAATTATTATTAAATTAATTTTGACATATATTTATTTTCATGTAAAATATTCCTCCCGTGAAATTTTTTTATCATGTAATTTAAACAAAAACAATTGTGAATATATACATATTTTAAGAAGTATCAAATTTCCATATTTTAAGTATCGAATTACTACTTTCTAATCTCTGTAAGACATATTTAAGTATCAAAGTTCCATATCAAGTCCATTATTAATCTGTTGCAAGGAAGCAAACTAAAGTTTGATAACTTAATGCAAACTTATGATAATGTTTTTCAGGTACCCAAAAAAAAATCTCATCTTTCTTGCTTTCACATGTTCTCAATTGAGCTCTAAGTGTGAAGCAAGCACTCACAATTTATATCCCAGGAAGTTCACTTTTTGAAGCTACAGAGCAAAATGAGCGTTAGCCCTTTAGTTGCACTTGGTAATGTTCAAAGAAGGGACTAATTGGAAATGGCCTTGCATCAAACATTCTTAAGACTAAGATCCCTAATAACTAAATTTGTTGCCAAATTCTACTTGTTAATGGGATTCAACAAATTAGAATAGCTAATGCAACAAAAAATTAGCATGAAAGTATATTGTAAACCAGGGAAAACTTATTAAAATTTATTTGTATATTAATTTTTATGTGAAAGTATTTTCATTCAAAATGTTCTTCTTCGTGGGAGTCATTAATCTTGTAATTGAAATATAAATTATATATGCATTCATGTCTTCTAATCTCGGTTTAATCTCGGTTTAAAAAAAAGTCGCATTTTATTGCGCGACATATTTCCATCATCAAATTATCATACTTATACTTAATTATAAAATTATGAAAAGTACTAAAACTGTATTAGAATTTATTTTTAAATTAATTTTGACATATATTTATTTTCATGTAAAATATTCCTCCCGTGAATTAATTTTTTTATCATATAATTTAAACATAAACAATTGTGAATATATACATATTTTAAGAAGTATCAAATTACTACTTTCTAATCTCTGTAAGACATATTTAAGTATCAAAATTCCATATCAAGTCCATTATTAATATGTTGCAAGGAAGCAAACTAAAGTTTGATAACTTAATGCAAACTTATGATAATGTTTTTCAGGTACCCAAAAAAAAACTCATCTTTCTTGCTTTCACATGTTCTCAATTGAGCTCTACGTGTGAAGCAAACACTCACAATTTATATCCCAGGAAACTCACTTTTTGAAGCTACTGAGCAAAATGAGCGTTAACCCTTTAGTTGCACTTGGTAATGTTCAAAGAAGGGACTAATTGGAAATGGTCTTGCATCAAACATTCTTAAGACTAAAATCCCTAATAACTAAATTTGTTGCCAAATTCTACTTGTTAATGAGATTCAACAAATTAGAATAGCTAATGCAACAACAATTTAGCATGAAAGTATATTGTACACCAGGGAAAACTTATTAAAATTTATTTGTATATTAAGTTTTATGTGAAAGTATTTTCTTTCAAAATGTTCTTCTCTATGGGAGTCATTAATCTTGTAATTGAAATATAAATTATATATGCATTAATGTCTTCTAATCTCGGTTTAAAAAAGTCGCATTTTATTGCGCGACATATTTTCATCATCAAATTATCATACTTATAAATAATTATAAAATTATGAAAAGTACTAAAACTGTATTATAATTTATTTTTAAATTAATTTTGACATATATTTATGTTCATGTAAAATATTCCTCATGTGAAAACTTTTTATCATGTAATTTAAACATAAAATAGTGAATATATACATATTTTAAGTATATTTTATGAAGTATCAAATTTCCATATTTTAAGTATCAAATTAAAGAATCAAATTACTACTTTCTAATCTGCGCAAGACATATTTTAAGTATCAAAATTCCATATCAAGTCCAAAATTAATATGTTGTAAGGAAGCAAACTAAGTTTGATAACTTAATGCACACTTATGATAATGTTTTTTAGGTACAAAAAAAACTCATCTTTCATGCTTTCACATGTTCTCAATTGAGCTCTAAGTGTGAACCAAGCACTCACAATTTATATCCCAGGAAACTCACTTTTTGAAGCAACTGAGAAAAATGAGTGTTAGCCCTTTAATTGCACTTGGTAATGTTCAAAGAAGGGACTAATTGGAAATGGCCTTGCATCAAACATTCTTAAGACTAAGATCCCTAATGACTAAATTTGTAGCCAAATTCTACTTGTTAATGGGATTCAACGAATTAGAATAGCTAATGCAACAACAATATGATTAAATACTCCTTGTTGATTGATGCCAAATCATCTATCTCACTTCTTCTCATATAGAACCAAAGGCCACCAAAGTTTACTCGTTTAAGGCTTTCATCCATTCAAACTCCTATAAAATTCAAGAAATTTGTGAATGCTTTCATTCATTCACACTCCTATAAATTTTCACCTTATTTTAACCTCGCTTTTTATCTACTCGTCTTCTTTTATTCTCTTCTAATCACATAACTCATCACATATTTTACATACTCACTCTTTTCTTTCTATCGCCCTCCTCTCCTCTCAACCTACACTTATTTTAGTACCTTCTCTTACATATAGAAATTTATTCATAAACTACATATGTCTAATTAATTGCAGCGTTGAAATTATACACTAAAGGGTGACCATTTGGTAATATTTTAGGTATAAATTATACACTAATAAGGGACCACAAAAAAAAATTAGCATAAGCTAGGATGCCATAGCATTTACGTCTTGAAACATTTTAAAACAAATTTTAGAAAATGAACCGCGAACAAAGACAAAAGACAGCTAGCAGATCGATCCTAAAACATGTTCCACGACAAATAGGAATAAAAATACACTGCATACTGGACCACGCGTACCAGATTGCAGCATGAGGAGTGTTTAGCAAACTTGGTAAAAGTAATGAAATGCAAATAAAAGTTAATAATACATTTAGATCAACTCAGGACCATTTCAAGTGAAGTTACTGCTGAAGTTTACATGCGTGCGTGTATCATAATAAGCACTTGAAAAACCTTCCTCCCTTGTATCATCAATAAAGAATTTTGAATTAAAAAAAGGGAAAAAAGAAGTATACCATGTTTCCATTATATATCTGTATATTTTACATTGAAACAGACAAAATTTACACTTGCTTAAGAAGTTCTTATATATGTAGCCTCTTCTACTTGTTGGGGTTTACTTGACTTGAGAGGAAGATAAATTTTTTAATAAAGCATCCTTGTCAAACTGCACATAAAACAATGGATATACAAAAAGTATCATGATAACAATGGACACACATTTTATATCCACAAAGGACCTGTAAAGAATCAAGAAGGTTCCATTTTAGAAACACACATAAGAAAAACTACATGAGTAGAGCATGAATGCAATGTAAGTATATATTTTTTCTTATTTTTCTTAAAGTCTCGAGTGAACATACAACTTAACTGTATATAACATCAAAGATATTTCAGCTCTTAATAACTGTAATAAATCCTAATAACTTCAGTCTCAAAAAACTCAAGTATACAAATGCTTGAGACTGAAACAGGAGTAGAAATGCTAGAACTTACATGAAAAATAGACCATAAGGAATATCAAATTAGAATTCAGACTTCATTATGAACTTATCTAATAAAATTATTATAGTCTTTTATTTTCTACTTTGTCAATGACTCCATGTCCTTCACCTAAGCATGAAATTTACCAATTCTGAACTAAGAAATCTTGAAAACGAACCTCCAGTTCATTATCTGTTTCCCTTGTAACAATGAATGACATTAAAAACCTCTTCCTTGCAAAGAGAAATGAAAATAAAAGATAGAATAGAGTAAAAAAGCGGGGGAAAATGAGAGCTTCTACCTAATTTAAGAATTTGTTAGAGATAACTAGGCATAATATCCTATAGGATATTCTCTTTATTTATTATTTTCTTTATTTTGTAATATGCCTTAGAATATTCTTAGCATATTCTGTACCTTTATTATTATAAATAATATTGTCTACCTCACACACAATTTGTGGTGAGAGTTAACCAATCTTACATGGTATCAGGTTTTAGGTTCTAAATCCTAGCCTCCAAACCTTGTGCCGCCACCGTTCTTTCTCTCTTTCATTTTCTGTTCTAATTGTTGCTGCCGCCAGCCGCCATTAATTTTTTGTGCCGCCGGTGTATTCTTATGTGCTTGTGCAGCCGTTGAATTTTTTCGATCCCATTGACTTCCGTATTGCTGCGTTCTCATTTTCTGCACAAAGTCTCTTGCTGCACCCGCACACTTTTCTGCTACTGGAATCCTCCTTGACGTCATCACTTTTTGCTCCCTGTGTAGTCGCCATTCCCATATTGAAGTGCTACTACAAGATTATTATTATATTACTTTTGTTTTTGGGATTTTCGTCAGTTTTGATTTTCTTTTGCAGCACCATTGATCTTTGACTAAGGATACTTTTGAGTCAAAGTTGAATTAATCTTTTTGGCAGAATTGATATTTACCCGGCTAATTGACTTTTCTCACCAGTTGCTTTTTTTTTTCTTTTTCCCTATGGCTTCTGATGCTACTCCTTCGTCTCTGTCATTTTCCACCATGGTGCACATGATCACAGTGAAGCTCAAACCTGATAATTTTCTTCTCTGGCGTAAACAAGTTACTGCTCTTCTTCAGAATCATAACTTATTTGACATTGTTGATACTACAGTTGATCCACCGGCGGAGTTTGTGTCACGGATCATTTCTCCAGGTTTGCGCAATGGTGTTCCTATTCCAAATCCTGCTTTTGCTCAGTGGCAGGCTCGTGATCGCAATGTCAACAGTCTCATTCTTTCCTCTTTGACTGAGGAGGCCTTATCTGAGACTCTTAGTGCAGTCACTGCTCGTGATGTTTGGATTGCTCTCCACTCTGCTTATGCTTCACGAAGTAAAGCTCGTGAACTCCATCTTCGTGATGAGCTTCTACTCACGCGTCGTGGTTCCCTTTCTGTTTCTCAGTATGGGAGCAAATTTCGCACCATTTGTGATCAGCTAGCAGCTATTGGTGCTCCTGTGGCTAATGATGACAAAGTTCACTGGTTTCTTCGAGGTCTTGGCCCCTCATATGCGACTTTTTCCACAGGTCAACTTGATCAGGTACCTTTACCTCTCTTTTCTGACATTCTTTGTAAGGTCGAGAGTCATGCTATTTTTCAGGCCTCTCTTGAGGAATCCATGACCCCTCTTCCTGCTGCCTTCAATGCGAGCACTCAGACCCGTTCTTCTGGATATCAGTCTTCAAATGGAGGCCACCATGGTAATTCTAGTGGTGGCTCTCGTCAGCGTCGCAACAATGGTTGCTCTGGTAGTCATGGCTCTTATACTCCTCATTGTCAAATTTGTCGTGAGCAGGGTCACTATGCTGATAAATGTCCGGTTCGCTGGAATCGTCTTTCTGAGTCTGCCAGTTTGGCACAGTCATTTGCTGCAGGTTGTTCGTTGGACAACTCCAACCGTTCCGAATGGTATATGGATACAGGTGCTACCTCACATATGACTCATTCTCTATCTCAGCTGACAGATTCTCATGCTTACTCTGGTCATGATCGTGTTCTTGTTGGTAATGGAGCTGGTTTACATATTTCTCATATTGGTTCCCGTTCTGTTTCAGACTCTGTTCCTTTATCTAATGTCTTGGTTGTGCCTCGGCTAACCAACAATCTTGTCTCTGTTAGCAAATTGACTCGTGATCATAATGCTCGAGCTATTTTTTGGATGATTCCTTTGTTATTCAGAACCGACAGACAGGTGTCGTTATGGGAAAGGGTCGATGTGATAAAGGGCTTTATGTGCTTGACCAAGGATCGCATGCTCTGCTTACTACTACTTCTCCATTACCTCGTGCCTCCTTTGAGTTGTGGCACTCACGGTTAGGGCATGTTAATTTTGACATTATTCAACACTTGCATAAAATTGGTTGTTTCAGTGTTTCCTCTATTTTTCCTAAGCCTATCTGCTGTACTTCCTGTCAGATGGCTAAGAGTAAGCGTTTAGTCTACTATGATAATCATAAACGCGCTTCTGCAGTTTTAGACCTCATCCATTGTGATTTGTGGGGACCGTCTCCCGTTGCTTCTGTTGATGGTTTTTCTTACTTTGTTATTTTTGTGGATGACTTTTCCCGGTTTACTTGGTTTTATCCATTGAAGCGCAAGTCTGATCTTTATGATCTCCTTGTTCGATTCAAAGCATTTGTGGAAAACCAATTCTCCCGGTCGATCAAAATTTTTCAAAGTGATAATGGCACCGAGTTCACTAATAACAAAGTCCAGGATTTATTTGCTTCTTCTGGTGTGCTTCATCGATTTTCATGCCCTCATACTCAGGCACAGAATGGTCGGGCTGAACGGAAACATAGACATGTTCTTGAGCTCGGTCTTGCTATGTTGTATCACTCGCATGTCCCTACTAGCTATTGGGTTGAGGCTTTCAGTACTGCAATATATATTATTAATCGTGTCCCTTCTAAGGTCCTTTCTAATCAGATTCCATTTCAGCTCCTGTTTCAGGTTGCGCCTACTTATGCTAATTTTCATCCTTTTGGATGTCGAGTGTTTCCGTGCTTGCGTCCCTACATGAAAAATAAGTTTAGCCCTCGAAGTACTCCTTGCATATTTTTGGGATACAGCGGTCACCACAAGGGATTCAAATGCTTTGATCCGGCTACTTCTCGGACTTATGTGTCCCGTCATGCTCAATTTGATGAATTGTGCTTCCCTTTTGCAGGTTCCCACTCTTCACACAAGGACTTGGTAGTTTCTACATTTTATGAACCAGTTGCAGGATCTCTTACATCTCTACAACCTGTTCTCCCTGTCATTCCGGAGAGTTCACCGCCTACTGGTTCTCTACCTTGTCCATCTTGTGATGACTCAGATGCCCTACTAGCTCCGCCGGTTCTTCCTGCTGATGCACCACCTTCGCCGGCTCCTGCTTCCCCATCACCGCCGGCCACTCCTACTGTTGTGGCTCCGGCTACGCCTGCTTCGCCGCCGGCTATTTCTCCTGCTGAGGCTACAATACCCCTTGCCCCTGTTGTTCCTCGCCCGCAGACTCGATCTCAAAATGGTATTTTTCGACCGAATCCCCGTTATGCATTGGTTCATGCTCAGCCTACTGGACTTCTCACTGCTTTGCATACTGTCACCGAGCCTAAGGGATTCAAATCTGCTATGAAACATCCTCACTGGTTGGCAGCCATGGAGGATGAACTTTCTGCTCTTCATAGGAATTGCACTTGGACTTTGGTTCCTCGTCCTTCCACTACAAATGTTGTTGGCAGTAAATGGGTTTTCCGCACTAAATTCAAAAGTGACGGCACTGTTGAGCGCTTAAAAGCGCGTTTGGTAGCTCAGGGTTTCACGCAGATTCCGAGTTTTGATTACTCTCTTACTTTCAGTCCTGTTGTCAAAGCTACTACTGTACGCCTTATTTTATCTCTTGCCGTGCTTAATAATTGGCAGCTTCATCAGTTGGATGTCAAAAATGCTTTCCTCCATGGTCATCTAACTGAAACTGTTTATATGGAACAACCTCCTGGGTTTGTTGATCCTCGTTTTCCGACTCATGTGTGTCGTTTGAACAAAGCCCTTTACGGCCTCAAACAAGCGCCTCGTGCTTGGTTTCAGCGCTTGAGCTCGTTTCTCACGAGCAATGGTTTTATGTGCAGTCGGGCTGATCCATCCTTGTTCTTCTTCTATAAAGGACGTATCACTCTCTATCTTCTTGTGTATGTGGATGACATCATTCTTACTGGTAGTGATCCCTCTCTTTTGACTCAGTTTATTGCCCGTCTCAATGCTGAGTTCGCCATTAAATATCTGGGTAAGCTTGGCTACTTCCTTGGTCTTGAGATCACTTATACCGCCGATGGCTTGTTCTTGGGACAGGCTAAATATGCTCATGATTTACTTTCTCGTGCTATGATGCTTGAGGCCAGTCATGTTTCGACACCCTTGGCTGCTGGTTCTCATCTTGTCAGCTCTGATGATGCTTACTCAGATCCTACGCACTACCGCTCTTTGGTTGGGGCCTTGCAGTATTTGACCATTACTCGTCCTGACTTATCGTATGCTGTTAATACTGTGAGTCAGTTCCTACAGGCTCCGACTGTGGATCATTTTCAGGCTGTCAAACGAATTCTCCGTTATGTCTGTGGCACGCAACATTTCGGTCTTACTTTTCGTCGTACCTCTTCCCCCGCTATTCTTGGTTATAGTGATGCTGATTGGGCTAGATGCACGGACACTCGCCGCTCTACTTATGGCTACGCCATTTTTCTTGGTGATAATCTGTTGTCTTGGAGTGCCAAGAAACAACCTACTGTTGCTCGCTCTAGTTGTGAATCTGAGTATCGAGCCATGGCTAATACTGCTTCTGAGCTAGTTTGGTTGCTTAATCTTCTTCATGAGCTTCGTGTTAGGTTATCGACGACTCCTCTTCTTCTCAGTGACAACCAAAGCGCTTTGTTTATGGCTCAGAATCCTGTTGCTCATAAGCATGCCAAACACATTGACTTGGACTGTCACTTTGTTCGTGAGCTGGTTGCTTCTGGTCGATTAGCTGTTCGCCATGTGCCTACTTCTCTCCAGCTTGCTGATATTTTCACTAAGGCGTTGCCTCGTCCATTGTTTGAACTTTTTAGATCCAAGCTTCGAGTTGGTCTCAATCCAACGCTAAGCTTGAGGGGGGGTGTTAGAGATAACTAGGCATAATATCCTATAGGATATTCTCTTTATTTATTATTTTCTTTATTTTGTAATATGCCTTAGAATATTTTTAGCATATTCTGTACCTTTATTATTATAAATAATATTGTCTACCTCACACACAATTTGTGGTGAGAGTTAACCAATCTTACAGAATTAAATGAAAATAAAGTTAAACTTCCAAACTTTCTTATCAAAGATTCTATAATAGAAGCAAAAAATTTCCATCCTTGATATAAAAAGAAAATAGTTCGATTTTAGCATGAAATTGTTCTTTTTTCTGGTGGATAAATAGATAGTCAAAGAGAATTAAAAGCATGTTGTTCTCATGCTAACAGTGACACCTTGCATAATAACAAAGCATAGAATCAGTTTACACAAATCTTTTGATCTGCAGCCAGATTCAAAATATTTTCCAGCCAAGTTGCTACAAATGTTTCCAGCCAAGTTGCATCATAAATTGTTGTGTATATTACGTTAATAGCTCTATCCATGCTCTGCCTCTTCCCCGACGTTGCCCTGCCTGGAATCTTGATTATCTAACATTGTCCCTGTCAGCATCAGTGAATTAGCATGCCTACTAAATTGCATAAAACAATTATCTGTAAAAATCTCCCATCTAATAAGATTTCCTTTACTCTTATCTGAAGCATCAATGTTCTTTTGGTGTAACTACTACAGTTGAAATTAGTCATCAAATATAACAGATATAATTTTATTCAACTAATTTCACATACCAAAAATTTTGTAGGTTATGCCTAGTAGCAGAGATCCCCACAGCAAGTTCAAAATCAGAACCTGACCTTCAACATCTATCCAATTTCCACAGTAGACTGCGTAGACACCTTTTGGATAAAGCTTCCTCAACATATTTCAGTATTTCTGTGTCCAGACTGCATCAGCAATTGCAAGCATAAGGAATGAGAAAGATATAGAATAGCCATACTCAAGCATAAGGTATGAGAAAGATAAAACATAGTCACTAAATATATATAAAAGTAATCACAAAGAAGCAACATCACAAAGATCACCATTGTATAATAGAACACTGATAGGTAGATTGTACAACTCCAATTCTCAATCAGGATTCAAGTATGTAAATGCTACATCTGCTACCTTTTTCCCGTCTCTCAATTTTCCATAATAAAGTATGTAGTAACTTCATCCATTACATTTCCACCCCAATCAAATGATGCTAGCATGTTTTTTAGGGATAGTTCAAACTTCTAACTTCTAGTCTCTACTTATGAGAATTTTTTTATTCAGTTGGAAAATAAGTAAGAGGTAACCCAAAAAACATGCTAGCATCTAAGCTGAATGATAAAAAAAGCATGCTAGCATCTAAACTAAATGATAGAGATAACCTTATAAGGTTAAAGCTTTAAATATTCCTTTAAACCGAATATAAGATAATAACTAAAATATGAGCATGAAATTTACCAATTCTGAACTAAAATTCTGAAAATAAACCTCCAGTCCAGTATCTGTTTCCTTGTAGCATTGGATGACTTTACAAACCATTTCCCTATAGAGAGAAATGAAAACAAATTACAACAAAAGATAGGATAGAGTTAAAAAGTGGGGGAAAAGGAGAGCTTCCAACTAATTTAAAAATTAAATGAAAATGAACTAAAAATTTCAAAGTGTCATCACCTTCATATCCATTCTAAATGTAAAGAACCACCAAACAAAGAAGAAACTGAGAAGTGGCAACATCAATTAAAAATACTACTTGATAATAAGTTCAATCGAGCAACACCAAAAATATGTGAAAATTCTAGCTTGAGTATAAAAAGACAACTAATGTAAAAGAGAAAGTATGTTGGTTACCTATTGCAACGCCAAAAAATCATCTAGCAGCACCCAAAATGCTAAAACCGTTGTCTAACCATGACTCATTCTGAAAACAGCTGATGTAATCGAATTTCAATATATGATAAATTAAATGTAATACAGATTCTTCTGCAATAAAACAAATAGAGCAATATCAGATCAGATGATCAAATAAAAAATAGTTCTGTCATTTAATTGACTACAATCAGTACACTTACGGTGACAAACGTTTTCATAAACTAAATGTAACACGCTTTCAAGTTGTTGGAGAAAGTGACTGCAATGCATCTCATTAGAATTGAAACCTATTCATTAATCTTTGCAAACTTTGACTAAATTGGCTCACCATCTATTTACCAAAATGCCAAGAAAAGAAAAGGATTGAAGAGAAAGAGGAAAAGTTTAAGAGAATAAATAAAAAAGATACACTAAGTTGCTCCTCTCTCGAGTTCCAAGAGTGAATTCAGGTGAAGAAAAAAAAATTCACTCAATTAATCCACTTGCTATATTACAGAGAATTTATAGAAAAAAAAATTCTCAACTCTGTTGGAATTTCCATGAGAAAATACATGCATTTGGGAAGCTTTCAAATGTCATTCAAGAGTTAAAACAGATCCCAGTATGAAGAAATTCAATAAGATAATGAGAATAAGAATGCAGAAAAATGGATTTTTGGAATGGGATGAGTTTAGGGTCCTCCACACTATAAAACTTACAATCACGGTAGTTAAAAACTTAAAATTAGAATTATAATATAGTCATATTAAGAACTCACTTGAAGATCAATGATAAAAGAGAAAATTCTCTTTTCTAACGCAACCTATATAGGCACCCATAGATTAAATCAGGATAGAGAAGCAAGCATAAGAGAAAAATGAAACATGTAGAAGGAAGGAAAACATGATAAATCACAACCACATAAAGCAGTGAAATAAATGTATAAATACATATAGCGGAAGAATTCATCTCCTCCTCCTTCTTGCAGATATTCACATGCAACAAATCAAGGAGATGCAATAATAGTTTGCACAAAGTTGAACCCACAAAAGAAGAAAAGATATTATAATAAGTTCTGTAATTATAGTTTGCAGAAAAGTTCTGCAGTCCTTCTCTTAGTTTTCTACATGATCAAATTAAAATAAGTTCTGTAATTAGAAAACTATCTCTTGAAGCCTTCCACAGAAAGCATAATAGTGGAGATGATTAGGAAGTGAGGTTAGTGGCATAGACAACTATATTCCTGCATGAAAGGTTAATATGAATTTGGGGAGTCAATAAATGAAACCACTGAAGACAGAGAAGGAGGTCAGAAAAGGGACATGTGAAATGATTTCATTTTTGCTAAATCACTTAAACATAGAATGTCCCAGATCACAAAATCAAATATGAAATATCATACATTAGAAAAGAGGACATACCTTAAGTCTTGAGAAAATGCACCCTTTGACTCACTAAACTATGTAAAAAAAGGTACAGTAGGAACCTCTTTTTTCTTTTCATCGGGGCTGGGGTTTTCTTGCTCTTTAGAATTTTTCTCCTCCTCCGCCAGTAGCCTTTGATCAAAGGGAGGAAAAAAGGAACCACCTTGTGAGCCTCACAATCAGTGAATATATATCTGCAATGAAAGCACAATTTGAGTAAAGTAATAAATCATCACTCCTTTCCATTTTCCAAATCATGTTCTTATTTGTGCTACTAATCACACAATGGTAAAGCCAATATCAGATGAGTGGTTGTATTAAAGGGAATAACCTCATAGCCTAGCATAAGAATCAATTAAAACAACTTTTTCTACAGGTTTTTAAAGAGCAACACAAATGATCGAAGGGATATATAAAGTAGTTCAAATTGATTTCTCTTTATCCACCCCCTTTTCTTTGTAAATAGAATTGGTCAAATCTACAAATGATGACATGTCACATTTTCAAAAAGATGCTCTTACGTTGGAAGGATAATGCTTACTTAAGGACACCACATACCAAACATTATATATATATATATATATGTATATATATATATATGTATATATATATATATTTCATTTTTTGGATGGAATGAACTAAAAAAACTAAAAATAAAAGAATGGGCGAGGGAAGGCCAGGATGGGCGGTGGAGCCATATAGATTACATGAATCATCAATTCAGCATGAAGAATTTGAAAGAGTTTCATGGAATAAAGTTTGAAAATGAGGAATTTAGTTAGAGGAAAAGGGAATAAGTCAGAGAAAAGGAAGGAAACAAAAATTAATTGCACATTGAAAAAAGAAAGAATTAACATTCAGAATAGAGAATTAATGAGGCAGGCTGAATGGGGGAGGAAAAGAGTGATGGAGATAGTGGAGAAGAGGGAGAAGGAAGAAAGGATATAAAGGTGTAAAATAACATAAATAGGCACATATATAAGGTTTTGGATATACTCAAGGAGGGAAGGAATGTATCATCTGAACTCTGAAGAACTACGAATTATTAAAATATGCAACTGATTTGAAAGGAATCTATGTTATATTTTGTTGCCAGGTTAATTGATGATAATGAAACACGTCCTACACCATCAATGGAGACCGAAGAATTTGAAATTTTTTTCAGAGAATAATAAAGTAAGATTCGGATATATTAAGGAGAAAAAATAATAGGAGAAAGGGGAGGAATATGAGTAGAGAATTGTTAAGAAAATACATTGGAGAGAGAAAAGGAATGAAATGAGAGTTAATTGCGAAAACAAAACAGATAGTATTAAACACTCAGAATAAATAGTTGAGGAGGCCGAGAAAATGGGGGAGAGAAAAAAGGATGGAGATAGTGGGGGAAGAGGAGAAGGAAGAATGGATGAATAAATCTGAATATAATAATCCAAATGGGACACGTGTCGAGTTGTGGTGCAAAGGAAAGGGAATAAAATATTGCAAAATATTCAGGAGCTGAGGTTTTTGATAATGACATGCTTGGAATGTTACTGCTTTAATATATATATATATATAGATATATAGATATAGATATAGATAGATACTCCCTCCGGTCCCTTTTATAAGAAAAACTTGGATAAAATCACACAAACCAAGGAAACTACTCCCTCCGTTCCTAATCTTTTGTTGTTTTAACTTTTGGCCTAAATTCCAAAACTTTTGTTGTTTTACAAATCCAATGCATTTTTTCTCAATTTATTCCATGTTTACCCTAATTTAATATTATATCTCTCACCTACCACCACTTATTTTCACCAATCAAAACCATAACAAATTTTTTAACCAATAACTATCATTCTCTCTCTTCACTCTAACTCAACATTAAATAGGGGCGTTTATGTCAGCAAATATATCAATAATTGCACTCTTAAACAATGTGCATAACCTTAAACAACAAAAGATCAGGAACGGAGGGAGTAATATTTTTTAAAATTAACTACTATGCTAATTCCATTGATGTTTTTTTCCTTTTTACAAGAACAATCATGCTAATTACCATAAATGTTGATCATACCTATTGGGTGCTAGCAATTTCCCTCCATATTTTTGTATTGGGAATAAGTCCCTTTGCATTGATATTGATTATTTGACTTAATTTTATAAGAGTGTTTTTTATAAAAAGGACCAAGAAAAATCTCCAAAGTGTTTCTTATAAAAAGGACCGGAGGGAGTATAAGTTTATACTATCATGTCTAATACAATATATCAAATAAGTCCTTTTTTTCATAAAACTTGGCCCATAGAAAATAATATGGGCTAGCTTATTGGGTCACATAAATTATGATTTCATTTTTTTGAGTCCAAAATTAAATTGCTTTCATTTGGGAGAAAGAGAAACCTGAAAGGGGAAGAAGAAGAAGAAGAAGATGATCCATCGCAAGTGGAGTCTCCTTACAGGCCCGGTCACCATCCTCGGCGGCGTAGTCGCGGCCATTGCCGCCGCTAATTTAATCTTCGTTAAGAATGTATGTTTCTTCCTCTCTCTCTGTCTTCTTGTCCCCGTTTGTGCATTCAATCCACCCGTTCTAGATTTGTTCAAAAATTTGCGATTTTGATTGAATTTTCTGGATTTACGTGCTGATTTATGATATGGGTTTTCACAAGTTTTATCAGTTTCATAGGGAGAAGGGGTTTGGAGATTTTTTTTTCTGCGTTTCCGCTATATTATCTGCGATTAATTTATGATTCATTTTATTATTTTGATTTGTCAGTAAAACTGAAATTTCAGTCTTAATTGATTATTTTTGGTTCTTCCGTATGGATCATGGATGTTAATTTGTTTGTTCTGAGGGCTAGAAATTCCTCAAAAGAAGAATTAAAATTCTGTTATCAATAGCTGGGTTTGGATGAAGTAGCTTGTTTTTTAGTGATTGATTTAGAGTTTGCACGGAGATTGTTAATCATGAATGTCCTTGCGGAAGTGCTTGTTTGGCTACACTAGATTTTCACATTAGAAGGAAAATTGATTTTGGGAGAAGCTACTCCTAGACCCTAGTAGCTTTTTATGTGGCAGAATTGATTCTGGAAGATCAGAATGTGATTCAAACATGCTAGAAGTATTAATGACCATAGAGCTTTACTCTTTTGAAATGGATAGAGTAATTTACTCCTTAATGGAATTGATTACCAGAAATGATTAATTATTTTGCCTTCACACCCTTGGACTTCGGGGGTCCTATCATAGATGTAGTGTGTGTGTGTGTGTTCTTTGGTGACTGTTGTGTTGGTGTGTCATCCGTGTGAGTCATATTTACTCGTTGAAATGTTTAGGATTTCCCAAATCAACTATCACTTGTTGAAAAAAAGGGCATTTAGGATGTGTGTGGGTAAACAACTTGAATAAGCGCTTATCGCATAAGCCCCTATTCATATGCTAATTTGAGAACTTTATTGAAATAAGCTGAAAATAGGTTATAGCTAAGCATAAGCTCTTGTTTATAAGGTAATCGGACAACTTATGAATAAGTTCAAAACAGTTTATAGGTAGGTGATAAGCTATTTACATAAGCTCTCTCAAATACTTGCATAAGCGTTTATGTTATAAGCCTATAAGATGAACTCAAATAAACTCTTTCAAACGGGGCCTTTCTCTATTACTTTGTACTTGTAGTTATAGTATCTTCTGCTCAATCATATTTTTACTCCACATTGCGATCGGCTGAACAATAGGCTATTAATTTGCAGTGACAACAACAGTAACAGTTATGTGGTATACAAGTATCAAGACTATTGTGCTCTATCAAAAACAAAATTCTAATAGAAGTACAAAACCATTTGTAAAAACTAATTTTTAAACGGTTTATGCTAATTTTTTAGGTTATGTCCCTCACACTCACTTATGTTGCGTGTTGCTAGGTGTTGTTATAAGTTAGTTAAATTTGTTGGTTGATTGTAATTTACTTCTATTGTATTTTGCAGGATCCATTCACTAAACCACAACAGCTGAAGTTTGAAAATCAACCCGCAACCAAGTAGGAGAAAAGATGTAACAGTAGTTTGCATTTTTATGTCATCCAAACTTTGATTTATGAGCACTGTTTGCTATACATGCTCTCTAGTTAATAATACTGAGACCTTGGATGATGTATGGACTCTGGAGCAATGAACCTTATATTAGAACTAACCTAAAGTTCTAGAAAACTGGTTCACATTTCAGAGATCCTTGCTTCTCTTTTCTGTACAATGTCAAGAAATGTGTATTGTGGTTTCTAATTTTTCTTTTCTTTTCTTTTCTTGTTTCCTTATCAATTTGCTCTTAAAGGTTGCCGCTTTGGATTATTATGCTGAAATTCTCACTTTTCTCTGGTTAGTACCTGTGCTGGCTGATTCTTATATCTCATAGAAATGGCTTAGAAAATTTAAATATGTGCAAGATATTTTAGTGTCTCGCATATCTGATGAACTTAGCTTCAGACATACAGAAGTCTTACCCCCCCAAAAAAGCTACATATTTTTTTTTATATTGGGCAATTAGAGTGGCAGTAAGCTACAACTGGTTCAGCTAAATGTTTTATTTACAAATTGGATGTCACTCAATGGTGTAGCGCAAAATTACAGGTTCAAAATCCAGTTTGCAATGAGACAATAAGTATGTGTTTTTTTATTGCCTTAAACAAGAAGTCCATTTCGTTCGTATTTTGTGGTGTATTTGGAAACTCATCCAAGAACCACATGGAAGCCAAAATCATGAAGAACAGATGCAACTTCCTCTAGGTTAACTTCCTTTAGCTTCTGTAAGTGTAGAATCGATTCTATGTATCTACATGCTAAACTAAATATACACTTATTTCCATGAGTATGAAATTTGTCATATGTCCAGAACCTTTTTATTTCTTTCTCAACTCCTATGTACTTAGATGTTATCACTGTTTGCAAGAATGGTGGCTATGAAACTTGAATTGTGAGATTTGGACTGGGTGTGTGCACTTTACCCAGCGCAACAACTGCAGCATCATTCAATACCAGACTTTCTTTATCTAAGTGTAAAAGAAAATAGGCATGTTCTGTAGAAAGACTATGATGTAAAGGACGTGAGTTTAGAATCAAGTGCTGCGGTTTACACCTTTGTTCTGTAACACAACAATTTGTTGTGTCCTCATTAGTGCTTTACAAGCCTTGCTTATGCTATACAATTCCGTGCATTGAATGGAGCTCAACTTAATGGACTTGGATGAAGAAACTACTCTATAGCAAAGAATCGTGAACTTTAAATTATCATTGTTGTAAACAATGGTGATCTATTGACAAATTATTCTCATCATGAATTTCTAACATTACTAAATGCATGTTTGGGTACACGGCGGAAAACCATAGTGAACTAAAATCACAGTGGACTGGACACTTCTCTTAACTTAGTGGCTGTCCACTGTAACTTTTCATCGTGTATTCCAACGTACACTAAGAATTGACTAGCATTTCCATTACTATGTCATTCCATGAGTCAATTGGTCCCGGCAAACACCAATGTAGACAATCATTTTGAACTTTAGCATTCTTATCTTTTGCAAATGGCTGGAACTGCCGGTAAGGTCCTGGGTGTCCATCCGGTCTTAACAATGAAAGATGAGTTGTGTCCAAGAGTTTCAACTTCACCCCTTGTTCAGATCCTTGCGAATTCGCCTTCTCAAATTCTTCTACTTCGATACCTCGCATGATGGAATCTACATCAACCATATCTATCTGACCCTCTTTGAAGGGCACGGTTCTATTACAATACCCTCCACTAAACCACTCCCCATTCTCAAAGTGGTCAGGTGTGGTGGTTCTGAAGAAAACAGTGGCTTTGTGATCAGAGCTTGTGAAGAAGTTGAAAACAAGTTCTAGTGCTTTGCGGTATGCGTAGTCGAATCCTAGCTCTGTTAGATTCTTCCCAGGACAGTAATGGCAGCCTGTGACTGTGTTGTTTTCATGGTATATTGCAGTCTTGAGAAACCATTTTCCCCCACCAATTACCGCATAATCGAAATTCTTATATTGATTGGTCCATAAGGTGTCGAGATTGTCAAGAGAAAGCTGAATCTCTGAAGAGGTTACCCCATTCATGTCTTCAAATATAGCTGCTTTGATAAGGAAAGGGGTCCAAATTACTGAGAGTGTGAAGTTGTGAGAGGGGAATTTCCATATCTTTGATCTATATTCCTTGTCATGGTAGACCTCAACAGCTGGTTCCACCTGTAGAATGAAATCATTAGAATATGAATATATGATCTAATACTCAATTTGTAGGACCAAAATAATTAATGATTAACCACAGAAAATGCACCATGCCACAAAAAATCAACAGAAAATGCTTGGCAAAAGACAACGAGCCTCTATTTGGTTTACCATTAGAAAGTATGAATATAAGAAAATAACACATTTCGAAACACTATTTTTTTTATCAATGTAGCAAACAAATAATCAACAGAAAATGCTTGGCAAAGAACCTAAGAGTTTGTTTGATTTACCATTAGATAGTATGAAAATGAGAAATAACACATCCCAAGGCAAATTTTTTTTTGAAATAACAACTTGCTACTTCAACAAAAGTGCCATGAAATATGTTATTTTCCTGTTTCCATACTTTTTAGAAGCTAAATTATTTGAAGACAATGGACCAACCATATGATATAATGCACCAACTGTCTTCCACCAATGAAATGGCGTGCAATTTAATCTGTTGAATCTTAATGCTCATAACTCACAAGTCATAATCTGAAAACAACTCTTACATGATTGATTTTCACTACGCTTCATGATCAATGGACAAGAAACTCCATAAACAATGTATGTGCCTCATATCATACAATCAAATGGCCTCATGAGTCATTTTAAATTCTTGGAATCTGTTTTTACTATATTTAAATTCAAAAAAAAAACCCCAACAAAGATCTTGTCATACTGATATATTTCTAAAAAATTGGCAAGCCATAGAAAGTGGAGTGAAGCAAAAGCAAAAAAAAAAAAAAAAGAGTAGGCCAACTCACACTAATCAAGAAAAGAATCTTTCAAACCAAAAAGCTATGCATATTATCAAAGTTGTGAATTGGTTAGCAGACAGAGAAATTCACCATACCTGTGAGAGAATGCAAAGTAGGGACTGCACATGGTTCCTGGAGATGGAATCACCAACAAATGCCATTGCTTTATTTCTCATAAAATTGAGAAAATTCTTTGGATTGAACTTTGGTAACTCACAGTGTCGTGGCTTCCACCTCCAGTAAAGGTACCCTGAATCAGTGCGTCCATTCTTCATGCAGTTTTGATGGTGTTCAATCACTTGGCAACTCTCATTGGTGTAAACTGGACCAGATAGATCTGGTACCCAATCTCCCACAAAAAGATCACATTTCTCTGCAAGAAAAATATTTTTAACTCACATTAGTCCATGAAGATTTGCAGTTCATGCAGTTTTAAATTGCGATCACGGTTGCCGCTGTGTCACGGAATTGCAAACAAATGCTGGTTGATGCGACCTTAATTGCAATCCTAATAGCAATGCAGTAACTCCAAAATCAGTCTGCAGTTTGAAACCATATGCATGTCTCCATTGAAATTTTTATTCACCTCAAGCACATAAAAAAAAATGTTTCTTACCATCCTGAGAGGTTTGGCTCTGGTTGTATCCTGGAAATTCAACAAAATCAGATGCCTGAAGAGGTAAAGAAAAAACAGGGGACTCTGCTTTTGCTTCTGCAAGAGGAGGTGGTAGTGTCTTCTTCACTAGTGATGATGAGAAGCTGAATGAATCCCACAAGAGAAGGCGAAAAGCGAGACCCACCAAGAAAAATGATGCTGCAAACTTGGCACATACATGGTTGTGCTTTTGCAGGGAAAATGGGCCCAAATCAGACCTCATTTTCTTCACCATCTGGTATTAGAAGCAGAGTGACCAACACAACCACTTAGAGGAAACAAAAGTTGTAGGCTTGTAGCAGAAGAAACAACTAAGTTACTTTCACAGGACAAACCAAGGTTGGTGTTATGATAGGGAAATGGGAGCAATTATGATAAAAGTGTTAGTTCTTGCTATGCTAACCAGAACTTTTTTTGTAAAGTATTGATTAAGAAATTAATAAAGAAAAAATATTTATTTAAAAGAGTAATGTTAAATACATAAATAATTAATTACTATTTGTTGTGAATATGTATTATTTTGAAAAGTCTTAACTGATACCCTTAATGATTATTAATTGGCTTGAAATAAAATGTAACCTGTTTTCTGCATGTTTCTTGTTGGAATAATTAATTGAGGTGATGCCAAAATAGAGTGCATGACATGTATCATGTAGGAGGCATAAATAATGAAAATAAAACCATAGATAAACCTAATGGAAATATTGAAAAAGAAAAGAACTTTGCAATGGGTATGTCCCTAGTGAACTTCTCTTAACAGTGAAGAATGTGTGTCATTTGGTCTAACTTTCTAACACAATACTCAGATTTCTTTATTCCTTTGTCCAAATGAGAGTTGATCCATGTCCACCACTAGCATCTTCATGTGCGCTGTTTATATATATTTACCTATGTTAATGAAATCCTACTTTATTAATCAAAGATATGAACTTTTTACTTCTTAAGTTTTCACAGTGTATATCCTACTATACATTATTTGGAAGCTTCTTGTGTCCTTTTGCTTTTTAAGACACATTCTTTCACTGGAGTTATGAAACAAACATTATCACATGTGGTCTGATATTAAAATAGTTACCTACTTTTTAATAGATACTAATATATTTTAACCAATTCAATATATCAACAAGTTATGAAAATACTCAAAATAGTTAGTTTCAAGTGGTACATGTTGCTTAAGTAAAATTGGGGTCTGAGTTTTGTAATTGAATTTTTTTTATTAGGAGTGCTAGCTTTACTAGAGTATAAATATTTTTGGTTCAAACATGATTAAAAACAAGTTAAGGAATACTCCTTAGAAGCAATTCCTTGTACCTTCGAGTCAAAATTGTGGTTTATGCAACAAATTTGGCAGCTACGTATGAGATCACAACTACTTTGTGTCAGATTCTACAAAGTATTCTTAGGATGACAAAAATAACAAAGCCCAAAATTAGGAAAGGGGTCAGAAGTAAACAAAACTCCAAGGTTTGCAAGCTACATCTAGATTGAGGTGGGTTTAATTGAAGAGTTTGGTGTGATTTAATTATGATTAATGGCCTGCATTTAGTTGAGTCCCTTAGTGGGGACCGAGTAAGTGTGTTCCTTGCCTTATCTTTAATAATAGATGATCCTATCCCTATCCCACTCCACATTTATTTTCTTCTGCTGTGCTGTAAACTGTATCAAATCAAAGCTATATATAGCTCATACATCCCTTTCGTCTTTAATTCTTTAAAAAGAAAAATAACAAAAAAAAGGTGAAAGTACATGGGCATCTCACATTTATAATTCTGTTTAACAATTTTTAACAATTCCATTTCTTATCCGGCAAATGACTGGAATTTGTATATAAGTTATTCCCACCCCCTTTACCAAAATCTAACATTTTTTTAATTTTTTGTTGGGACAGATAACATTTTTGAATTTAGTGCATGCTTGACAAGTGTTTTAGACACTAAGAAGTCTAATATAACACCGCTTGTCCTGATCGGATCAACCTTGCATGTATTTTTTTTTTACTGTTCTAGTCACTTAACACTCAATTTTAAGTGAAAATTGAGTTGGGAGAAAAGAGTGATATGAAGAAAAATAGTGAACGTAAGAGATGTGATTGAAAGATAATAAATGCATAGGAATTGAAGTGAAAATAGAGTGAAAAATGTTGCGAGTGTGAATGAATCATAGCTCTTATTTAAAAGTGGGGTGTTCCAGTCACTTAAGCTGTGATATGACAAATATAGAGCCACATTATCGTTGACACATTAAAATAATAATGTATTGTGACAATCACTCTCACAAGTCATCGCCTATGTCATACAGTTTTGGATGAAAGATATGATATATTATCCGCTTGTGTCTCTTGTTCTTAGTCTAATGTAGAGATCTTTCAGAGTTTTATGCATCTTGTGGCTCAACAATGGTATTAGAGCTGATGGTTGATGCGACCATGGCGACAGCTCCTCGAAAGTCTTCCTAACAATGTGGAGTTCAAGCAGCATGTCTCATTTATGACCAAGACCAATGGTGGTGCAAGTATATGGAGGCTTTACTTGAGATGAACTCACACTTGAGGAGAAGATTGTTAGGATGCTAAATGTGACCAAGAAATTTCACATTGAAAGAAAAAGAAGATGTTGAACACTTTATAAGTGAGAGGTCTTATACGCTCAATACCTCAAGGTTTTGGGTAAAATATGTGATGTCTAAATTCACGTATATTGTTTGCTCTTAGCTCAATGTGGAGATTTCCAAGTGTTTTATGCATCTCGAGGCCCAATAGTTGTACTAGATGGTTGACGCGACCAAAGGCTTCTCGACAATGTAGAGTCTAGGTAGCATGTATCGTTTATGACCAAAGCCCTACCATGGTGCATGTATGTGGTGCATGCATGCGGAGACTTTCGTTTGAGATAGACTCATACTTAATGAGAAAATTGTTAGAATACTAAGTTTGAGTTAGAAATCTCGTATGGATTGAAAAAGAAAGTGTTAAACACTTATAAATGAGATGACATATATACCCAACGTCTTAAGGGAAAGAATGAACTAGAAAGATATAGAGATTATCAATGTACATGTTTGTTTCCATAAAGGGTATGACTCATGAGTAAAGCAAAAGAAAACTTGTCTGTTTGATTTTCAGTTAGAAAGTCTGTTTGAAGCATTGAAATTCGAGATCACAATTTCTAATGCACATTCACCCAACGAAATGCACTTGTTGGATTGAGTGAATGTGCTTTCACATTCACCCAACGAAAATCCAAACAGTCACTCAAGAGTCCACCTACAAAGTACTAGAGCTGCCAAGTTACGAAACACACAAAGATAAATTATTCATTTTGTGTCTTGTGGGGCTAATTATATTATTCCCTCCAAAACCACTGAGAAGCTTGTCTAGGTGCTTTTGGACCTCATTCCTCAATCATTGGTGTGTAAAATTAGTTCATTTTGTACCCAGTGAAAAACTACAATCCGATCAAAATTATAATCAACAGTCGTAAAAAATAAGAGAAGTTACTCATATTCACCGTGAATTTTGACAATATAACCAAACATGCCACTCTGCACCACTTAATTCCTGGCCCCACGGATGATTTATCTGCCGTCTCAATTTTGTTTATATCATTTCTATGCTTTGGCCTTTTCTTATGATGTAGAATGAAAAATTGAATAATAGCTTACAAGACCACAATCACCAAGTGTCTCTCGATGAATAACTTTGACATAAGCTCGATCTAGCTACCGATGAAATTTAGATGCCAATGTTGGATTTGATATAAAAATTAAATCTTGATATTTATTCATTCATTTCAGTTACAAGAGAGAACTATGAAAAAGTTTCATGTAGATAGAGGAAATAAAAAACGGCAAATGGTAGAGTTGAAAAGATAAGAAGTCAGGAGCTGCCAACAGTGAAAAGTTAACATTTCAACTCTAGAACTGCTCATCGAATATAATAATAGATAATAGATTGTTTAACAAGATGCAACACTGTGTGGCACACAATTATTTATGTCCTGTTTTAACCATACAAGAATGAAAAATTTACAAATATAATATAAATGCAAGCCATGTGCAAAATCACTGCAGCAGTCAGCAGACAAATGAATTTCAACTAATTTTGCAAACATTTCAGAAAAAATTCCCTGTGATCTGATACTAAAATAATGTGTCGTAGCCAAGGATGTAACAAAAGTCTACTTCTCAAACCTTTATAGAATCTTTATTTCTCCACTTAGATTATGCAGCTGCCTTGGGTACTCTCATGCCAAATCCTTTCTTTGCTTTCTCCACCCTGTCATATTGTCAATACAAGAGGCTTAACAACTAAAGATTAATACATTAAGTATTTCAAAATTTAAATTATGCAATAATTCATCTGCCAAAGAAGGTCTGCATAGGCTTAAGACTATTAAATGAAAGAAAATAACATATACAATTTTGTGGCTTTGAAGATTTATGAATTCTTCTTTTGAACCCTCATACAAAAATATGTTGAATCATCAAACTGTTGTCCTGAATTAAGTAATGCTAAGGTTTCATCTAACTACTGTAAAAATTTAATAGATGTTCATGTGCAATGCAAGCACTAGATATAACAAATAACAAGTGATTGATCATTATATGATAAAACTTAAAAATGTATGTAAGACTATCGTGCTACAGAACTTGTTCCCAAAACCCCAACTTTTCAGCAGTTTTAAGTTTTTCATCATCCTTAAAATCTTCAATAAATAGTATGATCGAAAAACAACAGCCGAAGCATATTCTTCCTTACATCACACCAAAGTGATGCAAAATCCCTTGTGGCTGCCTTATAAGTTCATGGTTTTGATCTAACACAGGTATTTCCATGGGATCCTGTTCGAGCCTTGGACATCCCACATCCTTTGTAAGGCTAGCTCTCCCAGCGGAGTATTTTCCATACACAAGACTCGAACTTGGGACCTTGGTTAAGAGGAATAAAACATGTAACACTCGAACCAATCACCCATTGATATTGATATTGATTTGCAAAACTTACTGTTTTCTTTCTAACCTAGATGCCAAGTCAAAATATACAATCCCTCCCTTCCCCTCCTCTCCCCTCATTTGGAAGAGACAAACAATTATATCTAGAGCAAAAGATGACAAATAACAGTCAATATATTCATGGCTAGGATAAAACAAACATGGTTATTTACCAATAAGTAACCAGCTTTTTAGTATCTCAGGAGTAAAAAATAGAAAAACAAGGGCATTAAAACAAGAGAGGTAATCAGTCATTATATAAATGGAACAGAATCATCAGAAACTCAGCACTTACGTTGGTGCAAGTTTACCAAGGCTGTCAAGCTCTTCCCCTGTGTCTTCATCCAGGACTCTCCCAGAAATTTCAATGATATAAGATCTATCTCTATTATTAGGAAGTCCTCTACGAGAAAGCAAATCTAAATCTTTTTTATGAAGTTCCCTACCATTCACAAAAACGCCAGTATTTCCAGCAGCACATTTATCTGGCATGGGATAATTGAACTCTTCTATGTGTGACTGCAAGAGAAATCACCTTATTCATTAATATTGATCACACCATAATCACATGACCTTGTAATGTACCAGAACCAGAATAGCATAACTTACTGGAATTATTCCAAGACACGGTTCACCCATGACACCCCAAAATCCAGCCCGAAAATCATACCTAAAGAAGCAACAGTATAAAGGCAAATCAATTACTACTGCACTATATAAGAAAATTTAATGTCATTTTTCCAATGAACACATTGCAGTTGACAAGACCTTAACTGAGTCTACTAATAAAGAATTTGACATATTTTATTAGACAGGCAATTTCAGAAAACTTTGAGGACTTATTCTCAAAAGCTTATTTGATTTGATATATGTGATTTCCTTTGGTGTCCTTTGATTGGTCAGCATACTAACCAGTAATTTCCTGGCTGGATTGGCCCAGCTAGCTTTTCAGCTTTCTTAATCGCATGATCTGATATGGGTCGTCCATTCACAGTAACATTACATTTTTCAGGATCATCTATTTTGTTAGATTGGGAGAAATCCCAGAAGCCTTTCTTGATAATGTTTGCAAAAAACGATTCACCTCCTTTGTTATGGTCATGTTCTTGGCTTGCATCACGAGAAACCTGTGAGACTCCGATGTTAGAATAATCATGGACATCCATCTCACTTGCAAGCACTACCTGTTTCAAAGAATTCTGCCTTGAGGTATTCTTTTCTATTTTTGCCTTCTCTTGATCTAAGCGACTACTTCTGTTGCCTTTTCCAAACCGATTCACTGCATGGTAAATATTACTAGAACAATCAACATTCTCTTGAAGAGGTGAGCCGGGGGGTGAAGGCGACAGAGAGGCTTCAATTGGCTGATGAACGGACTTAGTGACTTCGCCTGGTGCAATCAAAACTTCTGGACTATTTACATCTTCAGAGGTACTGTGAGATGAAGAATGGAATTTTTGCATCTCCTGGGACTTGCTAGAGCTCAAGCTTGGATCTGCAGCCAGCACAGGAGATTCTCTATCTACTGAATGAAAATCATAACCAGAATAATCATCAGATGAGAAGTTAACACCACTCGCGTTTACATGACCATGTGAATGTGACACACAACTATTCACAACCTCAATAGAGCTATCATCAATCCTTGTGGCAGTTTCCTCCATTTCTGGATGAAAAGAAACAACTAGCTTCTTATTGATGACAGAAAAATTAATTTCTGTTGAACAAGCCCCACATTTCACTTTCTGCTGATGATTTTTCCCCATAACCAGTGCTTTTTTAGGCAGTTGCAGTAGCTCAAAACAGTTATAACATGTGATGAAAGGAGAACCACCAGCTATAGGATGGCAAGGCCGCCTACTAGCTGGCATTACTTTTCTAGGAGAGTTTCGGACAAATCCACCCATCTCAGAATTGAAGTCGCCAGGCCGTCTTGTATGCAATTGCTTTTCTTGAAAACCAACTGCAGGAATGGAAGTTCTAGAATTATGAATCTGTGGACCAACAGCCCCCGGGATCTCATGATGGTATACCATAGGATCATTCGTGCCACGAGCGAATCTGCTGTTAATGACTCCAGCAGGTGGTGCTGGCACTGAACCTCTTCTTTTGTTTTCATAGCAATGAAAACAAGAGCAAGAATGCGGGTGAGGCATAGCACGATGTGCATATGGTCCATATGAATCTGGACCATCAGCATAATGGCCGGGAAAGTAGGGATGAATTGGCTGTTGCCGGAACTGATGTGGTAACGGATGCGGACCTCTCATCATTGGCGACATGAAAGGATCCCCATATCCAGGAATAAAACTTGGGTTAGGGATTGAAGGATGGAAGTCAAACATGGCTCTTTCATGACCATTTGTATTATAAGCATATGGATCATGATAGTAATTGAAATCAGGGGAATTTGCCATATGTTTATTAGGGTCAATGAATTGCCTTGAGGTCCTGTTCAACCCTGACGGTCCATCTCGAAACCAAGCATCAGGGCCATTGTAAGGACCTGGAGGAACCACCTTTCCATCCGGAAGAACCTTTTCTTTAGGTTTATTAACCATTTCAGAAGACTTGTTCAGATGCATGGATAACTCTTCCAGCTTCCTTAGAAGATCAGCTCTATCTTGCTCAAGGTGCTGAACCTTGCTCACTCCATCCATGTCTTTATAATCCCTCCATTGTTCCCCATACTTGTAAGAAGAACTGGAATAGCCATTTGAAGTTCCTTCATCAGGATAGTTCAAATTGGAAAATCTCACACCTTCCATATCAGCTGATGGCTTTCTCCAAAATTCCTCCACCTCACGTCTCTCAGACCTTCTCACGGAGAATTTGGACCCTCCCATTCGAGAATTGTGTTCTTGCTGCTCTTTTCCTAATGATTTACCCCATCTATCTTGGTTCCTATTAACATCAAATCCATTCTCCAAAACCCCTTCCTCATCACCATCCTCAAAATGATTCAGAATCCTTACATGTCCATTATTTTGTTTCCCTGACGAACCACCATTTGACTTAACATCAATATCTGAATTATCACTCAAATCAACTACCCCTTTCCCCAAGGATTTTCCTGATTTAGCAAGACCTCCTCCACCCTGTCCCTCATCTGAAATCTCCCACAAGCTACCATTTCCATAACCATTAAGCCCCGCTGCAAAATAAAACAAAAGTGGAAACCACAATAAGAAACCATAACCTCCAACCCCTTCTCATCCTTTTGTCCTAAAAGTACAAAGGATCCTAAAGTATTGACTGAATATGTAAAAAGGTAAACAAAATGAAAAAGGGCAAATATTGATCCATAATTTCACTTCATAAAACAGACCAAATAGTTCATACACATAAACATTTTTGAACCATACTAAATCAAACCATAAATTAAGGTAAGAATGAGGATTATAAAGAAAGGTTACCTCTAAGAACAGCACCACAACCACCACATTTGTAAACAGAGTAATCAGCAAGCTCAGGAAGGAGGTTTTGACAATTGGGGCACCGCACCAATCGGAGCTTGGCTGAGTCCTCCATTGCTGAACTCAAAAGGGTCTCTAACCAAACACCATTACCAGACAAAGAGGAAGCAGAACCCCAAAAACTCAGATATTATCTTTGTAAGAACTTTCACAAACAAAAGAAAAAGTCAAAGGGCCAAAAGTGAATGCTTGACTTGTTAGACAACAACAATGTTAGAAAATGAAATGACCAAGGTGGTGGGAGAAGAGACCAAGGATAGAGAGAGAGAGAAAGTGTTCTGCTTTTTTGCTTCTGAATTATCTTTGTTATGGGTCTTACTTGGTTTTTTCTTAGAATCCAAACAACAAAAGACCAAAAATCATGAAAAGGAGATATCTGATCTGATGCACAGTGGGGACATATTTTCCTCTGGGGAATCTTAGAACTTAGCAAAATTCATTGTCCAAGGGTTAATGAAACTTTATACTACTATTGTGCATTAGAGCATCTTCAATGGAGTCCTTATTTTGGGATCTTAAAATAAGATCCGGATCTTATTAGATCCCACCATTGGAGCTATCCTAGGTGGCATGAGATCTTAGTTTTTGCTAAGATCCGTGTCTTAGCTCATGTACTCTCAAATGTGGGATCTTAAATAAAATAATATTTTTTCTCTCTCTCCTTCAATACAAAAACCAAAGTGAAAAATAAGGAGAGAAATAAATAATATAAATATATTTGGTATTGTGGGTCCAGCCAAAAGTAAAATAAGATCTCAACCACTAGAGTGAAATGTGCATAGGGACCTTATGAGTGTCTTAAATCCTATGTGGCAATCTGGGCCCACAAAAAGTGAGTTAAGTCCCAAAATAAGATCTCACCATTGGAGATGCTCTTAGGTTTGAGAAACAGTAAAATAGGAACATGGTCCAAATTCAACTCATAGCCGAGCATGAGTAAGATAAAAGAGAAAGAGATTTAAATAGTAAGTGACATGATAAGAAATGATAAGAAATGCAGAGATAGAGCAATGATGTAAATCCAGAAATAGATAGGAAAAGAATGTAAGTGAAAATGAGATAGAAAAGAAAGTGTTTGTGAATGATTACAAGCATATTTGGTTTTCAGTTTAGTGAATGTGAAACCACATTCACTCAACTCAATAAGTGCATTCCGTTGGTTAAATGTGCATTGGAAATCGTGATCTTGAATTCTAATGCTTCAAACGGACTTCCTAACTGAAAACCAAACAGACATACTGATAGAATAAAATATTCTTATATTATAATTATGATTTAGCATTTATTATTAGTCAACTATGTAATTGTATAAATAGAGGTTTACTCATCAATAATATTCACGAAATACAATTCATTCACATACGTTTTCATAAAAGTTAGGGTAGGTTCAACTCTTGTTACTACCACAAGTTAAGGCATGTCTTGAAACTAACGACATGCCGATCATCCATCAATACAACCCTCACATAAGTAATGAGATTAAATATACAATTTTATAAAAGAAAGTAATTCATCTTTACCAACGGAACTAATACATGTTTTTTTTAACCCAATATGCGTTGTAGAATGAAATATGAATGATTACTATTCCAAGGTTGTACGGAGTGGTTTTTGTTAGGCCACGGGGAGAAAAGCAGCAGCACCATAATCGAATAATTATGTTGTGTTGTGAGTGTGTGGAGTGAAGCGACGCCGTTGTGAGGAAGGAATCTATGTTTTGGGCAGCACTGCATGCACTTGCAGTAATTTTATGCAGAAATTCATTACCATTTCCATGCCACGGAATGGTCTCTGAACTGAAACCGCAGCAGCTTCCATGCTTGATTTCATGACAGTGCTTCCAGAATGCGCCTACAATGACATCACTTAACAAGTTTCTTTTATGTAAAATGAACCTTCCTCCAAATGTTAAACGCGTTTGAGTTGAATCAATCAACGTTTCCAGAACTTCTTTTGTTAACAAACAAAAAACAAATTCGATTGACGTTCGATAAATTCCATTAATTAATAAATTATTGGTTTTTTTTTAAGGTATTATTGGTTATATGCAAAACAACAATAATAATGACTCTCATACATAAACAACCTGTGACTAGGCCGACTCAAGGGCCAAGCCACCCAGGCAAGGGATTAGACCTTCAAATTTTTATTTTTTTTACTAAGTAAGAAAGGTCTCAAAAAATATTTTTATTAAGTAAACAAGGCCCCAATTGTTTTAATAAATAAATATTTCTTTAAGTAAAATGACATCGTTTTAAAATTTGTTATACTTCATTTAGTGTTGGGCCGACCCTGCCGGTGACATACTTAGCAGATTGTGGTGGGCGGGCATTGAGTATTAAAAGAGATGATTGCGGGTTCCAAACTAGTTCATGATCTTCTTAGAGTGTGGCGGAGTGCGGCCAAACGTTGCCATGAGAATGCAATGGTGATATTGTCGGTCCTAGATGAGAGATGAGTTATGATAAGACATTTCAACTTTCAAGTTTGTATAAGAGCAAGGATAAGATTTCAAAGTCTTACTTTCAAAAAAAAAAAAGATTTCAAAGTCTTAGATGAACTTAAGGGAATACTATAATCAATAGCATGTTATATGTAAAATGGACGTTCACATATGTATTCATAGATTTAGAGTTTATGTTGGTTGTTTCTGCAGATGTTGGGGAGTCTTTTAAGTGGAATTTCCGAGCACATGGTCAGCTTTAGGCTTCTTAGCTTTGTTCGTTGTATCTTAGCTTTTATGAGGATGCTTAAACATGAGCTGCTGGGCCAAAATCACCAAAATGTTCATTCGTTAAGTCATTTAGTCTGTCCTTATGACATTTACTTAAGTGCAAGTCTTTTAGATCGTCCAAGATGCTTTTGAACTTAGAAGCCTGCCAAAACACTATCGGACCGCCATAAAATTCCTCCCTGAAAATTATGCAATTTCTTTGGGGTTTGTTGAGAAACACAACTTTTTATAGTTGTTGTACAAGTTGTAAAAGTTAAAAATTGTCACAAACATTATATATCAATTGTCACAACCCACTAAGTTCAGTTCACACCTCTATTCACAATAGAGTAATTAGCTGAAAATTAGTTAGAAAAAAATTTTATTGTAACTTTTTGACAACCATCCGTTAGATACGCCGTTGATATTAATGCAAATATACATCACCACTATTTTGGGATAAAATGTGAAAAACACTCATCTTATAAATTGAGATAAAATTTCATTCAAAGTTAAAGTAATTGATACCCGAATATTGAAATACCACACGTAATGGTTGACAAGCCGTGACTAGTTCTTCATGATTCCTCTAGTCTTCTCTCCGACCTCCATCGTAATTGCATTGTGAAATATTTGTGACCCACCATACAGCTGGCTATTAGTCATTATTTCTTCGTTTGTGTTGCTTCCTAATGCTATGTCTTTTGTCAAGCCTTTCCATCACCATTGCCAAATGTAAGCTTCTACTTTTTATATCACCCACATGTGTTTGACCTTTGGTTTGGGATATGGGGCTCATTTTTCCGGCCGATATAGGCTATGTTTGGCATGTTTAGCTGATAAGCTAGTTGAAAGCTGAAAAACTAGCTGAAAGCTTATAAGCTAGCTGATAGCTGAAAGCTGATAAGCTAGCTGAAAGCTGATAGCTGAAAGCTGAAAAGCTACGTGATTAAAACAAAAGTGTTTGGTAAAACTAGCTGTTAAACAAGCTGAAATTGTAAAAGGACATAAAAGGACATATTTATATACATATTTTTATATTTAACATTACTTTATTTTCATATTAATATTAAAATTATTATCACTTTAAATATTTTTATTAACTCAAGTTATTTATCATCTTAAAAATATAATATTGATTCATACTTATTTTTATTAATATAATATTTTTAATACCTATCGTGCGCAGCGGTGTGGCGGGAACTGCATACGTAAGTGTGAGGGGAAAATATGTTTAGTATTTTTATAAATATATAAGGGTAATGGTGGAATTTTAATAAAATAATAAGGATAAAAATGAGAGTAAATTTAATAAGCTTTAAGCTATAAGCTACTTGAGATAGCTTATAGCTTAAAGCTTTAAGCTACTGAAATAAGCTCATTCACCAAACACTTTTGAAGAGCTTTTAAGCTAGTCAAATAAGTTTTAAGCTAGTCAAATAAGCTATAAGCTAGCTGAAATGGCATGCCAAACATAGCCATAATTAATAAATAATGATAATGACTGAAACTGATTGTTTTATTTAAAATTTAAATAACAAAATAGAAAGATATATTTCAATACACTTCTTTTAAAGCTTGTTACTGGTTAGGCTTGAGAAAATATTCTTATTTTTATTCTTCATTTTCATTTTTAAAAAATAATTTTAATTTATTTTAATTTAGAAACCATGTTTATTTTATCTTTTTATTTTCATTTTGAGTGTCGTCATCATCCGCCACAATCACTATTGCTAACATCATCACAATTACCACCTCCAACTCCAGGGCTTCACCGCCGCTATCACCGCGACCATCACTAAAACAATTCTCATAGGTTAAGAATAGTTTTTCTTTAATTATGGATGAAACTCAAAGCTCTTTTGTCCCTAAGCGTTTTATTAGTAATAATGTTATGCTTGTCATCGAGTGTTTAATTTTCTATACGAAGAAGAAAATTACTGGGAGGAAATGTGTTATGGTTCTAAAGTTAGATATGTGAAAGGCTTATGATAAGGTTGAGTGTGAGTTTCTTAGAAAAACCTTGGTTCATATGTGAAAGGCTTATGTCAAGTGATTGCGGGGTTTCTAACCATTACAAAGAGCGCCATAAATTGGGGAGAAGGGTGGTGAGCTAAGGGAAATGAAGGCATTTACAAGGTGAAGGGTTAGGGTTTGTTTGGTTGGGTGGAATGAAAGAGGGAGGAAAGAAAACACGGAAATCGATGCATGAATTTAGACTAACCTAGTCTAAATTCATGCATCGATTTCCGTGTTTTCTTTCCTCCCTCTTTCTTTCCACCCAACCAAACATAGCATTAGGGTTCAAACCTTGGTGAAGGAATTAATTTACTAATAATTAACAACTAACATTTGTCTGTAAAAAAATCAAAATCGCCATAAATTCCTGTGTGAAAATTATTCAATTCCTAACAGTGTTTAAGGGCTTCAAATCATCAGAAATATAAATTTTCTATGAGAAATGTTAGAAACACTTTTCGCATGACACTCACTTTATCGTTGGTTAAAATTCATGTATGTCCCATCAAATTGGGAGAAGGGCCCATATAATTTAGTGTGTCTACATAAAATGTTAGAAAAATAGTATTAAAGAGAGTGTTGCTGGTATTTCTCTTTTTCTATTATTGTGTAGGTTGCGGAGGTCAAAACTCTCCTCAAAGTCCATACCTCGATTATATGTCCCATCCCCTTGGGGTTCAGTTCACGTATCGGGACTCTAGTCACAATTAATTAAAAGTAATTTAGAAAATAAAAATTAATTGTGTGGCTCATGCCAACTATCCTTTAGATACACCTGTACATGCAAATAGACATTAACACTACTTCGAGATAAAATATGAATAAAACTCTTCTCAAAAGTTGAGATGAAAGTTCGTTTAAGTTGGATTCAATTGATATTTAAACATACACCGATAAAAATCTCCCATGGCTACTACTTACTACAAGTAGTAAGGATATTACAACCTTAAATTCAAAAACAAAAGTAAAGTTCTGCTTGAATTTTTGACAACATACCGAGCTATATCTCTTTTCATTTCATTGTTCTTCTTTCTGCTTCCTTCATTACCTTTCTCTTCCTCATCCTGACCAAAAATTTACTCAAGCTTGTGACCATGAAAGACCTTTTGGATTTCTCTGTGGAACCATTTGTCTGTGCCATCATAGAATCTATCTCTTGGGCCTGATGGGTGAATGTGGTTACTATGGGCTTTGATCCATGGAGAGATGTGAATGCCATTAGATGCCTCTCAATAAGATGATTAAGGGAGGCCAATTCATGAGAATCATATAATGGGCTGCCACAATCCCACATGGCTTTTTCTTCTTTCTCGGCTTCTTTTCCCTTCAATGTTGCTGAGTTCATCACGGTTTGAATTTTCCAGGCTTCTTCTTCTTCATTTTCTTTTTCACTCATGTTTTCATCCCTTCTTGGTTTTCTTCAGCAGCCTTTATTTGATTGGTGTGGATGGAGATTCCTATAAACGCCACCAAGCCTTTATTTGACTTCTGAAGTTTTTGCAAGCCATCACAATATAACTAATGATGGGACAACCAACCTCCCCAAAATTTTCTTCATAATGTATCATTTTATTAAGAGATTCATATGTACAATATATAATGTTTTGACTTAAAATAAAATAACGCAAGTAGCTTTTACTAATTCATATATTTGTTGAGAAACTGAAATTATAATAGAAATAATATTGATTAAAATTGTAAACGATGGTAGGTAACGAGTGGCATATACCATGTATCAAACTATGCCTCCCGCTCATGACTTACCAACCAATTTGGAATTAGGAATATTGAGCGGTCATGATTAAAATTGTATATATGAAATTAGAAATTTTGAGTAGGTTGTAAATGTATGAAAGTTATTGAGCACATTGTATGATTATAAAAAATATGAAATTATGATAAGTGAGCATGTTTCATATGTATGAAATTAGGAATAAAATTCAACATGTTGTATGATTAGAAATATTGAGCAAGTTATGAAATGTTGGAAATTAGGAACAAGAATAGTAGACATATTTTTTTTTAACACCGGAAATATTAATTACATCCTTCAAGGATCGATCTCTAGATCTTTCCCTCCCAACCCATACGCCCCAACTCATACCACTTGAGCTATCATTCAAGGACTTCAAGGATCGATCTCTAGATCTTTCCCTCCCAACCCTTACGCCCCAACATGTTGTATGCGTTAATTTTGTTAATTGAGATTGCATGATTAAATTTAATTTATAAAGTTTAGGAATGTTTGACATGCATGATGGATGATAAATTTTATTTTATTTCATTAATTTTAATTTTAGTATTATTATTAAATCTTGGTATGCAGTATCTATGAAATTTGATAGGCGGTTGGTTCAAGTGGTACATATTTGATTCCGCTTAAGTATGGTTTCATATTCGAGTCTTGTAGATGAGAAAAAACCTCTACTATGAGAGATAACATCACCATAACGTGGGTCTTCCTGATTTTGCTTTAGTACAAGCCTAGACAAAGTAAGTTGAACAAGACAAGTCGAGTTAGACTTGAGAGGGAGTGTTGAAACAAGAAGTCCCACGTGAATGGCTGGACCACTTCATACCCAATCTATAGCCCGACACTCTCTCAGTCTTGAAGAATTCTTTTGGGTCAGCGCTTCCAGCTCAACAAGTGATATTAGAATCCAAATGGCTCAACAACCCAAGATATGAAGGAAAAAGCCCAAAAAATAACCCACCAACAAAAAGGGTCTTAGTAAAAGGGAAAAAGAAGCCTTTGACCAAAAAAAAAAAGGGAAAAAAAAGCTATAAACCAAATTTAATATTATGGACCGCTGAAACTTATGTTTAGATAAAAAGAGCACAAGCTACACCAACACAACCTCTAAAATTTTGCTTGAGTACAATCTCAAACCAAGCAAATCCAACAATGCAAGTTCAAATGGACTTGAGGGAGAGCGTTGAAACTAGAAGTCTCACATGGGTAAATTAAAGACAAAAACATTGTATATATGCAGAGATGTTAGAAGTTCAAAATGTTTAGAGGTATTTTTGGACCACTCCACACCAAATTTATTGTGAGCACTCTTCCACACTTGAAGAACTATTTTGGGTTTATGCTCAGCCCAACAGATGGTATCAGAACCCAAATGCCTCATGGCTAGGGATGGCACCCGCGGGGGTGGAGGCGGGGAGTGCCTCCCCAGTCCCCGTCCCCCCAAAAAATGGGGGAAATATGAAAAAAGAATGAGCTAAGTGAGAAAATAAACTATCAACGAAGATGATAAATTATGAGCCTCTGAGACTTAGGTTAATACGAAAGGAGCACAAGTCCACATGCGATTCTAAAGTTCCGCTTAAACACAAGCTCAGATATGAGCAATTGCATGAAAACTAGTTCAATTGGACTTGAGGCGGAGTGTTGAATCTAAGTTGCACATTAAATTGTTGCATAAAATTGGGTATTTTAAATCAAAATGCCATAAGATTTTTAGATGACACACCACACCTGTTTTACCCCATCACACTCATCATTAATAAACTAGAGAAACATTTTGACAGGGAAAGGAAACAGAGTATTTGGATCTATAAAACTATCTCATTAAAAAATATGATGATATTATATAAAACAATTTCAAGGATCAAAAGACACTGAAGCAATATACATCACTTTTATGCGATAGATTAAAAGCAATACATTAGAAGAATGAAATGTAAACACATTCTCATCACCTCTTTTTTTCATGTGAGGATACTGTTTCCTCCACAAAGCAATCGACAATAAATGCCAGAAAACCCAATCTTTATTTTCTTTTGCTCCTTTCCCTTACCCTGATCTCTAGTCACCTTCCTCTTCCACATGATGATCTTCTCCAACAATTCACTCAAGCTGGTCAACTTGGAAGACCCTTTGGCTGAAATAATGACTTCATCAGGATAAGAGAGGTGGGTGATGCTCTGTTTTGATCCAGGAACATATGATGGACACACCATCATGTGCCTCTCAATTATATGAGAAAGTGAGACCAATTCACATGAGTCATATAATGGGCTGCCACAGTCCCATATCTGAAAAGCTCTTGCCTCTTTCTCATCTTCAAATTCCTTAAAAGCTGTACTCATATTGGTCTTAGCCTCTTAGGGGACTTTGCCTCAGAGACTAATCTGCATTCTTTGGACCTCTCCAAATGCTTTATATTATGGTGCTAAATTAAGCTGCTCTTGTTAACGAATTAAAATACCATGCTTATTTGAGAAATTTAAATTCAAAGATTCTTAACAGAACATGTGCATGAAGAGGATCATTATCTTACAAGCATCTGCACTGATCTAAAAGGGGTTTCCAATACAAATAATTGGCTCAAGTTTGTCCAAGAAAATGCCAGATCCATTTATTTAAATATTTGGTTACCATTGTTTGTGTCAAATGTGGTCTCACATTTACAATAACCCAACAAAAATCCAGTTAAGCATGTTGATACGTAATCAAAAACTCAAATTTCTTTTTATTTTGGTAAAAAAAAAAAAACTATACATGAACTGTAGAACTCTTTTGTTTTTTCTTTTTGGTTACATGAGGAAAAATAAAGACTAAAAGCAAACTACACTAGAGCGTCCAAATAGAATGACGCATACAAAACAGAAGGTGGTTGGCTCCAAGTTATCCTTGGCGTCCCCTCCCGAAAAGCATTCCTTACTAGGAAATCAGCGGCATTATTTATTTATTTTTTTCAGCGGCATTATCTTTTGTTTTATTACACTTGGAAAATTGTTGTATAAAAGAAAAAAAAAAAAGAAAAAATGTATGACTCTTTTATGAACGGTAGAAGTAGAACTCTTTAATTTAATTGTTTTTTTAATATGTCTGCAATATTATTAAATTTGGACTGACACAGAGGCCAAAACATCCGTAGTTACAAAAGGAACCACTAGAGGGGGAACCTTCTCAATCCATACTAAACCGGCGAACGAGGAGGTCGATTGGGCTAGCAAATCCGCAACTAAATTGTCTGAGCTGCGAACAAAAGAAAGAGACGCAAAGTCAAAAGTGCGACAAAGAAAAATACATTCCCTAACAATAGAGGACAAATAGGAAGCACCGTCTTGAGGCTTCTTCCATCTTTGAAACAACTGGAGACAATCAGTCTCAAAGCAAACACGTCTAAAGCCTAAATCATGAGCAGACCCAATCGACCATCGGAGCGCCAAGGCCTCTGCCAACACTGGGTAAGAAGCCATCATGGGGAAGTTCGCAACCGAAGCAAGAGCAAGGCCATCATGATCTTGTGCCACCATACCAGCTCCAACCCTCGCGGATGACTCAAATGAAGCATCAAAGTTCAATTTCACAAGACCATCAATTTTTCTAGTGTAATCAGAAAATGGTTGCTATTTGTGACAACTTTGACTTATAGCACTCACTGTTTCTACTAATTTTGTTTTTTTATTATTAGTTTCAATCTTATAGGGCAAAATGATTATTGCTGACACTAATTTTACCGGTCAAGTTGAATTGACACTACAATAAAAGTTTGTTTTTAACTAAAAGAATTAACGAATCACTATCGGGCTGACGCTAATTTTGACCATTTTGGTTTTGTTGATGTAAGACCTAAAAATTGTTGGTAAAAGTTATTGATGAGCCCAATATCAACGAATAGTTGCTCATTTGTAAGATTGTTTTACCAATAGTTTTTAGCGGTTACCGATGGCTTTTGACTAACGGCAATAAATATTTTTCTTGTAGCAGAGGGGATGAAGGTAGCGGAGGAGGAGGACAGTGGCGGAGTAGGATGACTCAATCTGAGGGTTTCAGGGAGTGGCAGAGAAAAAAGGCTTATAAGGAAGGATGGAGAAATCACTAAAGATTATCGTCAGCTAGGACGATGCTAAGTGCTAACCTTTGGAATGGGGAAAAGGGAGAGACTCAGTTAACATTAGCATCGGTCAAAGTCGTTGCTAATTTGGTCGGTGACTTTAGCGTAGACCATAAACCACTGCTAAGTGTGGGAGGTCGCGTCGACCATAAACCACTGCTAAGTGGGGGGGCGGGGGTCAGATGCTTCTTTGGTCGATTATTTTAGAGTCCGATACGACCACGCTAATGGATCGAGAATCGACGTCAAGTGGAGTCGGTTAGGACGATGTTAAAATTAGGTGATTTTTTACGTTTTGCGTCGGTTTATCCGACGTTAAACAAAAACAAAAGGGTAAACATTAGAGTTGATGCTATCTTTTTACACTAAATCAAGTCTTTATTGTACTGAAACCAAACAGATGAATCGGCTCAAGAACTCTATTAATGGTTTTCAAGAGTCGACCACAATAATGAGTTGACATTACATTTTGACATAAAATCTTAAGATAGATGTACTATATTTGAAAGACATATTGACCCCATTTAACCTTTCTTAACTAATATAACTTCATTCTCACCATTAAATTTTCAATGCATTTTTCGTTGTTTTACGAATTAAATTATGCTATGTAGACATAACTACTTTTTGAAAAAAAAAAATGTAGACATAAGTATAGTATTGCAATTCCATAAATGATTTTTAAATGATATGACGCAATTTGATGATGGGATACAAAAATTTCACACCAAATGGGGAGAAAAGATTTCTATCCCCATTCACAAACCCACCATTCCATTATCTTCTTTCATGGTAAGATCCACCCAAATGTTTTCTTTCTGTGCCCCTTTTAGCCTTTTAATCACAGTAAAGAAGTCTCTGTCACTAACAGCAACGTTGTTGATGACGGAGAAAGATTACTTGTCCTTTGCTCTAATGAATATTACACCATGAGGCATCTTGATTAATGTATTCATTAATCACTGTTAAGCCTACCCAACCACAACGAGAAATTCCACACTTTGCCTAGGCAAGCTAATTTTGTCTACCCACTTTGGTCGAGATAAACTTATTAGAAAACTCGTTTTTATACTTAGAAATCCTTTTTTAAACCAAATTTCAAGGCTATAATCATATTCTTCATGGAGAAAAGAAATTATATATGTATATAGTAAAACCTTAACATACATCATGTGGGATAATTAGGGACAACACCACCAAACATAAAAAGTGCGGAATTCTAATTGGCAGTTAAGAGAAAATCCTAATCATCCGATGCTAAGCCTATGAATATTTTAGTATTAAATCATTTTCCTTATGAGATTTACTGAGTGGACCTGATGAATGAGAAAATTACTTGATAAGGAGTGAATGATGATGTAAAAGAATTGACGAGTGTGGACGTCATGCTTCGTGCTCCAATGGCTGGACCGACAACAAGTCATTTATCAAAAGGGTTCTGATGTTCAAGTCAGTATGTGTCTGTCTATTGATAGAAAATGTCATTATCTGGAGGGTTCAAAGTGGCCCTTTATTTATAGCTGATGAAGATCATGTTGTGTTATAACTTATAAAAGATAGAATTGTATTGTTACGATTATTTACAGATAAGTTTCTAAGAGAAAGAGAGCTAGGGTTTAACCAAATCCCTTATCCTATGCTCTCTTAGAATTATAAGAGCTAGTAGTGTGGCTTTTGTCGTTGTAGGGGGCCAAGATCCTTACTTGTCGGACAGAAGCAGAAGCTCCTAGGCCATGCTTTGGCCTAGGTGGCCGGTCTGGAACACGTTTGACATTTAGGGATGACAACGCATTAGGTCGGGGTCAGGTTTTGCCGTTTCCAAACTCAAACCCGAACTCTCATACCCAACCCAAATTCAAACCCATCGAGTTTTGGGTTTACCCATACCTGTTGTAACCTCAAACCCATGTCATAACCTAACTTGATGCATAGATTTTTTTGCAAAACAAAATGTAACTTATATTATTTTGTTGAGAAATGACCGTTTTATATCATCTTATTCAAATATAACCAAATTTTTAACAAATCAAGTTGTTAACATGGTATCTATAAGAGTAGTTTTGTAATTTCATGTATATTGTTCGGATTCGGGTGCGGGTTTCATCAATACCAAACCTAAGCTCAAACTCAATCATATCAAATTTTACCTGTAAAATCGGGTCGACTCGAACGGATACCCAATAGGTTCGGGTAATATTGTCAATTTGTCATCCTCTCAAAAAGCTTGTATTCATGTAGAGTTCAAATTAGATGTGAGTTTAACCAATGTCATGAGCTTATCTAACCATTTTAATTTCTAACTCAATTTTTTATATATATGTTTTGCTCATAGGTACATATTCATATGATCTTTCTGCTTTATTCTCGACAATCATGCCCTTTAGCTCCAATGATATTACACATTTCTGATGTCATTATTACCAACCGAACATGTGGATTTCTATCCATTATCCTAAAACATTGCTTATAATATTGTAACGGATCAGATTCAGCAGAGGTGATGAAGATTGCAGAGGCAGAGAACTTGAAACAATGGAAGAAAAGCAGATCCCACATTTTATATATCAATTGAAAGCAACACTGAAATAGTTGTTCACCACATTGTCACACAATATTTGCCTCACTTTGGTGTTTGCAGGACTAATACACCTTGGAGTCTTGAACTGATTCCCCGTGTTCCCTAATGCTAAGTAATGATCAAGAATCTTCCGAAACGTTCCTCGTCTAACAACTCGGAGCTCGAGCGGGCCAATGCAATTTACTTTGCGAGAACTGGTGTAGCCAGCATCCACAAAGGACTTATCCAAGCAATTGCAGCATTCACCAAGTGCTTCTTCGCTCGCTTCGCCATTGATTTCCCAGAAGATAACATAGTGCCCCGGTTCTTTCGACACATCAACATGACTGGTGTAGTCAACAACTTCCACTTTCTCCTCTGCTAACAATTTGGATGCTGTTTCCACAGCTAATTGTAAATCATTCTCTGTGTTCTTGTCAATGTTGATTGTAAGCAGAAGATTGTTCCTCCGAACAAACTTGAGTTTTGGAGATGAGTTATGGAACCCCATAACCTTGACCACATCTCCTAGCCTATACCGATATAAGCCTGCAAAATTAGCCAAATGATAAGATTAATTACATGTACAAACTAGGATGAATCTTACTCATTGAAGTTAAAAGGAATAAACATACTCAGCATTACTAATTGCATGTAAAAATATGATTAGACAGACTGTCATTATTAGGTAAAATGAACATGCAGACAAGTTAAGGTACAGTGAGTTTCAAGAAACAGGTCCACAATATTACATTAATGTGATTAGGTATGTACTATGGTCCTTTAGAAACCAGTAGGAAAAAATTACTTTCAGTTGGTCCCGTGAAGGTCATATCACAAATCATAAACAAAGACAAAGCAACCGCTTCCCTGCCCCTCCCCCCCCCCCCCCCCCCCCCCCAAAGGCCAAAACCCACAAAAATAATAAAAAGTTAAATAGCTAAAGCAACCCTTACCTGGTAAGCATTGGTTTTATATAAGCATTTTGGCTTAAAGCTTTCTCAGAAAGATAAGTCCCCCCCCCCCAATGAATCATCTTCTCAATTAGCCAATAATTTACCTCAATTTTTTATTACATTCCTAACATGGACCGACTAACACGTGAATCAGCCTCTTGCAAAAATGCAAGGTAAGACTGCCTACATTAGATTCACAAAATAGATCCGGCTCCTTCCTGAATCTCGCAGATAACGGGAGCTTTATAGCACTAGGTTTGGCATTTTTTTCCTCAACATGGACTAACCAGTCAGCATTCTTCCCTTCCAAAATATAATACTCAGAATAATATTCTGAAATTGTTCTTAGTTCATCCTAAACACTTCGGAAATCCTGCATAGCAAAAATCTCAAAACAACATTTACCAATTTAAATTAACCACTATACTATACTTTGGGAAGAGGGGAAAAACAAACAAGAATTAACTGGTCAAATAATTAATGATTTTCTGGGAAGTATTATGCCAGCACCAAAATGTAACATTGTGCAGAAAAGAAAGCAATGGTTGGTGGTTATTAGTCCTTATGCATTAATCAGAACAAGACAAGAGAAAAAGAAAAAATTAGAGGAGAATCTGATACCTGCAGGATTGGTGATAACAATCTCATACTCCTCACCAATTTTCACTTCAGTCAAACCCACTGTTTGAGGATCCACAGAGAGAAAACTAGTATCTCCCTTGGTTTCCTCCAACTCACTCTGAGGGATGAATTCAAAGTAACCAATTTGAGGAAGAACAGCATAAGTGGCCAATTCAGGAGGCACTCTTGGGTTCACATTGGTTGCTATCCACCCTTCAGAAGATCCATAATCAGAAGTCACTAAAGGCAACACTCCTGCATAGTGCCTCAGCTTTTTCAAATAAGGCTCCATTGACCCTGTCATGATCCCATAAACATACTTAGCATTTGGGAAAAGCTCTGGTATCAATCCATACCAGTTGCTCAATCCCAAGCACTTTCTCTTGATCAGGTTCGCGAGTTCAGGGTCCGGTTTAAGCAGTTTAGACATAGCGGTTCGAATCGAGGGGACCACGATGCTCCTGTTAAGAACACCTTCCCTTATATCAGCACAAAGCTCTTCCCAAACTTGCTCAAAGGTTCTGAATGCGTAGATAATGCTGTGCGCGAACGTAGAAGACACCAATTGAACTTCCTCGCGGAAAATTAGGCCACACAAGAGGTGACAATACAGCGATTGGTGAAAATCGGGACCAAATATCACTTCATCTGGGCTGCAACACGAGGACTTAAGCGCCTTCATTGAAGGCTTGAACCCGGGGTTGCGGAACACATTGGTTGTGGCAGTTCCTGCTGTGACACCCCCTTTTGTTTTGAAATGCTTGCTGCTGTAGATAAAGCTTAAGGCCTTGCCATTAATTGGAAACTCTCTGCAGAATAATGGAACTGTGTTACTTCCTAATTCAATCTTGCATGAAAGGTTTGTGGAAAGATCATAGAAATTGGGTTAGGCGGGCATAACTTTACCCAACATGTAGTTTAGGGGTGAGGGTTGCTCTGCCTTTTATAAGTACGATTTTGGTCATATCTTACAACAAAAGAGAAACTAAAGTACATGACATGAAGTTGGATACCTGTTCCTATGGGCAAAAGCGGTGTGATATATCTGCAATGTGGTTTCAAACAATTCATCATTCCATGGTACATATTTTTGCTTCCCAGAAGTAGTGCCAGAACTGCAAGATTACCAATTTTTCAGACTAAGAAATTCTTGAACAGCACATTCAACTGCTTAAAAGAATTGAGACAAAAAAAACTGCTTAAAAGAAAAAGAAGAATTACATGTTTGGATACAGTTGTCAAAATCATGGTGGACAGTCGCAAAAGCTAAGAGAAGTTATCGCTTCTACTTCTGTCTACTGTGATTTATCACTGTGCATCCAAACGTGCACGAAAATATAAAGTCAAAAATGCTCAGACCTTAAAGACATGGCTGTGATGGGTTTTCCAGTGAGAATTGGAGAAGCATCTCCATCAATCATTCTGTTGATAAAAGGCTCCAATTCCTTGTGAGTGACCAGAGGAATACATGACTTGAAACTCTCAGGGTCAGTTCTTCCATTAAGTCCCAAACTCTGCAAGTACTCAGCTGAAGCATTTTCTTCCAATATCCTCTTCAAAGTTTCCCTCTGAACCCCCTCAGCATCCTTGGTAAGCCTCTCAAATTCCTCTATCACTTTGTCCATGTCAAATTCTTCCACTTTCTCCAACATCTTCTTCACAGCCATTCAGCTACTGCAGAAAAAAAAGAAAAAGGAGTCAAGGACCATCCAATTATATTGAGTTTGGAGTTCTCATTATTATTATTGTATGATTTATTATTATTTTTGGTACCTCCATAAATGCTAGTAGTCTAAGGCGGTGAAAGTAAACTGGGGGAACAAAATAATCAATATAGATAAAGAAATATATTTCTGAAAAAGACAAACACTATTGAAGATATCATTGACACAAAACAAAATATGTATAAAGCCAAACCACCCCATCCAATCACAATTTTTTTTAATATAATGTTTCCTTTTTTTTTTCTTTTGCTGTTTTGATCTTCCTTGTTTGTTTTCCTAGTCACCGGCCCCAGAGGAATAAATTTCCAAAACAATGCCAAAAAACTGGACAAATACACGTTCTACAGGTTCTATGAACCATTCAAAAGACCAAAACAGAGGGAAAATTGTAAAATAAAACAGGGGGAAAATGAAAGACAGAAACAGAAACAAGAACAGAAATCACAAAGAAAATTCTGAGATTTGATATTTGGCTTTTGCTTGAATTCCCCCTTATCCAAGCAAGTCAACCAAGTTTTTTTGAGACAATATCTGTGTCAAGCATCAAAATGAAAAATTCTTCATCAATCAAATCAAGTTAACAGAAAAGCAAACCAGAGAAATCTCCAGAACTCAATAGAAATTGTAACTTTGAGTGACCAAAGTACTGTAAGAAGAGAAAAAGCCAAAGAAAAAAAAAAGTCAAAGGGGACCAAAAGTAGTCTTTGAAGAGTAAAAGGACTAGAGAGTCCACAAAAGGGTGCTCATAAAGCCAAGTTTTTGAAATAGATTCATGAATAAAAATTAGTTTTTTGAAATAGATTTTGCAGAGAAACTAACCAGAACTAGAACCAGAATCAAATTCAAAAAGCTTATCAAATATTCAAATAAAAAGAGAGAGAAAAAAAAGTCAACAATAGCTGCATATCCTGTTTGATTCATCTGGGTATTCTGGAACCACAACAAGTTGAAAAACCCAGAAACCAATGAAAGTAAACAAGTAAAAGAAAAGAAAAACAGAGGAAAAAAAGAAGGAAATGGAAAGTAAAGTCTTCTCTTTTTCTTTCTTTCTTCTTGTGGGGTGAGTGAAATAGTTGTAAATGAATAACACCAACCTAGGACAATCTTATCTTTTGTGTTGTGTGTTATAGACTACAGTACTGAGGGGGACAGACAGAGAAAAGGGTCAGAGAAAACAGAAACAGAAACAAATGAAGAAAGAGAGAGAGAGTAATGGATCTGAAGAAGAGAGAGAGAGAGAGAGAGAGAGAGAGAGAGAGGTTTTACTTTGTTTGGAACAAGACAAGAGCAACTGAAGATGCAGATGGTCAGTTCTGAGTGGTGGTGAGTGAGGTCAAGATTCACGTTGAGAGATGCAATATATAGGGCCAAGGCCCAAGGTAGCATCATCATCAATTTCAGTTTCGGCTCTGAAAGAATAAAACAAAAACTCTCTCAGCTCTCAAATATGCATCCATCATTGTGCATGAATTTTGGACGGAATTTACCAGAGTGATTGTGTAAGGTGAAAAATCCAATCAATCCTGCAGTGTTTTATTTCCTCATAACACTTTTTTCTGTACTTTCATTAATTGAGAACTAAACTAACCTTTTTTTTAACAAAGAATTAAACTAACCTTCAACTAGCACTTTTTTTTGAAAGTCTTAAACTACTTCATCTGTTCCAAAACTATTGTAGTTTTAATTTTTTTATTAAGTTTAAAAGTTCATTAATTGATGTTATAATTTGACTGAAACACCCTTATTTAATATGAGTTATATGAAAGAGAAAGAATGAAAACCATTGGTTAACTAATTGGTGAGAATTGTGATTGGTGGAAATAAGAGGTGGTACTTGGGAGATACAATATTAAATGAGGGCATGAATGGAAGATAATGAGATAGAGTGCTTTGAAAATGTAAAACAACAATGGTTTTGGAACAAAACAAAAAAGCTAAAACTATAATAGTTTTGGAACGAAGAGAGTAGCACTTAAAATCAATACTATTAGTATAATTGATGGAAATAACTTTTATGTCCTTCCTTTTTGAGTTGTGCTAATACTCTCACTTTATTCTAGGTAAAGTTAATGTAAAGAATGAGAGAATGATGTAATTAGTAAATTCTCATATATAGATATTTTATATTTAGAGGATGATTATTTTGAAAAAAATTAAAATTATTAGTTATGAGATGTGCTAGAAACATACACTTTAATATTCTATTTTTTCAGCACATTCACATTAATTTATTAATCTATAATTTTACTTTAAAAAAAATTAATCTATAATTTTAATCGATATAGTGGTCCACATAAGATAACTTAAGTGGTAAGAGTTTGGGTGACATATGAGTTATAGAGGTGAAGGTCCCGTGATCAATCCATAGCGGGCTTATCTTATCTTTCTGATGTACTAAAAAATCAATGAGATAGTGTAGAAAATAAAATATAAAAGTGAGGGTCTATTTGGTATATTGTATAGTATAAGGCCTGATAATATAATGCCTGATTGTATGAGGTCTGATAGGATAAGACCTGATAAAATTTTAATACTATACAACGTTTGGTCATGCACTGTATAATTTGGTGGCGATAGTGGTGGTGGATGGTGGTGGTGGTGGCGGCGACAGCAGTGGCAGTGGTGGTGGAGGGTGGTGGACATGGTGGTTGCGAGTATATTTAGTTGTAGCAGTACCGGTGGCGGTGAATGGTGGTGGCGGTAGGATGTTGGTGGTGGTGTCAGCGGTAGCGCAATGGTTAGGGTGGTGTCGACGACGTGGTGGTGGCGACGGTAGGGTGGTAATTGTGATGGTAGTGGAGCAGGATGTACGGCAGTTGTGGTGGCAATAGGGTGTTGGTGACAGTGTTGGTGGCGGTAGGGTGGTGGTGGTGGAGGAGAACGGTGGTTCTGGTGGCGATAGGGTGGTGGTGGTGGTGGTGGTGTCGGTGGCGGTAGGGTGGTGGTGGCGGCAGTGGAAGGGGGTGATGATGGTGACAGTGGTGGTGGAGGATGGATAGTGTAGTAACAGCAGCGATGGCGATGGTGGGGCAGCGGTGGAGGGTGGTGGTGGAGGAGGACAGTGGTCGTGGTGGCGGTAGGGTGGTGGTGTCGGCGATGGTAGTGGTGGTGGAGGGTGGCGGTGGTGGTGGTGGTGGAGGGCGGTGGTTGTGGTGGTCGTAGGGTGGTGGTGTTGGTGGTGATGGTGGTGGCGACAGTGGAGGATAGTGGCGGTCACGGTAGTGGTAGTGGAAGGCGAATGGTGGAAGCAGTGGTGGGTGGTGGTGATGGTGGCTTATACGTCAAATCTTATCAAGTTTTATCCATCACCTACATGGTGGATTAAATAATACATCATTTTCATGTATAGGGGTGGGTTGATGGACAAGCTTATACAATACAATGTTAGCACCAAACAATAAATAAATCCATAATGTATTGTATAAGCTTATACAATCATGTCTAATACGACATATCAAACGAGCCATGAGTGTTAATAACGGTTTACACTAGTTATTCCATCTCCATTTTCAGTCAATTCAGTCACTTGTTTTCTCAGCTCTCAAATTTCCATCATCAATATTGTGCATGAATTTTAGACGGAATTTACCAGTGTTTTATTTCCTCATCTCACTCATTTTTGTACTTTCATTAGTTTGTTTTTTAAACTAATACTTGTCATTTTAGAAGCAAAATGCTTTGTTAACACTTATTTTGAGGTGACAAAAAGTTGAAGAAGGAGAGAGATTGAAATAAAAGAGAAAAAAAATATGAGATTTGATATGTAATATTATTGAAAATAAAGAGATCTCAGATATAAAATTAGGTGGAAATAGAGTGAAAAAAATTAAAGTGTAAATGAATAAAAATTCTTTTTAGAAGAAAGAAAAATCAGTGTATTGGCATATTTGATGGAAAGAACTTTTATGTCCTTCCTTTTTTTAGTTGCATTAATAGTTTTACATTATTTTAGAAGAATGATGTATTTAGTAAATTTATAAATATCCACTAATTTATAAATACTCATATAGTAAAGGATGATATTTTGAAAAAAAAATATTAGTTCTGAGATGTGCTAGAAACATCCACTTTAATATTCTCTTTTGAGCACATTTTCATTAATTTGTTGAAATTTATATCAGTCTCATTATACTGGAAGTGAGATCGATATTTTTAGTTGATCTCATATAAACTTTAACTAATCAATGAGATGATAGTGTTGAAAATAAAATGTAAAAATGAGTGTTAACAATAGTTTACATTAGTTATTCCATCTCTCCATTTTCAGTCAATTTAGTCACTTCTTACAGTGTTCACTAGACATCCCCACAACTGATAATTGTTAGACTAATTGATTGTCTCATTGTCAACGCCCTAAGCAGTAATTAGTCATTCTTATATTGTTATTTTATTCTTCTGCTCAAAGTCTTCAAATTTTACTAGTAAAGTGTTGGACTAGTTACGTTGTAGACAAGTTAGATTTCCGCAAGGGTGAGATCATAAGATCAGACCCCGAAATAGTCATTTGTTGACATGGATTGTCACCGCCTCCTAGACAAGTGAACACTTGCAAAAGAAAAAATAAGTCTTCACAATTTTTATGGTCACAAGAGGAAAACAAGTCTTCACTTAAATTTTTATATTTATTTCACTCAAATCGCCGACCAAAACATTTATTTTCACTTTAATAAACTTGACTATATATCATGGATTAAAATAATTTTTTTTAGTTACCTAATTGAATTTTCAAATTATAAAATATACTTTTGTTTTAAATTAAAAGTTAAAATAAAAAAACTTATTCCTCTTACATAACATATTGTTATTAATTGTCCATGCATGTAAAATTGTTTTACACTTAATTAATGCATCGATCGCAATCAAACTCCTATATTATCACTTGTTTCAAAACAAACAAAATTTGTTATAAGAATTCACACATTTCTCATGACTAGATGGAGAACTCATTCTTCCCATCTATCTAATTAGTAATTAGTCAAGAGATTCTTTGTACTTAACCTTATCTGAATCTCAATATATATCAATTACACGGGACAAATGCCAAACATCCTGTTGGCCCAATATTTTGGCCCAAGAAAAAAGCACATCCGGCCCAAGACACCCAAAGTAGTCGAATTTGGATTAAAGAAAGAAAAAGGAAAAGGCACCAAGTTAAGGAGGCAGCCGAATTCGACACTAGCAATTACTTCTAAGTACAAGCACATGTAACACGTGCCGCATTGACCAAGTCAGATTCTCACCACGTTAGTCGAAAACGTGGCCAGGAAACGGTTGAAGCAGTTGAAGCACACGATCTCCACCACCATGCGCGGAACTTCCGGAGCAAGCATCAGATCGTGGGAGAAACCAGACCCACTAACCTATCCATTGAGGAGGAAAACCGTCAAGGACACACAGAGCATGAAGCTCTCTATAAATAGGAGAATCCAATTCAGAAAGAGGGTTCTCAACTCAAACTCTGAAAAATTCACCAGAAAGCTCTAATGTTCGCATCAATGAGACTCAAGGAGCAAGACGTGATGATGGAGGAGTACGTTGCAGAACCAGCATTTTAGTTTTCTTGCATTTTAGCTTGTCAATTTCCAGTCCCTTTGTGTAGTTTGTTTGTCGAATTCTACGTTTCACGTAGTTTTCATGTTATTTTAATTTACTTGACTTCTTTGTACCTGACTCACGTTTAATGAAATCTAGTTTCACCTGAGTTGCTCGTTGTTGTCGAAAACACACTCATTCACACACAACACTTTGGCAAAGCGTTTTCTCAAAAGGACCCTGAAATCTAAACTTCCTTTAGTCGAACTAAGAGGATATTTGTTTACCAAAAATCAATGTAAACAAATTGGCACACCCAGTGGGACCGTTTTTGTGAAAACTAAGTTTTACATAAGCGTTTTGTGTGTTTATTGTATTGCATGTTACCTGGTATTTGTTACTTGCTTTGCTTGTGATTTACGTGTTATATGCACCTAAGAAGTGGTAAAACTGTGAGTATGGCAAGCAATCGAGGGAGAACTTCCCCCCAAGGGTCTAACGTGGGCAATCAGGGTAGCCCCGGGGGAAGTAGCAGTAATAATAATGAAGAAGTGTCTACTGGGATGGGACCTGGCACCACTATGCCAACCCAGAACGTGGCAATCTCTGCAGTTGCAGAAATGCCTGTATCTACATCAGTGCAGGCACAAATTGTCCCAACTATTACGAGAGGAGACATGCCTTATGGTATGCCTATTTCTGTAATGCAAGGCATACAAGGCACATATTCGACATTCCCTGAGAATGTTCCTCCATTTAGCATACCCCCCTTTGGGGCAAATGGAACAATGTTGAACTTAGGGAGTCAAGTCAGCCCTCCTGGCCCTATCCCTGGGTCCAGTTCACAGATTTATTTGTCTACAGGTATGAACATTGGTTCACTTCAAGCCATTAGGCAGCAAGTAGATGATAGTAACCATGAAATGGTTAACATGTTATCTCGACAGATAGGTGAACTAATTAACCATGTGCTCCAAAATAGTAATGCCAATAATCAGCATTTGGCACGTCAAATGGATCGTTTGGCTACAGCCCTGGGGGCACCAGTCGAAATGCAACCAGCACCAGGGATTAACCAAATCCCATTGCCTAACCATGTCCCTGCCCCTGTGCGCTATCAAGTGAGTTTGAAAGATTTGGCTAGTGTCAAAAGAAAGCCAGCAGAGTCCATTGATGATTATCTAAACAGGTTTAGGATGCTTAAATCTCGATGTTTCACTCATGTCCCTGAACATGAGCTAGTTGTCTTAGCCGCTGGTGGTCTAGAGTATTCTATTAGGAAGAAAATCGATACTCAATATATTCGAGATATGTCCCTACTCGCAGACAGAGTGAGGCACATCGAATTACTAAAGGCTGAGAAATCCGAGGAAAGGGCCAAGACCACTAAGTGGCCAAAGAAGGAGAAAGTAGCGTACATAGACACTGACCCAGTGTGTCAAAGTCCATGTGTCTATCGAGAAATCCCTACGGATGTTGACATAAATGATGTCAATCTGGCTGAACTCCAGCCAGGTGATCCTTATGTGTGTAAAGCATTGAAACCATATGAAAACAAACTTGGGGAAGAAAGCCCCAAGAATACCGTTCCTGCAGTAAAAACTTATACTTTTGATGTGACCAAATGTGATGCAATCTATGATATACTTGTATCTGATGGTTTGCTTGTGGTCCCTAAAGACCAAAAACTTCCTTCTCCTGAGCAAAGGAAAGGGAAGAAATATTGCAAATATCACAACTTTTTTGGTCATTGGACCTCACAGTGTGTTCGTTTCAGGGATCTTGTGCAGGGAGCATTGGATTCAGGAAGACTCAAGTACGATGAAAAAGCCAAAAGCCAAATGAAGATTGACTCCGATCCGCTGCAGGTAGCTGAAGCCAACTATGTGGAACCTTTCTACATTGGCATGGTCGACATTTCTGAGAAGCTAGACCTGGGCCTGACACTTGGGGAGGCAAAGGAGGAAAGCATGGCGGTCGAAGAACCAGAGGTCGAGAAAGAAGTGAGCCTAGAGGAGGTTTACCCCAAGGCCGGAGAAACTCTTGTTGAGTTTTTGTCCCGGAGCAAAGATGGCGAGAAAGAAGTCATGTTGTGCCCTCGATGCAGCGCCGTATTCGACAAATCTGCAGCCAAAGCCTACCAAGATTCTGAAATGAAGAAGCATTACCAGAACAAAATGCCTGTGTCTAGGAGGTTGAAATACCCCCATGAGGAGTGGGTTGAGAGAGGCCAGGAACTCGATGGCCATAAAGGCCAGAAGCCGAGGAATAAAGACAAGACTTACGTCCCTGATGCTGGGTTGCCAAAGAATCAATGGTTCAGGCCAGCACCTCCAAGACCAAAACAACACCAAAAGTGGCAGAAAATCGACTTGGGCCAAGGATCCTCTTACATCAACAACTCCCGTGTGTCGCGAAGCTACTCCTATGGCTCTGGGAACTACTATGCTCCTGAGCAAATGACTAGGACTCAGTTCAGACGTTTTTTGAGGAAAAGGAAAGCTGAAAGAGAAAGAGGTGGCAAGTTCCGTTCACTATGGGACATAAAGCCAGAAGACGATCCTCGCAATGAACCTAGTGTGGCGTCGATTATCAATCAGCTAGACCACGCCATCAAACAGGGAACAACTGCGCCACCAAACCCAGCCAAAGAAAAGGGGAAAGATGTTGTCGAAGATGAGGATGAAGACATGCTCGAAGATTTCGACGACAGTGATGGAGAAGACCTCAACATCATTTGCATAGTGTCTATCTTACCTGCTGAATTCGATAGAATCTCAGAGGTTACAGAAAGCGAAGAAGATTACTATGTCGAGGAAGAGCCAGATGACAATCCTTTGTGTTATTATGTGATGCAGAGAGGATCTGTCGAGGATGAGAGAGCTATTTTCCAGAGGCCAACCGAGCATATGAAGAGCCATTTGAAGCCACTATTTGTTTGGGCTAAAGTCGAAGAGAAAGGAGTTAATAAAGTCCTTGTCGATGGGGGAGCTGCAATCAACCTGATGCCCGGGTTTATGCTCAAGAGGTTGGGTAAAACTGAAGCAGATCTAATCCCACATGATATGGTACTTTCTGATTATGAAGGAAAGACAGGTTCTTCCCTGGGGGCAATCATGCTGAACATAACCGTAGGAACAGTGGCCCGCTCCACATTGTTCATTGTGGTCCCTTCAAAGGCCAATTACAATTTACTGCTGGGAAGAGAATGGATTCATGGCGTGGGGGCAGTGCCTTCAACTTTACACCAACGTATATCCATTTGGAAGGCTGATGGAGTTGTCGAAAATGTACAAGCAGATCAAAGTTACTATTTAGCAGAGACAGGCTACGTTGGTAAGAAGAATTTCGAGAAGAGTTTAGCCACAATTGCTCCTTTAGACACAGTGGCTAATCAATATTTCAACCCATACTCAGAGTACTCAGTGACATTGGATCCCATCCGGGGTCTAAACCTCAATGAAGCATGCAAACCTGATGCCATGAGTGGATGGCACAGCGATGAAGAAAAGGATGCCACTAGTGAGTGGCAAACCAATGGTAAAAATGATTAATTCGAGCATAGCTCGAATTTCGGCTTACGCAGCCGAAAACAAAATAAGGACGGCCTTAGAGGCCGAAAGAATGACCAAAGAAATGGCTATTGACGAAGCTAATGTCTCAATCCTGCCTGTCGAATCGACACCTCAGGAGGAGGCAACAACGAATAAGGATAACACGTGTTTGGAAGAAGATGAGCAGAGTGTCGAAGAATTCGAAGACCTCCGCAATTTGAGGCTGGATTGCATCTATGATGATATCCCATTGGGTTTCGAGAAGCCAGCGATCGACATTTCCAAGAAAATGGAAGCTCAGGACCCTTTGGAGGAAGTGGACTTAGGTGATGGCTCAGGAAAAAGGCCAACATATATCAGTGCCCTTATTGACCCAGAGTTAAAGGACAGGATGGTGAAATTACTCAAGGAATTCAAGGACTGTTTCGCTTGGGATTATGATGAGATGCCAGGACTTAGTCGAGAATTGGTGGAATTGCAGTTACCCATCAAAGAAGACAAGAAACCAGTCAAGCAATTACCCAGGAGGTTCCATCCAGATGTATTGGTGAAAATCAAGGAAGAAATCGAAAGACTCCTCATATGCAAATTTATCAGAACAACTCGATATGTGGATTGGTTAGCCAACGTGGTCCCAGTAATCAAGAAGAATGGGAAGATGAGGGTTTGTATCGACTTTCGTGATCTCAATGCTGCCACTCCAAAAGATGAGTATCACATGTCTATTGCCGAGATGATGGTGGATTCCGCTGCTGGTCACGAATACTTAAGCTTGTTGGATGGTTATTCAGGCTACAACCAAATCTTCATAGCAGAAGAAGATGTGTCGAAGACAGCTTTTCGATGCCCCGGTGCCTTGGGGACATACGAGTGGGTGGTCATGCCATTTGGGTTGAAAAACGCTGGTGCGACCTACCAAAGGGTAATGAATACCATTTTTCATGATTTTATTGAAACTTTCATGCAGGTTTACATTGATGATATTGTGGTGAAGTCCCCATCAAGGGATGACCATTTATCCCATCTGAGGAAATCCTTTGAGAGGATGAGGAAATATGGCTTAAAGATGAACCCCCTTAAATGTGCCTTTGGTGTTATTGCAGGTGATTTTTTGGGTTTTGTGGTGCACAAAAAGGGCATCGAAATCAACAAAAACAAAGCTAAAGCCATTCTCGACACAAGTCCACCAACCAGCAAGAAGCAACTACAATCGTTATTGGGGAAGATTAATTTCCTAAGAAGATTCATTACCAACCTTAGCGAGAAGGCCAAGTCATTTTCCTCACTTCTTCGACTAAAGAAGGAAGATGTGTTCCGCTGGGAAGCAGAACACCAAAAGGCATTCGATGAACTCAAAAAGTACCTGTCCAATCCACCTGTAATGGTACCACCCATCAAGGGGAGGCCAATGAAGCTGTATATTTCCGCCACAGATGAAACCATTGGGAGTATGCTGGCTCAGGAAGATGAAGATGGCAACGAAAGAGCCATATTTTACTTGAGTAGGGTGTTAAATGGCGCAGAAACTCGATACACTATGATCGAGAAATTGTGTCTGTGCCTGTACTTCTCTTGTGTAAAGTTGAAATATTATATAAAGCCAATCGATGTAATGGTTTTTTCTCATTATGATATAATAAAACACATGTTATCCAAACCAATCTTGCATAGTCGAATTGGTAAATGGGCTTTGGCCCTAACCGAATATTCATTAACTTATGCCCCATTAAAAGCAATTAAGGGGCAAGCGGTTGCTGATTTCTTAGCAGATCATACTGTGCCTAAAGAAATCGTGACTTACGTGGGCATACGGCCTTGGAAATTATACTTCGACGGTTCTAGCCATAAAAATGGAACTGGAATCGGGATGTTCATCATGTCGCCGCAAGGCATCCCCACTAAGTTCAAATTTAGGATCAAGGGCAATTGCTCGAACAATGAAGTCGAATATGAGGCACTGATATCAGGCCTCGAGATCTTACTAGCTCTAGGGGCAAAGAACGTTGTCGTAAAAGGAGATTCTGAGTTGGTAGTAAAGCAGCTTACCAAAGAATACAAGTGCGTTAGCGAGCATCTAGCCAAATATTATGTAAAAGCAAACAACTTGTTGGCTAAATTCAACGAGGTTGGAATAGGTCATGTTCCTAGAATAGAGAACCAAGAAGCCAATGAATTGGCGCAAATTGCTTCTGGGTATATGGTAGATAAACTAAAGCTGACAGAGCTAATCAAGATCAAGGAAAAGCTGAGCCCATCGGATCTCGACATTATGTGTATTAATAATCTAACCTCCAACGATTGGAGAAAGCCAATTGTCGAGTACCTGCAGAACCCAGTAGGGTCAACTGATAGAAAAGTTAAGTACAGGGCTCTAAGTTACACCATTTTAGGCAACGAGTTGTTTAAAAAGAACGTCGACGGCACATTGTTGAAATGCTTAAGCGAGGACGACGCATTTATAGCTGTATCAGCTTTTCATGACGGCCTGTGTGGTGCTCATCAAGCAGGGAAAAAAATGAAATGGATCCTATTTCGACAAGGTTTGTATTGGCCAACTATCATGAAAGATTGCATTGAATATGCAAGAGGCTGTCAAGATTGTCAAAAACATTCAGGAATCCAGCACGTGCCAGCCAGCGAATTGCACTCTATTATCAAGCCATGACCTTTTAGGGGGTGGGCAATAGACTTAATTGGCGAAATTCACCCGGCCTCATCAAAGCAGCACAAGTATATCATTGTGGCAGTCGATTATTTCACTAAATGGGTCGAAGCCATTCCATTACAGAATGTAACACAGGAAACGGTAATCGAGTTTATGCAAAACCATATTGTGTATCGATTTGGATTACCAGAGTCAATTACGACGGACCAAGGCACAGTATTTGTGGGACGCAGAGTGACAGCTTTTGCAGAATCCTGGGGGATCAAACTCTTAACCTCGACCCCTTACTACGCTCAGGCAAACGGCCAAGTAGAGGCGGCTAATAAAATTCTAATAAGCTTAATCAAAAAGCATGTGGGTCGAAAACCAAAAAGTTGGCATGAATCTTTAAGCCAAGTCTCGTGGGCTTACAGGAATTCACCAAGGGAAGCGACTGGAACAACGCCTTTTCGACTGGCCTATGGCCAAGAAGCCGTGCTGCCCGCAGAAGTATATTTGCAATCATGTCGAATTCAAAGACAAGAGGAAATCCCAAGTGAAGTTTACTGGAATATGATGCTAGACGAAATGGTCAACCTCGACGAAGAAAGGCTCTTGGCACTGGACGTTTTGACAAGGCAAAAGGATCGCATAGCTAAAGCATACAATAAAAAGGTTAAAGGTCGATCTTTTATTACAGGTGATTACGTGTGGAAAGTTATTCTCCCAATGGATAAAAAGGATAGAGCTTATGGGAAATGGACCCCCAATTGGGAAGGGCCATTTACAGTTGAGAAAGCGTTACCCAATAATGCTTATGTAATTAAGGAAGTGAGTAACCAGCGCCAATGTGTTACGATAAATGGCAAGTATTTAAAAGCATATAAGCCAATGTTGCACGAGCTTAAAATCGAATGAAACATAAGTGTTAAAATTGCTAAATCACATTCATTGATCGGAAAGATTACAGGTATGGCAAAATACAAATAAAACTAGAAACCTAAAAAGGAAAAATAGCTCTGTATCCGTCATATTTAGCTTGCATGGGTGCTAATCGATCCACCAGCACCACCATCTGGCCCTCAAGTCGAGCCTTCTTTTGACGAGCAACCAAGTCTTCAAGGGAGGCTGCAAGAATCTCGACGACTGATCGAACAAGACCTTCAGGGTCTTGCTGATCCAAAGAGGCCTGGAGAAAATCGAATTTCTCCCTCCACTCATCTATTTGGTGTTCCTGAAAGAACACCATTACTGAAAGTTCCCGGAACTCTTCAAACAGAGGTTTGGCCTCCAAGAGAAGCCCCTGGAACTCCTGAAGAGGAATTCTAACGCGCGCGATGATTGGCCTATGAAGCAGTTGATCAATGAGCCCTAGAAGTTCATCAAGGCCAACAGAGGAGTCATACAGGTTCTGGAAAAGGTTCTCCTGGAAAGCCAAGTCCCTGATGCGACGAAGAATAAGTCTGCTATCCATGGTGAAGGAAGAAAGGTTCTTGGATCGCAGGAAGAAGATGAGAATGGAAAGAAAAAGAGTTGTTGTTGAAAGACGAGTAAAAAACGGCTCCATTTATAATAGGGAGGTAACAAACAGCCGCATTAATGCAAGCATGCAGTTACCAAAGCGTCAGCCAAACACGGCAAGCCACGTCAACCACCACCACAAGTGGAGGAAGTTCTTAAGTCGTTGAACAAGAACGTGATAAAAGCGTTATAAATTATCGTGGTTTTCAAAGAAACTTGGAAGTTGAAAGGTTAGATTAAGCACCAAGTTAAATGGTGTGAAACTTAGCAATACAATGCAGGAAGTAATATGACAAAGACTGAATCGACAATAAAATGCGAATCGAGAAATAAAGCGTATCAAGCATTGCCAACACAAATTCATCCATTAATCAAAAGTCGAATAAAAGTACAGGAATGATTGTTAACAAAGTTGGCAACAAGGGCCACAATAGATCCATGGCCATTACAATAAAACCACAATTATGAAATCTAAATCCTCGACTTGAAGGCTTCAAGCTGAACCCCAGCAGCAGCAATCCTAGAATCCAAGCTTTGCTTCATACGCTGCTCCGCTGCTACCTCCTTAGAAAGTTGAGATGTCGATAGCATCACACTCGTGCACTCAGCAGCCAGCGCATTCAGTCGAGAATTCACAGCTGGGCCTTCATCAATCAACATAGCCTTTTGCTTCTCGAGCCTGGCCACCTCCCTGTGAAGCTCATCCAGTCGAGCATCAACACTCGACAACTCAGCTGCAATGAGAGTTCTCCTAGCAGTCAGCTTGAGAACTTCTTCTTTCGCGGGCAATAAGCCATTGGTATTGGAGGTCACTTGTGCCTTTTTAGTCTCAATGGATTGCTCCACCACAATGGCCTTGTCAAGCGTGGCCACGATGTCGACCACGAGAGTCTGCAACTCGACGAGAGCATCTGCCTGAGTCTGATCAAGTTGTTGGCTTAAGAGGAAGGCAAGCAGTTCTTTCACTTCTTGGCCTAATTGAGGGGTGACTCGGACACTGTCGATGAAGCCAGTATCGAAAACCAGCCCTTTTAACTTAACAAGAGCCGCCTCAATCCGGCCATCATCGGGCACTCCATCAGACTGAGCAGTCTCAGTAGTTTCAGCTTGGCGCGGCGGAGACTCAAGATCTAAAGTACCATCAAAGAAGCTCTGGAAGATGGAAAGAGGATCCTCGACTAGAAGAGCACTGAGCCTTTCACTAGAAGTATGAGAAGAGGCAGCCGTCTTAGAAGAAGCTGAGCCTCCCTTAGCATGAGGTGAGAGCAAAGCGGCTCTGGCATCTTGTTGAAGTTGCTGAGGAGAAAGTCGAGGCTGTTGAGGAGAAGTTTGAAGCCGTCGAGGAGAAGGTTCAAAATGAGTAGAGGCCAGAACATCAGCCTTGGGTGGGGGCATTACGCCAATCACTTGGCCAGGCTGAATGATTGGACCCTCACTACCCTGCACCTCATCATGCGGTACATTTTCTTCACGAGCAGGGGAAGGCGGGTTCTGCATATCCTGTGGAGGAAAATTAGAAAGGTTATCTCGACATTCTTTGGTATAATAGGGTTCACAACCAGGATGTTGCCAAGCAATTGGTTTCGAGTTAAAATAGAATGTCAGTTTGTCCCACACAGGGTCCGACTCAGTAGAGTCTAAACTCGAGCTAGAGGACTCTAGACCGCTCGAAGAGCTAGATAGGGCAATTGGTGGAGGTTTAGAAGAAAACCACGTGGCTCGAGGTACAGCCATTTTAGACATGCCAACCCTCTGAAGAATAAAAGTAAAAATGATTGAGAAAGAGGAAAAGAAAGCGAATTGAAACAAGATGTGAACTAATGATTCACCTTAGGGCCAGATGCTCTGAGGGGACTGGAACTGGTTGAACTCTTAGAATGGTGGGAAGAGGAGCTGCCAGATTTACGACTAGACCTTTTCCCGGAGGTCTTCTTGGCTTGAGCCATCTCGACAGGAATTGGTGCAGTACCTTGAAGCAGAGGATTAGAAGCCTGCTCATCAACACCTTGTTCATCACCTTGCTGCACTTCCTCACGTTGACAGGCTGATTTAGCCGGGGAGGGATTTCCCGCAGAAGGTTCACCAGCACCTTTAGCCCTCTTTTGGCTCGCAGAAGTAGTAGGGGTAGCTCCCCGTTTCCGACTCTGAAACAAAAGAAAATGATCACAAAGATATACACGTCGAGTAAAGGTCAAAGTTTCACAAGGTTTAGTATTACCTTAGGAATCTTGAGCTTATCAGCCAAGGCAACATCATCATCATCATCATCCTCCACTTCGACAATCGCAGAAGCCACCCGAGGAGAAGCCTGAGGGGTCGGTCGAGGAATTGGTTCAGCTACAAAAGGAAAACAAAGGAAGATTAAGCCATAAATATCGCAAAGATGCCAGGTCGAAATGATTACCTTGACCAATAAGCGTTCTTATCGATATGTGGTTGAAGATTTCAACCGGCACATGGAGAGGATAATTCCATAGGTAACGCTTGGTCCAGGTCACCCGCTTCCGAGGGGGCAGTGCCCTGTGGTAAAAGTTTTTGATACTTACATGATCAACCCACTTAGGAAGCACCACCGGAAAAGCCAAAGCATACTTACAAGTAGGCATTGGTGGGAACCTAAATCCGGTTTTTCGAATAATGAAAGAAAGACCATCCTCATCAGAGGGAAGGTTCAATCGAGTTTTCTTGGCTTTAGCTTCCCACATTCGCCTTAGAACTTGGGCTGCTTTGGCGACCGTTTCCTGAAGTCGAGGACCCGGAAAGTATACTACACCGAAGAATTGTTGAAAAGCGTTGATCTCAGATGTATGCATACCTTTGGTTTTCTTTGGGGCCTGCCTCTACAAAAGAAAAATGTTTGTTATGCGCTGGAAGCAATCCTCAATTGGCGTCGAAATATCATGCCAATAAGCAGACCACCACGCCTTGAACGCCTGGGTGACGTAAAAGGATGGAGTAAAACTGAAAGGACTAAGACCAAGTAGCTCCTCCTCGTTGTAGTAGCCAATGGTAGTGTCGAAAACACTACGTTTAGTGATGGCACCAGGATAGAGGATGAGGGATTTGTCGAACAAGGTATTGGGCAAATCTTGACTCAGCCCAAACTGTCGAGACACGAGCTGAGGATTGTAACCGCAAAGAGTGAAGTCATTACTGGCAAAGTTGATGGTTAACACCCTGGGAGATAATATAGTTTGCCAAAGCTCGACTTGGTGCTGAGAAAGGTTCTCTGAACCGGGAAGATTAGGATATGAATTCCTTAGCCACCGAGGGCCATAAGAAGGTTTGTGATACGGCGCAAAGCTCGAGCGAAAACGTTTCAGCTCGAAAAACATGGTTAAATACTTCTCAAAGTCAAGCTCGAACGTGGAGGCATCATAAAGAGGAGTAAGGGCTTCAAGCCTGAAAGCATCGATCCTTGTGTTAGACACTACAGGAGGAGGGTTCTTGGCTGAAAGAAATTGTTCGAAAACTGCATTCATCCAAAGCTGAAGAAGCCAGAAAGGACCAGCTGCATTCAAAGACACAACCTTAGGATCTCGAATGTCAGTTATCGCTTCATTGATCATTTGGTAGAGATTACCGAGCACGAGCCTGGCCATGGCGATAATTCGACCCTCGTGTAACAGATTGGCTAAAGGAAGGAGTTTAGCCGGAATCCTCAAAGATTTGGTGCAGAACACATAAGCAAAAAGCCAATACAGCAGGAACGCGACATGCTCAGCATCGGAGACTTCACCATTCTCGACATAATGATCTTTAATAAATTTACTGAAAGCAATGTTATCTGTCGGAATGGCAATAGGATTGGTGGGAGCAGCAGAAGAATGGTAATCATCACCCACCACCCAAAGGCCAGTAATTGCAGCAACATCGAGAAGAGTGGGAGATAGCATCCCAAAGGGGACATGAAAGCTATTGGTGGACCGCTCCCAAAAGAAAAGAGAACTCAGAAGCATAGCAGGGTTGTAGGTAATCGGCGACCTCGACAACTGAATGAGGTCGAAAATTCCAGTCACTTTCCAATGCCCAGACTTACTGGCCTCCACCCTGTCGAGCCATCTCAGATAGGCTCCTTCACCAGCAGATGGGTTAGGAGGCGCATACCTGAAAGCCCTTTTGGGATCTTTCAGAAAAGGGAAGCGGTAAGAAGGTTGAAATGCAAGAATGAGCTCATCCCCACGAATGCTGGGGTGAAAATGCTCGTAGCCCTCAGGGAGACTGTTAGGCCTACCCTTCTTTGCCTTCTTCAAAGGGCCTAAAATGGCACGTAAATTGCCATTCACAGAAATAGGAATAAATACCTGGGATTTCCAGATAGCCCGTTTCTCCACGTCATACGGCGGATCTGGAATGGGAGTGCGTTTGGCTTCATTCATCTCACATGCAGCAGCCAAAGGGATGACGTTGTCAGAACCAGAACCAGAAGCCATAGAAATGTTCAGAGAATACACCGGGAAAGCAGAAACCAAACGATTGAAGGTGATCACAAGCAGAATCAGGCAAAAGCTTGAGGGTTTGAAAGCTTGAGTGTTTGAAAGAACGGTAAAGCTCGCAGAGGGCCAACAATGGCGTATTTATAGGCAAGCGAATAGTCGGACGTGAAGTTGCATTATAGGATGATGCATAAAAATTTTTGAAATCCAACGGTTATTTTATTATATAACCGCAAACCCTAATGAAAAGGCTAGAAAAGGGCCATGATTACCCTAAAGTAGAGACGGCACACGGCAGACGAAGTCAGACGTCAAGGTTTCTGATTGGAGCAAAAGTCAAACGATTGGATCTCTGATGGGACTTGAAATCAGAAAGGGAAAAGTCGCAAACAGCCGTCAAGCTCCGTCGAAATGCACGGGCAAAAACGCTTGATCTCTCCAAGGACTGGAAGTCGAGAATCAACATTTTTGGGGGGCATCTGTTGGCCCAATATTTTGGCCCAAGAAAAAAGCACATCCGGCCCAAGACACCCAAAGTAGTCGAATTTGGATTAAAGAAAGAAAAAGGAAAAGGCACCAAGTTAAGGAGGCAGCCGAATTCGACACTAGCAATTACTTCTAAGTACAGGCACATGTAACACGTGCCGCATTGACCAAGTCAGATTCTCACCACGTTAGTCGAAAACGTGGCCAGGAAACGGTTGAAGCAGTTGAAGCACACGATCTCCACCACCATGCGCGGAACTTCCGGAGCAAGCATCAGATCGTGGGAGAAACCATACCCACTAACCTATCCATTGAGGAGGAAAACCGTCAAGGACACACAGAGCATGAAGCTCTATAAATAGGAGAATCCAATTCAGAAAGAGGGTTCTCAACTCAAACTCTGAAAAATTCACCAGAAAGCTCTAATGTCCGCATCAATGAGACTCAAGGAGCAAGACGTGATGATGGAGGAGTACGTTGCAGAACCAGCATTTTAGTTTTCTTGCATTTTAGCTTGTCAATTTCCAGTCCCTTTGTGTAGTTTGTTTGTCGAATTCTACGTTTCACGTAGTTTTCATGTTATTTTAATTTACTTGACTTCTTTGTACCTGACTCACGTTTAATGAAATCTAGTTTCACCTGAGTTGCTCGTTGTTGTCGAAAACACACTCATTCACACACAACACTTTGGCAAAGCGTTTTCTCAAAAGGACCCTGAAATCTAAACTTCCTTTAGTCGAACTAAGAGGATATTTGTTTACCAAAAATCAGTGTAAACACATGCCAATTTTTTCCCATTAAAATGGTATTTACTGTTATTCTAAAAAGATAGTATATGCTGTTTTAAATGGAGTTCATTTGCAAATTTGCATGCTTTGCTATGCTCTAAAATGAGTAAAATCAGTCGATTATATTGGTTGAATAAAAAACTAGCTAAGCATCCTTGGATTGGTTGATTCAAGAACATATGAAGTGCCTGATTTATTTAACCCTAAAAATTGACTAGTCGTAAGATTAATGAGATGTGATATAGAACTTGTCAAACAAGTTAATTAATCGATAAAAAAATCGGTGTGAACAGTTGAACAGGTTAATTTGTCATTGTTACTTTTTAAAATTTCTATTATAATATTAAAAAAAATTAAATAAAAGTACAATGACAAGTTATAAATGTTAAAAAAAAATTATTATTTTCTATCTCTGGTCGATCTCTCATTGATTTATAAACATTAATTTAGTTGTAGATTAATGTTTTGAGGAATATTCCTATAATAATCAATGAAGATTAAAAATTATACAGTGGTTGATTTAATTAAGTGGTACAGATTTCATTTCACTTAAATAAGTTTTCATATTCGATCCTTGTAGATGAAAAACTCCTATTATGGCATTCAGCTTCACCATAATGTGAATATTTCAACTCAAATATGATTATCTCATGTAAAAGTTACATGCATTATAAAAAAAATAATGCAATTAACCTACAGTTCTATAGAGTTGTGTCGCATAGGAACCATTAATTATGAAAAGGTATGATTTGAAAGCATTATGACAATAATGTAATTAAAGATATATGTGACGAATCACTGTAACCTTAATAAAAGGGTAAGTCCTCCCCACTTTTATGTATTTTTTTTAGAAAGCAAAAAAATATTGAATTCAGAATGAGTCAAGATATAGATCTTCTTGACAATGGATTTTGTACAACGCAAAGCAACGAAAACAACAAAACATGAAACAATAACTAACCGAAGACACTATACAAACTAAAATAAAAAACGCAAAACCACGCAAACAATCACGGAGCCTGAGATGCCCCAAACTTCTTCGAATGAGTAGCTCTAAGATGCTCCACGCAAGCCTGCAAAGCCTCCTCATCAGTCTCGGGAAACACAATTTCGCATAATTTCCCAGTCTATAGCATGCCCCTCGCCCTATCAAAAACGCAATCACGAAGCTCCAAACCCTCATCATCTAGAACAGAAACTGCCATATCCGGGACCACCCTATGCTCCGCTATCAAGGCCTGAAGATCCTGCTTCTTCTTGGGCCGCCCTCCCTCTTTGTTTTTTCATAGCACTTGAGTCACATAATAACAACGATAAAAATACAATTGTCTTAAATTCCATACAAAATGAGAAAGAAAAGGAGCAATATCTTATCTACAAACTAAGACATCTAAATAGATTAAAGACTTCCAATAAGTCATGTTATAATATATACAAGAGGCATGATCTCATGTCTTAAAAGGTTGGTGTCTCCTAAGATTATGCAACCATGACCCTATACATTTTTAATGAACATATAAAATGATAATTTATATTGACTTAAATTTTTGTTTGACTTAATTTTTTGATATTCTATGTTATTAATTAATTTATCATTCAGTTGCATATTTTCATTCACAAGACTCAAACTCAATACTTTGCTATAGAGGAAATTGATGACCGTAACTGCGGATAGCGTATCAATGAGAATGTACCACTTGAATCCACTCGTTATGTAGATTTTTGTACTATTTTGTATAAGAGAAAGCAAAGAAAAACATGTTATGATGTGTCTCCTCTAGCTTAATTTGTTGAATAAAAAATGAAAAAAAAAATTAATTACCCTTCATATAAAAATATATATTATAAATTATTATTTTTAAATATATTTTATAAAATATATTAACATATTCTATATAAGTTTCATTGGGTGCTGTTTTTTTTCAATAAAGTTATCTTTTTGCTGTAAAAAAAGCATATTCTATATAAGTATTTTTAATAAATTTATATATTACAAATATAGATTATATTAATAAATCTACTACAAATATATTTTATATGGATATATTTATGTTAAATAATTTATCTTAATTGATATATTTTTATTTTATTATATATTTAACTTTCAAATATTCATAGGTCCCAACTTAATTATATTAATGTTTCCAATCGGCAACCACTCAGGGCGACGGCGGCTCCGGCTCAAGCACCTTTCTGTCACGTTTTGGCTCACAGGTTCACTCCTCCATTCCTCTGTTCCGTTGTTTCTGGTGTATTCTCTTCCCCTTTCAAAAATAACTTATGAGAGAGAGTCGAAGAAGGTCTGCCAAGGAGCCTCCGGTACGGTGGCGGCGGCCATGGAGGCGACCGGCGACTAACTTTGAACGTCACTGGGAGGAGGAACGTCCTAAGCAGAGATATGCAAATTACCGCTGGAGCTTTGATAGATCACAGCAGCAATGGAATGGGTCTGGTTTCTCACGGCAGTGGCAGAAAGGTGCAGCCCAGGGACATGGCAGATATGGAGAGAATGGGGGCCAATTTAGGGGGAGCTATGATCAGAAACGGAAGCAGCAGTCATATGCGCATAATTCACGCCCTCATCAACATGGATTCCACCGTGATCAGTATGAACGTCGTGCTCATCAATGGCAGGCTCCGACGGCGAGAAATACAAAAGGGGACGGCATGATTTTGATTCCAGAAAGGCCTCATAACCAACGTCCTCACCCACAAGAAACTAAACAGCACAATTCCAATCAGCAAACACAGTCCTTTTCAATTTTCGTTGATGGTTTGGGGGATAGGATTACACTTGCAAAACTTAGAGCAGTATTTGGGAAAGCAGGAAGGCTTCGTGATGTTTTTATCCAGCAAAATAAGAAACATCACCGTCGCTTTCGTTTCGGATTCGTGCGATTTGCTAGTAATGATGAGGCATGGACAACAATACGTAAGTTTCATGGCTTGCGACTTGAAGGGAATTACTTGGTGGTGCAGAAAGCAAGAATCCAGAGGCCACCACAAGCTGCAAGGGTTCCTTCCCCATGGAAAAACCAGTATGAAATTAGAGGAAGAATTTGGAGACAGAAAGAAGAAATTTTGGTGCAAAAGCATGATACAGTACCTCAAAAACAGCAGGGCACAGAACGTTTCTCCGGCAACTCAGAGGCATGTCAGTTACAGTTTGCTGCATCAGATATGGACGTAACATGGGTTCAACGATGTGCTCAGGCGAGAACCCTCACAATCAAGCCGGCTGAAGTATTGCAGGAGGAGTTCAGTCAAATCGGATTGTTTAATTTCAGACTAATCCCGCTTGGTGCGAATGAGGTTCTACTAGAGTTCGAGAATAAGGAAGAGATGGAGAGCACAATAACGGAATGTGCTTTTTTCCTGGAGCAGATGCTTACTGACATAAAACCATGTTCTGAGTTCACGTTCGGCACGGCGCACTTTGTCTGGATTCGTCTGTGGCAAGTTCCGATGGGATTGTGGAATGAAGCTTTCTTTACTGCTGTCGGAAACAAATTGGGGAATTACGTTTTAACTGACACCGCAACGGTCTTGCGACATCGGGCTGATTTCGCTAGAATATTAGTTCGTATGAATCATCCCCTTTTACACTGCTTCACCATGTCTGTTGATGTTGGTGGCACTTCTTGTGTAATTTTGATTGAGAAGGATGTGGAAGCGCATGATTATGGTACTGTCGAGGATATGCCGTCCACGCCGGTAAAAATTTACAACTCTGAAGAAGAGGATGATGACGCAGAAGATGAGGCAAAAGAGGATGAAGCTAATGATGATGATGCTGCGAAAATTCCAGAATTCACACTCGATAAGGATTATGCATCGGCCATTGAAATTGATTCAGAGGAAGAAGATGAAGTCTTCAGGGATGGGGCTTTGGAAGGCTTGCGTTTCTGTGGAGAGGAGGCAGCCCAGCCAGCGACCCATGGCGACGGTGAAATCCCGCCGGAGGCGGAGGCAGGTTTGAGAAAACCGCCAGCAAAGGAGGAGATGCGTGGGGACGTTTCAAATTCGAATGTGTTAATGGCAGCCTTCAATGCAGAAGAGGAACAGAAGGAGCAGTTACAGGATATCATTGAATCAGGTTATTCATTGGAAGAGATTGAGGAATGGAGGAAGAGTTTAAAAGCTGAAGGAATGGTGATTAAAGAAAATCATATCTTTGATAAAAAAATTCAAAATCAGAGATTTTCAGTTACAGGTTATTCTTTCAATTCCATTGATTTGCTTCAGAATAAAAATTATTATTGGCCTTTTAATTCCTTCTGCAGGGGCCCACAAAATTATAACAATAAACAAGGATTTGAGGCGTGTTTGCCTCACCAGTTTAGCAACCAAAAGGAGTTTTTTGGCCTTCACTCAGCTTCTGAGACTACAATAGCATATGAACAAGGAAAAAGCCGGGACGTTTTTGTGCATACCACTCCAAACCAGATAATCAGACATCACATTTCAATCCCTTCTCCTGTGTGTGCCTTAGCATCGCCTGTGACGCCATCACAAAATCAACAACTTACGTGTTCTCCTGGCTGTGAAGTTCCAACTGATTCTGTAACACCGGGTTTGGAAACACCAAATACAAATTCCTCACAAAAAATTTCACAGCGTGGTCGACCAAAAGGAAGCAAGAATAAGCCAAAACCTTTGCCTGTTGATTTTTTAGAGCCTGTACAGGGAGAAGATGGAGTGACGACACGGGCTCAGAGAACTTGGTTACTCGGAAAGCAGTTGGGTTTGAGACCGCGAGGCTCGGAAGCGTTGATGCTCCGTGGTTTAGAAGCTCAAATTCGCCAAAACCATCCCCATCTTACTTGACATGTCAGGCTCATGGTTCTCTTAGAATGTTTGCGGCTTAGGCGGATCAACAAAGGGGGAAGTTTGTGAAGAGAGCAGTTTTACATTGGTTCTCCAGCTTTGCTGTTTTTGTTTGTTTGTTGCTGGTGCCTTTGTGCTGTTGTTTTATTTGTTGTTGTCACTGTTGCTGTTTGTTGCTGTTGTTGCTGTTGCTGTTAGGATGTGTTTTCATGTTGTTGTTTGTTGCTGGTGCTGATGTTGTTGCTGTTGGTGTTACTGTTACGAAATTGACTGTTGTGTTGTTGCTGTTGCCTGTGTCTGCTGCTGCTGCTAATAAATCGTTCTGGCCTGCTGTTGTTGCTGATTTACGTTGGCTATGATGCAAATTGAAGTAGATTTTGAGATGCAAAGGGTCATGGTTTGAGATAGTGCTAATTTTTTGTTTCAAGGATTGTAGTGCTTATTTGTATTAGTGCAGAATGACTATCCCATAATTGTGGTACTCTTTTTCCTTGCTTGGTTTTTATCCCATTGGGTTTTTCCAAGTAAGGTTTTAATGAGGCTCCTTCTTGGGATTTCGACTATAACATTCTGTGGGTTGGTGGTGGGTTTTAGCACAGCTCAGGTTTCTTTGTTGCTTTTGGTTCTGTTATTTCAGATTGTACTTGGCTCATGCCTAGAGTGTTTTTGGCTCTGGTTTTTATAATAATATTCATTTCATTTTCAAAAAAAAAAAATTATATTAATTTTGAGACATATTTCTTGTAGAGTGAGATTGATCACTCTCTTTGCACTCTCAATAATGAACAAGACCTTTAATATTATTTATCATCTTTTATTAGGTAGTGAACTTCACATACCACCTATGCGAGTAAGATACGATTTTTCTAAGTCAAAATTATTTAAGTTCAAAAAAAAAATTCATTCAATCCTTATTTTTGAAATTCAATCTATTTTTTCTTCTATTTATATTTATTAGTTTTAACATAAATTCGAATTTTTTTATAATATCACTTAATATCAAAATTTATTATTTATATACATTGAATAAATTTACTAAAGAATTTCAAACTTTATCTTAGCTCATTTAACTTTTACACCAATGATTAATAGGATAATGACAGTCACACTTTTTCTCTAACGCACGTTTTTCTATTTGAAATTGATTTGAGGTCTATTGATTAAATTAGATGAATTTCACTTTTAATTCGGCTATATATACTTCTTATTTTGTAGTCTCAGCTCACATGAATTATGACAAATTACCTTTCAAAAAATATTACTAACACACATGATTAATATCCTACTAAACAGGTCTATTAATTAATATGCTACTTGACAAGTACTTCATAATTAATCCACATTAACATTAATCAAAGGTAATATATATAAAGCCATTTGTGGGGAGTATAGATTTTTATAGGAAATGTATTGGACAGGGATTATTGTCAGCAGGTGCCTAAAATGGCGACCTGTTTGATGCTTCGGCCATGTGATTTGTACATTACGATACAAAGAAAAGTTGAAGGATAAAACATAATGACTAGATCTTCGAAAAATTTATTTCACAAGATTTGAGATTTTCCTTCCTTATAAATGGGAAGAAAACTTCCTTAATCCTTATCGCCATTCGATCGCCAGCAAGTTTGCTGAAACAAGAGTTGAAACGCAATGACATTGCAGCTTGTGAAAGTTTCAGATGCACAATGATGCCACTTGGTGCACTTTATGCAGCGCAGAAAGTTGGGAGTAATAATTCAGATCAGATAAAACTATATTTTAATCTTTGAATGTTACTTTTTCCTTGGAGTTAAAAAAAGGTACTAAATGATCAATCAATAGTCAACATTTGTTGAGATTAAGAAAAGGTTTCATTAAGAAAACATCAAAAGTGGGACGATGTCTTTGGTGCAACAGTGTGGTTAGTGACACACCGTGTGTTACTGAAAAAATATAAAAATTAACCCATGAGTCATGACAATAGGTTGGTTACCGGGTATTTATAAACTGTTAATTGCTATTTAATCCATATTATAATTTGTTGATATTTTCACATCACTTCAATTCACATGTTATTGTTCACTTGTTAGACGATGGAAATCAGGGAGGTCCCAGGATGCAAGAAATCAAGCAAAATCAAAGATTGTTGTTTATACAGATTAACAAAAAATATCATGATTCATGTTCATTCTATGCATAATAAACTTTTTATTCATATTAACAAAATCGAATATCTAAAATTAAAGATTCGAAATCAAGTATTTGATCTAAAATTAATGAATCTGGTGGCCTCACTGTTCTCTAAAACCCCCAAAGAGAAGAAAGAAGCATACACCCCACTTAGAAATCCATTCTCCAAAAACACCCATCACCATTTTATAGTCTGAAATGTCTCTCTGAATTCAAAAAAACTTATCTTTTCTTACTTTCTCAACTTGGGTCTTCATTTCCCTTCTCTCACTTATTTGTTTAGATCAGTAACGAGATGAAAAGGGTAGAGGAGTAGCTGCAGCGGCGTGGTGGCGGAGGTGAACGGATCGGCGGTGCGAAAGGAGCCACGCTACCAGGGCGTGAGGAAGAGGCCGTGGGGGAGGTTCGCGGCGGAGATCAGAGATCCGATGAACAAGGCGAGGGTCTGGCTCGGCACCTAATTCAGTTCTGCACAGGAAGCGGCGGCGTCGCCGCCGCACGCGCTCTTCGTGGTCCAAAGGCCAAAACAAATTTTCCTCTTACACATTTCTGCTACCACCACCCCGCCACCGCGGATCCCTTCTTCTAGTCGGCAACCACAACGATGTTGTTCAGGACCACTATATCATATCAGTAACTCGCAGAGGCCCACATCGATTGGCAATGGCATGACCAAAATGCTCTTAATTTCCAGTTTCTGTTTCTGGTTTAACAAATAATAACCCCTCATCTAGATGCATCCTAGGGGTTAAATTGCAATATTATACATTCTATTCAATACCTGTAGTACAATTTCAATGCCTTTATCCAGTAATAGATCTAGACCGTCCATTTTAATATTTATTTATCCAACGACTACTATTCAACTGTACCATGGTGGAGCAGTTTTCAACTGCCCCACCGAAGCCAACACCCAAAAGTGGTCCTCATATACAAAAGTGATGTTAGTCCTGTTTCAAAAAGCTTCTAGAAGATTTTCACTTTTTTTTTAAATAATGAAAAAAAAATAGTCAAAATAATACACAACTTCAAAAATATTTGTCAAAATAAGGTGGTTTGTGCCAATTGGTCATCAATAGTTAAACGGGCTCGCTTCAATAAGACAAAAGTGCACGGGAGACATTGATGAATTAGGCGTGAGGAATAGGGACGAGACAAACGTTACTCCCTCCGTCCCTAATTATAAGCTAAAGTTGAGACTTTTGTTTTGTCACTAAATATAAGCTAAAGTTGTAAAAGCTAATATTTCTTTCCATATTTATCCTTGCATTTATTGTTAATGGAGCACTATTAGTAGTATAATGATTAAAAAGTGCTATCTTAAATAGGGGTAGACATGGAAAGTTGTACCTTTTTTTTGAAAACCAATGCATTAATTAAGACTTTCTTAATAAGCGTGATTTTTACAACTTTAGCTTATAATTAGGGACGGAGGGAGTATTTCCCAAGGTGGCACATGGTCGAACACACCTCACATTAGGCGTGTCCCTCCCCCCACCCTCTAAACATCTTTAAATCCACCACACTCCTACATTTTTACACACGCAATTTTCACTCTCTACACTTAAAAGTTTCTTTCATCTCAACTCACTTTAATTTCATTTCTCCAGTTCTTACTTGTATCCAGTGGCCAGGGGAGAACGTGATTGACCCTAGACCGTTGAATCATTTCCTCTTGCATCTTCGATCTGTACACGTTTGGGAACAAGTTTGGAGCATGAGTGATGATAGATTTCTGAGGGTGAGACAGGCTCTCGATTCAAGGTCGCGTCAACTCATAAGCATAGTACCCGATAAATTTTTTAGCAGTTCAAACTTGCTAGCTTTTGCGAGTGTGTGTTTGTGCGTAGTGGATGTCAACCATGAGTTAGTTTCAGCCTTAGTGGAGCAATGGATGAGCGAACCCACTCATTTCACTTTTTCGTAGGTGAGTGTACCGTCACCAAAGTCAATGGTATGCTTTCACACGCTTGAGTTGCATAAACTCGATCAACTGTTGATGTAACTCGGCCTACAACCCTACACCTATGAGATATATGAAGAGAAGAGAGAAAAACGAGAGATATAACAGATGATTGATAGGAACTCAAGAGAGACAAGGAGAAAAGATGAATGAAAATGAGATAAATTAAAGAGAAAATGAATTAAGTGTGAAAGATTCAATACTCTATTTATCCAAGAAGTGCTAGGATTTATTTAAAGATATTCAACACATTTCTCCCACTTATGAAAAAATATGTTAACTTCTAATTAAAATTAAGCCAGTGATATATTGTAATATCAAGTGTGAGTAAGTCACACATAAAAAAAATATAAAGACTACTTTGAATAATTTAGTGAAAAAACTCATACATACAACACTTTAAGGTTTTGCATGAAAGATGTGATATTCAATTTACTTATTATTTACTCTTTAGCCTAATATGGTGAGCCTATAACATTCAAATGTGTTAAGAGTGTATTCCTAGCATTTCTCTATGAACATGCCATGCACTATGCATGTATAAAGAGAAATTATCTTGGCCTTGTTATTAATTTCAAATACACACATTTTTGTATACGGATCCACCGTCCATGGTAACCAATGTGAACATAGACAAGCCACTTCCACTATTGAAGGTGCAGGTAACAAACTAAGCTAGCTAAACTAACTTCTCCGGCGCCGTCACACCGCAACCAAGCTAAGTCACCCTCATCCATGAACGCACGTGCAGGTAATAAAATGTCGGAAATTAAGTTGATATACATATATGATTATCCGAAACTCCATTCTGTTGGGTCCCCATATACCAGCAGAGAAAAAAGTCAGAAACAAAATCGATTGATCAGTTTGCATTTTGAATGGTTCTTTTCTTGCTGCATCATCAATAGTACCATATTCAAACCGGCCAATAAGCTTAATGTTGGGCGCCGAAGAATTAAGCTAGCTATAGCTGCTACACATGCAGGCAAAACAAAAACTTTCATTAGTATTTGGGATATCTAGGCTGGATAAGTTGTGTGTGTGGATGTGCTTTTATCCGATGAAATTACTAGTACTTTTGACCCGTGCATCGCACGGGGATATTCAATTTTTAGCGTTGTGTTTTTTTATAAAAATTTGTGCTTTTTCAAAGATATATATTTTATTGATTTTTTTAGTATATCGGAAAGATAAATTGATCTAAGAATCAAATGATGAGATCTTATAGTTATTGCCTAGTATTATGACCCGTCACCCGTGTGATGCACGGGAGATGTTCATTTTTGTTTATCACGTGATTTGTTAAAAAATTGTTATTTTTATTATGTTTATTAAAAAATAATTTATGAATTTAAATAACAAAATTAATTTTAAATATAGGAAAACATGAATATGTAAGTTTTTATTCTGTCCCGCATGATTTTCTTGAAATAAAAGAAAATAATTAGAGAAAAATAATTTGAAGTTTTAAATTTTAATAACTTTTTTCTTTTATTCACAATTTGGCAGAAACCAACCCATATTTACAATGACAGTGCACAAACCTTTAATCGTTATTTTAGTTATTGAAATTTCTATTGCTATTTTTTATTTCATTATATAACACATTCAACGTGTTTTTTCAACTTAGGGCTCCCTCAATAATGTCATACTTACTTAGGGCTCCCTCAATAATAGAGTTATTAGTCAGAGAAATTCTTTGCTTGTTCAACTTTCCATATCCTCTCTGTTGGTTCAACTTTCCATGCCTGAACTCTTCAGATTTGGACTCAACTATGCATTATGCAGCATTTTCATTGTTGATTTGTTAACTTAAAGAAAAACACCATTAAAAGTCTGTCTCAATCTCAAAAGCTGCAAAATCCTCTTTGTCTTAGGATGCACGACATTAATACTAACGGTGCGAATAATAAATAAGAGAGAGCTTAGCATTAGGATAAACATCAAATCAACCTTTCATCTTTTCCCCGCATTTCAATCGAATCAATTCCCTTTCCTGCTCATTGCACTCCTTCACACACTACTTAGTCCTATTGTAGATCATCTTACGACTCTCGCTCTTTTCTTCTCAACAGCTTCAAGCTCCTGCTTTTTCACCAAGGCACGTCCCTCTTCCCTCTTTCACTTCTTCAAAGCAATGTCCTACATGCAAAGAGAATTTGATCAATTATAGTAAAGAAGAGCTTACTTAGAATAAGTGGCCCTTGACTGACTGAAAGCTAAAATAATTTATACACTTGATGCCGCTATTAAGTCACCTTAAACTTCTCTTAAGGTCTTCAGAACTTACTCTTGAATTACATAAGGCTCTATTCCTAGTTTGCTTTCATCAAACATGGTTCCTTAATGCATAATAACTCATGACAATTCATTTTTATAACTGTGAAACCTTCATTTTCTGATAAGAAGTGACTTTATTTCTAATCGTAACTCTCATTTAAGTGGTTAAATTAGGTAATCAAAACAGAAGCCGCAATGATTAAATATCAATACAATTTTTAACGAAAGAAGAGGAAAAAGATGATTTTCTTAATTCTTAAAGATATATGTAATTATGAGTCTCAAACTTACAATAAAAAGAATGTCCAAGTAGTATGCAATATTTTGAATTTCTTATTAGGTAAGATTGGGAATATGATAAAGATTATTTTTCTTGACCACATGCTCACCACGCTTTCCCTTTTTTCTTTCAAGTTACCTTCTGGATTTTTTATCTCGCCCAGAGCCTAATCTTTCCCTTTGGGGTTCGCCAGTTAGTCGTAGATAGATTGCACTGTTTCTGTGATTTCACCTTTCATACCATCATTTGATATGTTCATTTGATAAAATTGATCTCACACATATCTTTGCTCATGAGTGGCCAAATTGGTTATTTGGACCATTTCCTAACTTTGAAGGCCTGATCAAGTCTAGAGAGAAGAAAGTTGAATAAAAAAAACTGAAATAATTGGTATACTCTTAACTTTTTCCTAATGCATCCTTTCATCAAATTAAGTATCAATAACTACCAACATTCAGGGCAAAATCATAGAAGACAAAAGAAGGGGACTTGTGACTTGTAAGTCCCACACTAAAGGAGTTGCTGACAATCAAGAAAAACTAAATGCAAATATTCCAAGAGAGACTACAACTTACCCTAACCAATACATGGTCTGGGAAGCCGTCAGCTGCTGCAAGGATGCCACTGCAATTTTAAAGGCACCAATTTTAAATTAATTAATGCAGGGTTCTAGAAAATAAATATACATTTTTTTAACACATTATATACTTAGTAAAAGGATAACTGAAAGATAACAACTCAAAATGGTATTCAAATTTTAACAGAAAGTAAAGTACCAAAATAACTTTGGGGGAATTTAATAAATTTTAGAGTCATAACAGTCTTTAGTTGTAACCTACCTTTCTCAAATAGGTATACTTCTCTCCTTTATGATATTGAACTTCTAGTGTATCATCCACCTCATCTGATTATTTATTTCTATTGCAGGAGACATATAGCACTCAATATGTAAAAAAAATTCCTTTTGAAGTAAACAAATTTCATAAGAACATGCACACAACTGGAGAAAAGATAAAAACTATGTTTAAGTGCCTACCTTGGGTCTGTATCCAAGCACCAACATACTTCTGACCTCAAATTGGTCATTTAGTATTTTTCCTAATTGTAGAATCTGGCACAAAGATAATTGTAAGACAAAATAGAGGTAGCTATCAGGTAGAAATATGCCAAGCCAGTAGAAGAAGGCAAAAAGCTGAAGCATGAATAAAAGAAACACTGATTGAACCACTGCAAAAAATATGCTAGCAGAATAGTGTTGAGAAGGTTTTGGTGTTGTACCTCTTACAATGGCAAAGTGTCTAAATTCTAATTAGAGTAAGCTCGCACAGACCAAGAAAACTACTTTTGATTTTCCTCCTCTTAAAGAATAAGCTTGTATCAGCAAAGGGATCATAATTAAGAGATAAAAAAAATTCAAGGAAAAACTAAATAGTAATAAACCAAATAGATTGATTCAAAATCAGGACCAAAGTTTATCAATGGATTGTTAATTAGATAGATACCTGTATTATCCTTTTTCATGAGCGAGGGAGGGAAAATACATGACAGTAACTTACATGATCTAAAAGCTCTAAAATCTTGCAACAACTCCAAAGTTTTAACACGCATAATATATTTTTCAAGCCAATACAATCTGAAGCTTACATCTTGTAATCCATTGACTAAGAAATAGCATGGTAACAAAATGAACTTGTACTCACCGGCGGCTGAAACCGGGATAAAGGCGGAAGCCGAGATAATTGCAGTGTTACGAACGAAAACCTAAAAATTGCAGCAATCAAACATAAATATGTCTACGACAAAGATAGGGGCACAAACAACCCAACCTGTACACACCACCGGCGGAAGGAGGTGAAAGGAGGAGTGGTGAACCCATGTGCAACGGAACCTGCAACACAACAAACTGAACGAATGATGGAGAGGAGGAGAGTTTAAAGACGAACACATGAGTCGATTGGCAGGTGAATGATCGAAGAAACCCAAAAGACGACCGTTCTGAATTCTGATGGTCGATTGGCAACTGAATGGTCTAAGACTTGAAGACAGACACACGAATTATGATTTCACTTGGCTTTCTATCGCCTATCAAATAAAAAAAAGACTTGGCTTTCTATCAAAGAATCAACGGCCAATATCAAACTAAAGACTAAACTGGTCAAGATTGATTCTCTATTCAGTAAATTACAGAAATATCCATACAAAAAATTTCAACCATGTTTAATAATATATAAAATATCAATTTTGTCCTTAAGACTGCATAAACTCTGCTTTTATAGAGTTTATAGATAGATAGATAGATAGATAGATAGATATATCTCCCACTGGGATTTTAACCCTTTAATTAGAAAATAATAAAAAGGTTACTTGGATATTTGTACAATTAATTGACATAAAATTTAGCCGTAGTTTTTAACCGTAGGTAGAATTAATGTCGTTAAAAAGTAGATGTGCATAGTCACTCACAAAATAACTTTCTAGCTATTGTATATTTTTTGTTAAAAAACAATTTATTCAACTCAACGACTCAATTTTACCCCTACCTAATGAGAGGGAGGATTAACGTGGAAGAAGAGTTCAAAAAAAAAAAACGTGGAAGAAGTGAGAGGTACGTACAATATATGACTGATAGAAAATAATGAGAGAAAAAAAAAATAAATATGAGATAATAAGAAAAATGTATGAGTTGTTTTCTGTTAAGTTTTAACATTCCTAAAGTTTAATTTCAAAAAAAAAAACATACCTTAAGTTTATTTTTATAGTGAGAATTAGTAAACTCATCATTTAAATGAGTTAAATAACTTTTTGCTCACTAAAAAATGAGCGAGATTTTTCACTTTACTCTTTCACCGGAAAAAGTTTCAAATCTGAAGGTATGAAAAACATTAAAAAGGGGGTTTGAATAGGGTTTTTAAGTTTTAAAACTTTCCCTCTAAGATTTTGGTAAATCTTCTCGGTATAAAGAACACAAGGTGCTAGAGATAAATGATAGAGAAAAGCACATAAGTATTTTATTCTAGTTCACTTGATAAATCACTCAAAAGCTAATCCAGTCCACCTGTTAATGTGATTTCTTCCTTCTTATAATGAAGACAATCCACTATTCAAAGATTGTTACAACTGCAGCACACATTGCTCAGTGACTAACAAATCTAAGAACTAGCAACACTAGCTAAGACACACTTGTCTTAGTCTTCTCAAGAATCCTGACCTCACTGGTCTCTCGAGGAACTACAAACAATTTGTAGAAAGTTTGGGTTTACAAAGAATTGCTTCTAAACAAGCAAAGGTAAACACAATAAGAACAATGAAGAAATATTGCTAAGTTATTCGCTTGTAGGTTTTCACTTGTATTGCACAATAGTTTCTTAGCCAATTTCTTCTATCTTCAGCCTTTAAATACTCCAAGGTTTAGGGTTTGTATCCGTTGAAAGAATCCATCCATTGGAGGACAATTCTGGAAATTCCAGAACCTGTTGTGGCTGATCATCGTAGGTAAGACGGTCAGAATAGTACACTTGCTTTTGTACTATTGACAATGACATTGCCTTAGTCTAGTTGACTCTTGATCTTTGGCAACGCTTCATATTGGAACTTGTGAAGCAATGTGATCAGAGTCAAAAGGAAGCTTGGATCCTCTGACCTTCAGAACTTCTGCTTCTGGACCATTCACTCTGAACTTCTGGTCTTCAGAATTGGAAGTGCTTTGGTCTTGAGAGCTAGCTTACTCTTGGACTTCAGAATCTTCAAGTCTTCAGCTTCTGGACCGTTCATTCAGAACTTCTGGTCTTCAAAACTTCATCACTTGAACTTATCAGAGTCCACATCAGAGCTTTAATCTTCAGAACATCTGAAGCGTTTACTACCGTTCAAAAGGACGTAGTGATTGCAGAAGCGTTTCATTGGTTACTCTTTGGTCTTCAACTTCTGATATATATATATATATATATATATATATATATCTTTAAATCAGAATCAGAATATGTTTGTCACACACCTAAAAGACAAACATTAGAGTACCATAATTGTTCGTACACAATAATAAACTTGTTATCATCAAAACATAGAGTTGTACCACTTGATCAAATCTTAGTCTTACAAAATCCACCTCTATGTCTAGAGTTTTAGCATGTTTTTACTTTTTAGCCCTCACCTCAAAACGTCAATAACTTTGCTATCAAGGGCGTAGTTAGAATTTTAGTTAAGGGGGTAAAATTAAAGAGCATACAAAAATTTTAGATTTTTAAATATTTATTCATCATTGTAAAATTAAACTAATACATTAGGGTTTTAGCCGCTATTAAAATTTTATCCGTTTTTATTGCACATTGTCTTCAATGGAAACTAGAAATTATGAATAAGAGGGGGGTCTGTATAGAAGCCATGAGCTCAAATAAGTGAAAGCATCAATTAATAGGAATTAAATTCATTATCAAGAACAAACCCTAGCCAAGGTATAGAAAATAAAAATCAACATAGGGAAATGGAGCAAATTAAAACTCAATTTTTTTTGATATTAATTTCATCTTGAGTCTTACACTTTATTGTAAAGGGCTAACCCATAGTCTAAAGAGAGTCATACAAGTCGCATCGTTTCTAGTATAGTAGAAACATTGTTTTGGTCTTGACTAAGATATTTTCACAGTTGACCACCATGAGACTAATCTCTCACCCTACAATAAATGCACATAGCGGTAGGTGTTGGTAACTGAGTAGTACAAACATTTTAGGATGCACTTAAAGTAACTAATCGAAGTGTAATAAAAAAAATAACCAAACATAGTTGTGTAGCCATTTGGGTCTAGTAATATTTCTTTTGGACTTAGAGTGTTCAACTATAAAAGACCCAACTAGCAATGTGTAGTTTATAACCAAGCTGCTTAGACCATTACCCACCTCCTACTAGAATTCTCTTGGATCAGACCAGTCTGGTTTGCCTCTCATCAATTATAATTCTAGCCCAGCCTGAAGATCTGAGCTAAGGTGATTGGTTCCTAAGTGTAGTAGAAAAGATGAAGCCTTAAAAGGAGTTCTTCCCTCTAGGCATGTCCATTCTTGCCCAAACAATTTGGGCCATATGGAAAGAACGAAAATAGTGCTTCTTTCAGGTTCACACTCCTAATGCTCTGGCCTTAGTGCTTAAGATTAGTATCAATGTACATCATACATAACAATAGTGAGTGCTAGTGAAGCTTCCCTTAACCAATCGACAACGTAACCGGTTGTGTGGCGTCCCTCCTGCTGGTTCCCTAAAACTCAATGTGGATGTTGCTTTTATCTAAAGATCTTGCAGGAGAGTAGTAGCAGTGGTTCTCAGAGACGAGAATGGTAAGAGAATGCTCACATACTCCCGAAGAATTGTCAGCACCTCTCCTCTAGTTGCATAAGTCTTAGCTATAAGAGAAGCTCTCAAATTGGCCATCAACCTTGGTCTGGAATCAATCCTTGTGCAATCATATAACCTCTCCCTTATCAATCTATTTCGAGATAGATTATCTGATTGAAAAGTTGCACATATCCTGCAAGACATAAAAACTCTAAGTCCACCAAAGGCTGTGGGTTCTTACGGATAGCAAGAGAAGGGAATTGCCAAGCGCATGATCTTGCCTAAGCCATCTAAAGGATTGGGTTAGGTTTGGTTAAAAGCAAATTAAGTGGAATCTAGGGTTGAGTCTCTTGTACTTCTCTGTGACTCCCTGACACACCTTTACACTAGATACGCGTTTCTAAAACTAGTTCAAGATGGTTTATTGCGCATGTTTTGTCTAGATTATGTCTTCGGTTAAGCAGTAAATGGCCATCCTCTTCGGCCTTTGGCTGATGCGTGTCATGACCAACAACTCCGAGTACGTGTCATGACAGAAACATACAGACTCCTCTTCAGCCTTTGGAAACAATTCATTGGTTGATGCTACATCACTCAAGTTTTTGTATGTGGTATCTGGCATAGATATAAACATTTTAAATTGAAGAGGTAAAATGCAAATGATAATTTTTTAAAAAAACTTTATTAAGGTTGTGTTTTTTAGTTGAATTTTGGATGGAGTCAAGAGAAGTGAGAGGCTTGTGAGATGCCCTTCCATTGTTTGAAAGATTTTCAAAATGGAAAATTATTTAAAGTATTTATGAAAACCCTCCAAAACCCTCTTTAATTATATTTATAGTTCTCTCAAGTTGATGGGTTTTGGGGATTTAGGAACTTCTAAGCAAGGGAAAAGAAATGACTTACCTCATCATTAGATCCCTCTCCTTTTCCCCTCAATTCCCTTTCCATACAAGTTACAAAGACTTCAAATTTGTATATGTAATAACTCACAAACAAGGTGTATTTAATTTGTGAGTTATATAAGTTTTAGAGGGAATGAGAGGGAGATGAAAACTTATGAGAAGTCCTCTTATTGTTTAAGAGATTTTTAAAATGTCAAAATCTCGCATAAACATTCACTTAGTTGTAATTTTTAGCTCCCCCGAATTGGGGGATGTTATCAAAAGTTCATTCCATTGCCTTTTTATCTCTATCAAGAAAGAGAATTACTTACCTCATTCTCTCTCTTGCCCTACCCTCCACTTCCCCTCAAAGTCTTCAATTTCTCTCTTCTAAAGCTCACAAACAAAGTTAATTGTAAATATTAGGCATTGAGTAAATTACTTAATTATTAAATATTAAATTTTCATCAATGTCAGTGTTAAATGTAAATTTTAAAAATATTATAGTTGAATCAAATAATTTTATAAATTATTATTAATTACCAAATACAAAATTCTTATTGTAAAAAAATAAAAAAGTATATTAAGAAATAAAAAAAGTATCAATCATAAAATATAGTGCAATGAAATGTATTTATATTGAGATGTTTTTCAAATAATTTAATTTAACAATACTTTTATTGTAATTCATGCATGCATTATTTCTCGTTATTATATAATATTTTCACTAATAAGTTTTTTGAAAATTATTTTTTAGCATAAATTATTTAATTACTAAATTAAAAAATTAATTTCATTTGAATTCATTTTATTTTAGGATTAAAAAAATTATTTCTAAATATTCTTATATATTTAATCATTAAAATTTTGTCAATTTTTAAATAATTTTATATTTATTGCTATAAAATGTTATAATCTACTTTTTTTTTGTTACAATAGGAAAGAAAACAACAAACAAAGAAACTAGCTAAGAACGCGTCCTATCATAGCTGGAAAATCACTGTTGGTGGTGTTTAGACCAGAGCTTCCAATCTCTTTCTATTGACTAAATCAAAAGATAAATTATATTTCTTTACGGGCAAAAAATAAATTACTTGAAATACACGTAAGCTAACCTTAATATATTTTCCGCAGCACAAAAAAAGCTAACCTTAATATTACTAACCTCAATTAACACCTTAAAAAACCCTCAATTAACCATAAAAAAAAATCTATACCCTCCTTTTATCCATATTTTTCAAACCATCTTTATAGTAGTGGTTAAATCATTGGTAGAGTAGAGGTTAGAAATAGTTATAATTTATACACATCAACATTTTTTCCACTTTCATTTTCTATTTAATTTTTTAACCTGTATCAATCAAATTATCTATCATATTTACATTTTCTTTATTTTCTACCTATCTTTTTCCTCTCCACCTCTTCACACAAAAGATTATTCAAAAAAGAAATGTAAGTTTCTTTAATTCACATTTAATCAATCATAGTTTAAAAAAATCAATCAATCATAAATAGCTGCATTTCTTTATCTTGAAGCCAAAATAATTGAAATCTGATGATTATGTAGTATTATTTTTTCCCCTAAAAACTACTGGTCTGTATTTTTCACTCTAACTAAACGACGTCACTCTGCTGTGTTTCTCACTGAGCTCAACACTCTCTATAAGCTTCCGCAGCCACCAGTCTCGGAACCTCGCGAGAGAGAGAGAAATGATCACCGTTTCGCTGCACTAATCGCCGCCGGAGGAATTCGTCGTTTCTTGCCGGAGAATCCAAGATCTCTCAATCTCCGACGACCTAGATAACTAACTAACTCTCTTCTTCTTCTTCTTCGCGATTATTAGGTTAGGGTTTTTATTATAGCTTCTATGGCTTCGGAGGATGTGAAGACCACCGGCGAATCCGCCGTAACGAAGATCGTCAGTTTGGCGGAGGAGGCAAAGCTCGCCAGAGAAGGCGTTGTTAAGGCTCCCAACTATGCCTTAGCTAGCATCTGCAAGTCCCTCGTTGCCGGTGGAGTCGCCGGAGGAGTGTCAGTTCCGTTTCTCATTTCCTATTTATTTGTTTTTAGAATTAATTTTTTTATTTTTAATTATGAACGTTTCGAGGAATCAGTTTATATATGGATGAAATGATTAACTGGAAGTGTTTGTGGTTTGATTTTGATGCTTCATTGTTTTGTTCATGAAATGGGTTGATTTTGATTGATAGTGGAAGTGTTTTATGTTTTCATTGTCTGAGAACAATGAAGATTGATGCATCTGGCGTTTCTGAAAACATATATTCAGTTTTTTTGTGCTTGTATGTGTCCGTTATTATGTTAGTTCCTAGATAATATGCATCTCCTAAATATTTTGATGGTAAATATTCCAATTTTACTGGAAATGATTTATCCATGATAATTTGATAGGAATTGATTTAGATTACTTAGTAAAGGCTTGAATAATTGTCGCCATGGGATTGTTAAACAGGGACCGGTAGTTAGAGCGCTGGACCTGAACCAAATGTCTTGTAATATTGTAAGTTTGTTAGATTAATTGATAGTTGTAACTGTCAAATAGTTAACAGTTAGTAGTTTGTTACAAGTACAACAGCTCCTATATTAGATAGAGGGTTAGTTAGAAAGGGGTATTCTGAAAATAGAATCAGTTTGGTGGGGGAGTCCCAGCCTCTCGAATGCCAGAGTGTTTGTAACCAGTTACAGTGTTCTTTAATAAGAGAAGTATATTCTCTGTTCAATTCATCTTTTACCTTCTGTATGATCCAGGTTCTATCATAACTCAATTTTTTTTGTGTGTTATGTTGAATCCTGATTAAATCAAAACATTTTGTATCTATGCAGATCACGTACGGCAGTTGCTCCGCTGGAGCGGTTGAAAATTTTGCTGCAGGTTAGTTTAACTAGTTGTTTAGATTAGATCCACGTGGATTTAGCTATTATTTTTCTTGGTTGTGTGTGCTGGTACAAAAAAACATTATGTATGGGAGGATGTTTGTTTGGATGTATCCAAATTTCTTATCACTGAGTCTTGCCACATGCAGGTCCAGAATCCTCATAATATAAAATACAATGGAACAATACAAGGCCTAAAATATATATGGAGAACTGAAGGTTTCCGTGGACTGTTCAAAGGGAACGGAACTAATTGTGCTCGAATTGTCCCTAATTCTGCTGTGAAGTTCTTCAGTTATGAGCAAGCTTCCAAGTAAGTTTACCTTAACAGAAAACAATGCCCTGATTGCTTTTCTGTTTAGCACCCTTTTTGTTGACTTTTCATACAGGTGCAAAATTATACCAATCAACTTATAGCTATAGCAAATTGGCTTCAGTCCTCGTTTAGCTTTTTTCTTTTACTGCACAGTTTATTTAGACACTCCAGTGGATAATATTTTTCTATGAATTCCGTAATTTTAAAATTTTCTCTGCCATTCTTTCTGACTTCACTTTTGATTTTGACAGAGGTATACTGTATATGTATCAGCAGCAAACTGGAAATGGTATGTTCATATTTACCATTTTTTTCTTATGAATTTGTGTTAGCCTAAATAATTTATTTTCTGAGTGGAGCTAGGAAATGTAGATTAGATTGGCTATATAGTAGTAGGGAAAAGGGAAGTGTTGGTTAGATTGACAGCATATAATTCGGAATTTAGGACTATGATGTAAGAACCCCGCTAGCAATTTAAATTTGTAGGTCTTAGTTTATGCCACACAAGGGTGCATGGATCGCGATACCTGTAAAAGTACGGGTACAGGAAGATATTTTATAGAAAATTAAAAACATAAACAACAAAGTAATTTAATTATGCAATCAGTACAGTGTTCTTTATTTCTTAACTCAAGTTTTCAACAATGTATCAGACCATATGGTAAGCAAAAATACCTTAGGAGGGCTCAAGTCAACTGCATGATATGTTAATGAATGAATAGTATCTTGTTTCATCGAGTAGCAACCGGACCACTTAGTATCAAAACTTGGTGTTTTACAAGGACTGGCTTTTATTTGAGTATTAACAACTCACTGCATTTCTTGACCCGGATGTACCCCAAAGTATTTGATAGAAAAATCTGAAAAGAAAAAGTATTGGGTTTATACCCATATGTGCCCAACCAGTACTGGTACCAGTTATATGGGTATATGGCAACCATTTAAGAGTACCCATGCATCATATATGCTACAGTTATGTGGAGTCTAAGGGCCTGCTTGAATACTCAGTTCAGGGCTAAAAGTGAATATTTTTAAGACAAATGATTTATTGGTATTTCTCTAATAGAGCTGTCAGTAACATTTTTCCTTTTTAAAAATGAGTCAGCACGGGTTAAGGAATCAAGAGATAGAAAGCTTTTGTTGTGAATCATGGCATTTATTACATTAGCAATTTCGAAAGCTGCACTTTCCAGTAAAACTTTCTGATTCCTTAATCAATGCTCATGGGGCACTTGTTAGCATTTGCCTTTTGAAAGTAGCATAAACACTAGTTTACTTTAATATAATCACATTGTTGAATGGCATTAGTCTCCTTTAATACCACAATCAGCACTAATGAAAATATCTTCAAACATGATAAGTTCAGAGCTTGATTTTTTATAAAATCCTTTTATAACTTAGTCACACATGACAACGCTGGCTGAAATGAACCACATCATTTTTTTTTTCTGAATTGTCAATTTTTTTGTTAGTGTTAAAATTTCTTCTGGCTGTCTAAGCATATCCGCTCGTATTTTCTGCAGAGGATGCTCAGCTGACTCCTGTTTTACGTCTTGGAGCTGGAGCATGTGCTGGAATAATTGCTATGTCTGCAACCTACCCAATGGATATGGTTCGAGGCAGGATCACTGTGCAGGTACCTTTTTCCTTCATTTTTATTTTTCACCAAATGCTTGCTTTGCTTGTTTGGGGTTATGATGGTTGCTGAAAATGCATATAGACGATACTTGTAAAACTATTTTAATTGTATACATTCTTTTTGTGGTCTTAATATTTGACAGAAAGTTTCTTGTATTTGCAGACTGAGAAATCCCCTTATCAGTACAGGGGAATGTTTCATGCTCTGAGTACTGTGCTCAGAGAAGAAGGTCCACGTGCTTTATATAAGGGCTGGCTGCCTTCAGTAATTGGAGTTGTGAGTAAATATTTCCTTTGCATCTCTTCTCTTTAGTCATGATTGTTTAGATGGATCTATACAATTGTGAACATGGTTAAGTTTCAATCTTCACGGGGTTTCTTACTTCTTCCTGCATTTAAAAGCAACATAGAAAACCTGCGGTTGTGGGAAAGATAGATTTCTTCCCTATGAATTAGAGAGAAATTGTGAAATTAGAGGCTGAACAAGTGCCAAGGTTCCTTGGAAGTGTTGTGATTTGAATCTTATATCTCTTCCATTACCTTTTATTTGAAAATATCGCATGTTAATTTAATTATTATTTAATTAAACTATTATTAAATGACTTATGTGGGCTGAGACATTTTTCAATTTAATTAATTTTTCAAACTGTTGAACTTGAACTTCTAATGATACATATGGCTCTCTGCTATTTAACGCTAATCCTTTTTTTGCTTTTGTTACGGGTTCAGGATTTCAGAAAGGGTTTGCAACTAGGTTCTCTGTTTGGCCATAAGACTTTAATTAATTATAGTAGGATCTGTAGGTAGTTACATCTATTCATTTAGTCATGCAATACCATTGGGCAATTTACAACTTAGGAAATGCAAATTGCATAATTCCCTGAAGGTCAAAAAATGATAAGCTAATGTATTACAGGTTCTCCACATGAAGGCTTAGTATTCTACACTTTTCTCAACGCGCTTCATCATAATAAATTATGGTGATATAGTGTACCCCATAAGGAGTAGATTTAGGCATATGTCTATCATTTCATCTGTTTCTGCATTACTTTTAGTTTTATGTAACAAATAGTTTGGAACAAAAATTGGACCAACATCTATGAGTCAGGTCACACCTAATACTGGTGCTATTGAATTTTTTTAGATATGATCATATGAAAGGTCAATGTTCTGCAATGTTCTCTGCATTCTTCATAATTACAATGGAGTAAATTATATTGTAATTTTGCAAAGAAATCTTTTTTTAATGTTCTCTTTCTGTCCTCCAGATTCCTTATGTGGGTCTCAACTTTGCTGTCTATGAGTCTCTAAAAGAATGGTTAATTGAATCCAAACCATTTGGTCTAGTTCAAGATTCTGAGTTGAGTGTGACAACACGCCTGGCTTGTGGTGCTGCTGCTGGAACTGTTGGACAAACTGTTGCTTATCCTCTTGATGTCATTCGCCGAAGAATGCAGATGGTTGGTTGGAACCATGCTGCTTCTGTTCTTACCGGAGATGGAAGAGGCAAAGTCCCGCTTGAATACACTGGAATGGTTGATGCATTTAGGAAAACCGTTAGGCATGAAGGATTTGGTGCATTATACAAGGGTCTGGTGCCCAATTCTGTTAAGGTCAGTCTTCATTTAATGCTTATGATCTATTTCATGCAAAATTGTATTGTAGACCTTTTCTTGTCTGGAAAGGAAGGCTTGCTGTTCCTTCCATCGCTTCAGAAGATACTATATCTATTGTTTACTTGATAATTTTGAGGGTTACTTTCATGTTACATGGATGGTTCCTGTGCGGGATTCCGTTAATCTTACTCTACTGTCATTACCTCTGATTAGAAATGTAAACGTAATCAGCCTTCCAGTTAGCCGAAAGCCAGCATTGCAAAACTCATGGTCTATAACTCAAATATTGATATTTTGAGCTAGAATTCTTCATTGCTTGCTACTCAGTTCCAGATCAAATTATAAAGATAACTACATTCATATGCACACTGAACTGAACCAACAGGATTCTTGACATATCTCTGACTTTGTGCATTGGATCACAAAATTTTGGGTTGGTTTATTCACATGGAAAACAAACTAGCATTTTTTGTTGAGTATATGTTCACCTCAAATGATCATTTAACAGCCTTACGTTTCCTTTAATTACACCAATTTTGACCTTGATGTTTTGCAGGTGGTCCCATCCATTGCACTTGCATTTGTAACATATGAGGTGGTGAAGGACATTTTAGGAGTTGAGATCAGAATATCAGACTAAAGTTCGATAACCACATGATATTTATTTACCTGGTGTGGCTTTTTTGGGTAGGCAAGGGGATGCAAGATGGTAACTTAGAGTTATTTTCTTGTTTTTCATCTCTCCAAGGATGAGTTTAGAAACTCTAGAGCTAGTGTCTATAAATTTATTCCCTTGTTCTTATTGTTTTCCTTGTGAAAGTGCCTAGTTTTTGGCTTCTTATTCATCTTGTATGTCAATAAGTGTTATTGTGGCAAAACAATGCAAGGACATATCTGCCTTAGCGTTCTGCACTAGTTAATAAAACATTTTTCTTAGTGAAGTTTGCAGTGACCAATATTTGCTTGCTCTTACCTACTCTATCCCTATACATAGAAGACTATTGAATGAATGTGTTACAACATTTGCGTTGATGTGTGCATGTTTCGATGATGACATTAATACAATGAATAATATCATATTATTTTACTTCATGTTGTGGTTTTGCCATGAGAATATATGATATGGTTACCTTTTAGTTTCGCTGTAATGTAATTGAATAGATAATGGTTCAATTCGTAGGATGGAGGCATATGCATGAAGGTTTGTTACGCTTACGATAGTCAATTAGAAGTATTAAAATCACTTTTCTCCGTTACTGACTCTTCAATAAATATTACTACATGTCAGTGGAAAAAATTTAACACCTATGAAAGAAAGGGGAAACTTTTTATGTTATATTTTTTTGGGTGAAATTTTGATGTTATATTCTTATTAGACGCGATTTGGAAAGAGGGAAAAAAAGGAACAATTGATTTCAATCTCAATTAGAGATTGCAGGATAGATGAGGAGATTAAATTACTAACGATAAACTACTATTGGAGTTACCAATCAAACTCGAGGTAGCTCTAGCAACATTGTTAAGCCCTTCTTTTTAGCGATTTTTTTGTTCACTAATGAAGTTACTCACAGGTAGCAGTGGTGGTGGGTGGTAATGGAGGAGATCACAGGTGGTGGTAGGGAGAAAAAAGACCAACAGGGAAAAGCATATAAATCTTGAAAAACAAACGTTTTATAAGAAAGGAAACTCACAGAAGAGAAAAAACCTGGAAAATGGTAAAGATCCTAATGAAGAGAACCCCCCACCTCTAGGGGAGAGGGTGGCGGCTGTTTCTATTGAGTGGAAAACCCCTCTAAAAAGGGTAGAGATCCCAATGGGAAGGAACCCTCCCCTAGGGAGAAGGAAAGTTGCAGTTGTTTCTGCTGAGTGAGTTTTCTGAGGGTTTTGCTAGGGTTCTCAAATGTATGACTTTTTGATTACCTTTGAATTTCTTGCATTTTAATCGTCCTTCAAAATGGTCGGATGAACATTTCTATTATTGTTATGAAAAGTTTGGGTGGATTCGGCTCCGGTCACCATTACGAGACAGAACATGCCTCCGGGACCACAAGTCGCTTACAAATGTACTTATAGATCCTCCACCAACACAATTATTATATCGCAAACGGAAATCAAATAATCTTTTGAGGTGAAGTGTTCAGTCCTTACCAACTGAGCCAACATGTATTCGTTCAGATGAGCCCATTATCACTCATTTGTTAATGACCACATCCTCACATATTGCTCAATTTTGTGTGTTATATACCCGTTGTGGAACATTAGGATTAATTTCCACTAGATTTAAACACACCCAAGCTTGGGTGCTTCAATCATATAATAGAAAATATTTTTCTAAAACTAATAGTAGATAATATTATATTTTATTATTCAAATTAACACCCCACCTATAAAGTTGACATGGCAAAATAAGTTGTTGAAGTAAGAAGGTTATAAAGAGTTTAGTCTCATGATTGTCGGTCGATTGCTTGTGATTCTACGCGTATTAACTCAGGAGTAGCAAGGTAGAAAGAATTGGTCTTCTCTAACAAACCAGATTACCGGACAAATCCTTAAAACTCGCGGGAATGTTGTCTTCCCCACAGAACAGTTCACAAAGAATGTTTGGGTGGTCAAGCTCAAGCTCACCACGTTTCCAGAAAACATTCCAATCTTGAATCATAACCCGGAAATTTATTTGATGCCTATGCTAATAATATAAATATAAACATTTCATCAAAGGCTCATTTTTTTGGTTAATTTCATTCCTTCTTGATTTTTTTGTTCCTTACATTATTCATTCCTTATGATTTGATTCTTTTGGAAAATTGATGGCATCACATCTTGCTTAGAAAACCCAGATCTCATTTTTGCATTAGTTTCCTACCACATTGAGAGTGCTTTAATCTGCATCAGTTTTACACTAGAAGGAGCTTGATCCCAATCTCCTTCTATGCTTTCATTTTCTGATTGGTAAGTGGTAACCACCATTCTTGTCTGGTTAGCATCTGAACTGTTTGATGACATGCATTTTGTTACCCTTTGTGAATTTTTTTTTATTTTTTTTACAGGGATTCTTTTAGATCAAAACCAGAGTTATGGAACAATTCAGACAGATTGGGGAGGCACTTGGGAGTTTGAAGGCTGTGATGGTGTTCCGCGAAAACATTCAAATCAATCAGAGGCAATGTTGTCTATTGCTTGATGTCTTCACCTTTGCATATGAGTCCATTGCAGATGAGATCACACAGAACCTGAAATTTGAAGAGAAGAATGGCAAGTGGAAGGTTCTTGAACAGCCCTTGAGAGAGATCCACAAGATTTTCAGAGAAGGAGAAGTTTACATCAAGAATTGCTTGGAAACCAAGAACTGGTGGGCTAAAGCCATCACCTTGTGCCACAACACAGACTGTGTTGAGTTTCACATACACAACTTGCTTTGTTGCATGCCCGTTGTGATTGAAGCCGTTGAAACTGCAGGAGAAACCTCGGGGTGGGATCTGGATGAGATGCAAAGGAAGAGGCTCATCAACTCCAACAAGTACAGGAAAGAATATAGAGACATGAAGCTTTTTCAATGGAAATTTGGGAAGCAGTACCTCATTACTCAGGAGTTTTGCAACCGTTATGACACGTTTGGAAGGAAGATAGGTGGTTTCTTTTAAACAAAATTCATGAGAAGAAAGAGTCAGGCACAACAAACCATGAGAAGAAATTAATAGATCTGCTTTTGAGGAATCTAGAAAAATCAGATTCACTTGAAGAAGGGAAGCTCCTCCCAAGCTCAATATTGGTTGGGTCCAAGGACTATCAGGTGAGGAGAAGAATGGGGAATGGAAGTCACTACAAGGAGATTCATTGGTTAGGTGAAAGTTTTGTATTAAGACATTTCTCTGGGGAAGTCAATGCTTTGGAGCCTGAGATCAATGAACTTTTATCTCTTTCCCATCCAAATATAATGGATTGTCTTTGTGGGTTCACTGATGGGGAGAAGAAAGAATGCTTTTTGTTGATGGAATTGATGAGCAAAACCTTAAGCAACCACATCAATGAGGTCCATGGCCCAAGGAAGAGAACACAGTTCTTGCTTCATGTGGCAGTTGATCTCATGCTTCAGATTGCTAGAGGAATGGAGTATCTGCATTCAAAGAAATTATATCATGGTGAACTGCAACCTTCAAACATTCTTGTTAAGCCAAGAGGTACCTCCCCAGAAGGTTACTTGCATGCCAAGGTATCAGGGTTTGGCCTGTCTTCTGTCAAGGACTTAAACCAGAAAGGAAACACAAATCAGAATGGAACTTTCCCATTCATCTGGTACTCTCCTGAAGTACTTGAAGAGCAAGAACAATCAGGGGGTTCATGTGCATCAAACTCCAAGCACACAGAGAAATCTGATGTGTACAGTTTTGGAATGCTTTGCTTTGAGCTTCTAACAGGTAAAGTCCCTTTTGAAGATAGCCATCTTCAAGGGGAAAAAATGAGCAGAAACATAAGGGCAGGTGAGAGGCCTCTTTTCCCTCTCCATTCACCAAAATATGTTGTCAACTTGACAAAGAGATGTTGGCACATTGATCCCAATCAACGCCCGAGCTTCTCCTCCATATGTAGAGTTCTTCGTTATATAAAGAGATTTCTTGCATTGAATCCTGGTTACAGCAGCCAGCCAGATCCACCAGTGCCACCACTAGATTACTGTGATATGGAGTCTGCACTTTTGAGGAAGTTTCCTTCTTGGGGAAGCTCTGAACCATCATCACCAATATCAAATATCCCATTTCAAATGTTTGCTTACCGCGTTATCGAGATCGAAAAATTAAGAACATCCTCCAAGGATAACTCTGAATCTGGAAGTGATGCTTCAGCCTGTGGTGAAGAACTCGTTACTTCTGGGGATGAGCCATTTCTACCTACAACTGATAAGAAAACTTTACTTGGATCTGAAACTATGAGCAGGAGGCTCACACTGTCCAGGAAATCTCTAGATTCCAGGACCAAACTGCCAGGTTACCTTCTAACCTTTTTAATTCATGAAATTCTTCAATACAGCAATGAATGATTCTTTAAGAAGCTAATGCTTGAACTATAGAAATTCAATTATGGCAAGTTAGCGAATGTTTTAATATCATTTAGTATTCCTGGGCCCAAAATGTTTATATTTTTCTTATCAAAATGTTTTCTGCCGCTATATCGTTACAAATTCCATCAACCTAAGGATGCTACCATGCCTGATAGGAAGAGCCTAATAAAATTACATCACAAGTATTTTAGCTTTAAACTTTTTGGGTATTTCAAGCTGTCATCATAGATTTATGAAAACAGAAAATCACATGTCCCTTATAAAGTTACCTGAAGTTATCATAATTAGGTGCATCCGTGCATATGTACAAGGAACTTAGCCAGACCAAAAAAAGTACTTCCACATGAAGTAAATAAGGAGATAGCAGTAGAAGGCAGCACACTAAAAGAAGTACTTGCGTGACCTTTTGAGTTTTGTGAATGTTAGCATGACTCTTGGCTTCTCGCTCTTTCTCTTGCTTGACCATGACTGTAATCGCGACAACAAGACTTCCACCAGTCCACCTCTTTCATAACCTTGACTTCGACCTTTTCCTCATTCTTTTCCTTGGGAATTAGTGGACCCTTACTCTTTATCTTTCGAAGAGACATTTTCTTGGAAGGCTTGAACTAGTGGCTTCTTCTTCTTTAATCTTTCTTCATAAGCTTGCAACGATCCTTGTAGTTTATCATTGTTTATGGCCACCAACTCTTGAGATTGTCCAATAGCCTCCAACAAGATCAAATTTTGAATCCAGAGTACAGGTAATTTTCCACCACTATAGCATCTTTTAAATTCTTACTATATCCTCCATTTCATGAGTAGTTGTCAAGACTCTTGTTAAACAATCATGAATGGATTTGAACTCCTTCATTTGGAAGGATTCACACTCACCTCTCAAAGTTTGAGCATGCAATCATTTGTGAGCACTTTGAAGAATCTATCAGGCTTGCTTTGCCTTCATTGTATTGAAAATTTCCTCGAACATATCATCTAATATCGCATGAATGATGTTAGGAGTTTGTTGATCAAGGACAATTAAGATTGAGTGGAATGACTCATGAGAACATGAATTTCTGAGAAAATATCATAGATGCTTCGGAAATAGATAGTTTCAGTTAGTTGTCACTCATGGGCTAAGAAAAAACATAGCCTATATTTCAGTGACAGAAGCAACAATTTAATGTAGCAAAGGTTTCCTTTCCTTTCTATTTATTATTTATTTCTGAGGTACAAAGTTATGTTAAGATCAATATTAAAATGAATGCTAATTGTGTCTTGACTTTCTTCATGTATTGGGTCAATGCAGGTACCCCAAGAGGGAGAATAGCTAGACCTCCACAAATGTCCCCTCGTACAAGAGGTCTAAGGGCTAATTTGGAGAACCACCAAATATCAAGTCCAAGAACAATAAGAAGAGCATCTTCTGGTCATGTCTCAGACTCTGAGCTTTCTTAGATCATCAGATTTTCAACATAAAATATGGCTTTTACAGAAACTGAGTAGAAAACTTGAGCAATTGTAAACTCAAGATTCTTCTCATTAGAAAGGAAAGATTAACAAAATTAACACAAGTTGTTTATTCTTAACATGAGTAGTTTGTAAAAAAGCTTAGGAACAGCAAAAGGTACAGTGACTGACTCCATGTATTCATGCTACAGTGAGTCTCTAAGTCTTCAATGCATGATAAGTTTTCTTCCACCATTTTCTTATCATTACTGACAGGGTGGAAATAGAACCTGGAGAATTGAACACTATGGTAATGGAAAAAGCTTTCAAACATAACAGAAAAATAAAACAAAACATAGAAAAAAAGAAAAAAGTTTCAGCAGTTCTATATATGATCACATTCTAGTCCATAAAAGCTTATTTTGCCATATCTCTAGTCAATGTGAGACTTCTCAACAAAAATAAACACGCAACTTCTGCATAATTTCAAATGATGGTGTACAATTGATATTTTAACCATTATATCAGCTAAAGTTAGTTTGTACAAGTAAATGCAAAGCATGGATTATCGCCTGTAATTTTGATAGACAACAAGTGCTTTGGAAGTTAAGGTAATTAGTATATCTCTGGGCTACTTCAAGATCTGCTTTAGTAATATGTCCCTCACTTCCTTAACAGACTGCAGTCTCGGGAGCAGGGTTATACAGGAGCAAGAAGCTTTGCTGTAAAAGGATAAATTCGGCTTAGTTTCGAGTTCAGTCAAACTTCCACTTCTGTCTGGTGCCCCTAGCCAGTTGATTGGAGATGCAAAGATGAGAAGTTTTTGAAGGAAAATCTTCTATATTGAACTTTGGAGGGTGTGCTATATTCAGCAACAGTAATGGTGACTACTTGTATTTTAAAGAGACTTGTATGCTCCAGCTTCACCATTGCTTCAGTTCAAAAGCCTACATTTGTACATGATTAGTACATTTCTTGTTCGGCTTTTTTTGCTTCAGATTTTAAGAAAATAGTGCTCCACTTTAAATATCATCGTTTCAAGGACTGAGGAATAGCTACTCAGGTTTTGGTGTTAACCAAATATTTTCTCCATCTTGTCAGACCATCTGCAATAGTTTCACAATTCCCACTGAGTTGGCAGCAACTAGCATGTTAGACTTCTTTCTCCAGCAGACACTAGAAACAAACTGTCCAGTGTTATCGCCACTATTTGAATGACCAGAAATGGGATCCATTGACTCAAATTTGTGAGAAGCAATTGGCACTGGCAGAGATTTGTGGTAACAGAAAACCTGAAAGGTGGAAATGTTTAGAATGAATTATAATTATAATTTGTATCCTTTTATCCCTCATTTGATGGAAAGATCATTTTAGAGAAGAAAGCTCCCATCAATATCATAGGCATGATTTAAATATGGATCACCTTTTTATCTGTCATAAATTTGTGAGAATGGATGATATTTATAGCATTTTTCTGTACACATTAAGGTACAGAACCTATGAACTCCAAGCATCTTCTATGCAGTGGTGTTCTGGAACAGATAAAATTATAGCCTCCTACATCCATTATTCTTACCCCTGGCTTGATGTTAAACCTATCAACTAATTACTGGACATGAAACTTTAAGCTGTATTTGCAAAGAAATTTCATTGACACCATGATAACCTAAGAACATCTAATCTTGAATGATAGAAGAACAAATGTTAAGTGAGATTATCCTATATACATGATCAGGATCCTTTAAAAATAGAGTAACCTAAAAGAGATAATTTTCCAGAAATTAAACCTTGTGGAATGTGAAATATTTTCCTGGCTTCATAACACAATCAGCATCAGGGACACGGACTAATATATCATAATAAAAAGCCAAGGCTACAATAAAATAAAAACTATACCTCATTAGACTCTGAGCCACATGCAATATATCCATCCAAAACAGATAAACCTACAAAATTCTGAAAAAGAGGAAGAAATTGGACATAAACAATTAGAAGAAAACAAAAGAAGGAAAAAAGTGAGATGAAATGAGTAGATAAACCAACCTTCTCATTACTATGACCTTTAAAGGTTATGTCACAAGCATCAGATGACAACCCAGAAGAGCTGGTTTTCTTCATGTCCCAGAGCTTCAAAGTGTTGTCAGTGGAAGCAGAGACAACTGTTTCAGCATCTAGAAATTTTACATAGCTAACAGCTTTTCCATGACCAGAAAATGTGCACCAAGGTGTTCTGGTGTGACGAAGATCGTAACCATACACCTTGTAATCAGCTGATCCAAAAAATAAAAGATGTGTTGAGTAAGCAGAGAACTGAACACAACATACATTTGCAGGGCTCCAAATGGTTCCTAGAGAATTTTTCTGCACAAAACAACAGCTGAGACAATTACTATGTTGTGCTGTTAAGAAAAATAATTGTCTTTCTTGTCAGAGTTAATTTTCTTATCACATAATGTATTTCAAATAGTATAAATCCAATATATTGCATTAGTAATGGTTTGCTATTAAAATTCATTAAAGAAAGCATGCCTCGCTGATATTCCACAGTTTGACAGAACAATCATCGCTTCCGCTAGCAAACATTTTCGGGTCAGACAGAGAAAAGTGAACAGACCAAGCTCTCTTTTGGTGCTCCATGTATTGAGACAATGGTTGACCACTGCTTGCATCCCACATCTGGATCCATACATTTTATATGATTAGTGTTAGTGGAAACTGAGAAATAATCAACAGCAAAAGCAATGATAGCTTGGTTGACATGGGGGAAATGACTTGACCAAAATTGATTTGTATTAATTAGAGTTTTGATGTTATAAGGATTGATTACACACCTGAACTACACCATCATAATCAGTAGAAGCCAGATGATTTTTTATATAACTGTTCCAACAAACGCAGCTAAGCTTTGATTTATTCGACATCTCAACAACAGGGCACTGGATGTCTATAGAATCATCAGAGATAGAATTGAGGTCAAAAATCTTAATTTTCTTTGAAACTCCACCTGCTGCAATGTAATCCTCATCACGGTCGAAACTTAAAGCACATATTACATTGGCAGAACTAAGAAGGTCTTTATTTCTTAATGTTCCACGCTCTTCGAACTTGCTATAACGAGCAAACTTGCATATACCTTCAAAGAATGATCCGAGAGAACTGACAGAACTCTGAACTGTTCTTGGCTCCTTACTAGCATTCCCTATGTAAGGAAATCTCCATCTACTTTCTATCACATTTTTTTCACTGTTTGCAATAGCAGATGCCTCCTTCAGGACTTGGAATCTCATGGAGAAGTAAGAATTCTCTAGCTGGTTTATATGACTCATAAACCTCGCTTCATCAACAAATGACCTTGGAACTGATCTAATAATATCTGAGCTGGAAGGATATTGAAAATGTAAATTGGCTCCTCTCAATTCAGAATAGTTCATTTGTGCCAAAGGAAATGCTGAATCTATTCCGTATGCATAACTTCTTTCTACCTCCTTAATATCTTCATCCAGGAAACTAAGCTCTTCTGCCAATTTGGCTTCCTCCTTTTTCTTTTCTTCTTTAAGTGAAATTAAAAAATATGTTAACTGCTCTGATTCTGCTACTTCTTCTTCAGGTACTACAAAATCATCTCCAGAACTTGATTCCTCCAATTCACGTATAAATTCAGATTCTAAAATAGTCCTGTTATGTATAAAAGGAGAAGTACAAAATTATAAATGAAACAGGATGCTCCTTCACAACAACATCAATATTCTTTCAGACATATGATTATTGAAACATATTTAAAAGGAAAGCAAAGAACTAATGTTACTTTCTGCATGTTATCCTAAACTCTAAGTTTCCACATGTTATCACACAATTTTGCACTTATGCATAGATTGCCCGTTAAACTAAGATAGAGAGAGACATGTATAGGTAGCTGCAAAGTTCACTCAATCATATGTATGGTCAGTCAAAAGCATGATACAAACTCTAACTTTCCACATGTTATCCTAAATTCCTCTCAATAGTCAATATCACTACTATCATAGTCATCATAAAGCCATTAAACATTATACAGTTGGAATGCACCTTCTGAGTATGAAAAACTATAAAGATTCAAATGAGATAGATAAATAGCATCAAGTATAAGTGCCGCAGCATATTATATTACCTGGTATTGGGGCGAGAAGATGGTTCAGGATGCAAAAGCCAAAGGCAAAAACCAGCTTCCTTCGGATTTTCTGACAGAAATTTTGGTGGCAAAATTCTGTGGCACAAATCCAACATCACGGATGAATGCGCTTCATATGGCTCAATATTGCACAGCAACTGTCAGAAGTATCCACTTAAATGTTAATAAATGTATTCTGAATAACTAATAAATTGAAGAGTAAAAAATTTGGCTAGGAGAAAAACCATTCAATATGAGTGAGAAGCAACTTAAATGGTTAACAAGATCAACATATCTAACTACTGAAATCCAGAGTTTGAATAAAACTCCATAACAACAATATATGTTTTTATATCATTTATAAAGGTTAGGTGCATCATGTCAAACAAATATGTGTAGCTTGGAACCTCTTGCTAGGAGGCAGCAACCATAATCTCATATCATCTTTCTCAACATACTGGAGAAACAAATAAGTGGTGTATATAAAAGCTCTATGCTTAGTCTAATTCATGAAATTCAAAAGAACAATTTGACTACCTAGAAGAAATACTACAAGGTAACCCTTTGTGAAAATAAGCAAAGAGTGAGACAAAATACTAGCTTACCTCAAAAAGAAGAACTCCTAGGCTATAAATATTTGATGAAAATGTGCAAGCTCCATCATTGAGCACTTCTGGACTACAATACCACTTCTTTTCTAATTGAATTGCTACAGACACAAACTTATCATCTTCAGTAGAAGTATGTTGACAACTGGAACCATCTTGGCACAGACTTTCTTTACTCCTCGGTTCAGCGAGCCTGTTTAAGTTAGACCCAGTTTGAACAGTTGTAGTTCTGCTTCTGCCACCATGAATGAAGGCGAAGTTGTGGGGCTGCCTAAACGATCCAGTCTCCTCACTAAGCTTTTGCTGCTTTGCACTCAAACTTTGGCAAGCACGGATATCCAGTTCCAGCGACCTTTTCCCAGTCACATTGCAGGTCATGGCTTTATTAACCAACTCTTGTTGATGTGATGAACCAATGTATTTAATTTTACTCGAAGGCAATAAGGTGAAACACGATGGTCGTAAGTCTTGCAACAAAACTCTTTGCGAGTGTGCAACATCAACCAATTCCAAGATCTGTTTAAATAAATGTAGCCTTTCTGTTTTCTTCACCTTCTGACCTTCACACTTAAGCCACTCTCTCAAGTTGACTCCATTGTTAAAAGTTTCTGCACCAGAAACGGTAGTTCCTCGCAAGGAAGGCGTGTTAGTGTCATCATTTGATATCAGCAGTGTATCAGATTGAAACTTAGTTGCAAGAGAAGTCTTCTCATCCTCCCGGCTCATAAGTGCTCCTCCAAGACTGAAGCTTTGGTCTAAATCTTTGCAAACAACTTCCTTTCCCTTTACTGTTTTCTCCACAAACAATTGAGGATAATTATATGTAGATGAAGTACTCTGCCTAATCCTGCTAACTAGTTGTGCATTACTTGAGGCGAAAGTCTCATCTATATTGCTGATATTTGCAAAGACTTTCTGTGGGTCATGATTCACATTCCTGCTAGACAGAGATTTCAGACCCCGAAGTTCAGTATAAATTCCCTTGAGTCCTTTGCTTAATCTGAGTGGTGACTGTTCTTCAACCTTAGGTGCAATTTCTCTACTCAAGCTATTATACTTAGAGTCAATAGCTAATTGATTCCTTTGAGGCTGTCTTGAACTCTGTGGGTGGCTAACAAAAGCTATATTCTGATTCTTATTATTCTTGACAATTAACTTATCAACAATGTGCTTAGAATCTGAGGTGGAACAAAAACTAGTACTAGGAAGTTCAGATCCAGCAACTGAAGTAATATATCTACTTAAACCATTACCCTGATTACCAACCACATTGTCAATTGGCAAACTCTCTGGCCAGTCCTTCCAAATAGGTGGGCCCAGTCTTGGGGAAATTGGCATACTTTGGTTCCCCCCAGGCTTGAGAAAAGGATCATTAGGTTTCCTCTTGCGCTCCTCAGTCCCATTTCCACCATTTGCATTCATATCTTACTGTGGTTAGTCAATTTATGCAATCCAAATGCAGTTCCTTCAGTCAAATTAAGAGCTACAAGTTTACAACAAACAAAACCCTCAACATAAAGTGATAAATTATGAATATAACTGAAAATCAAAGACATAACAGAAAAGAGAAGTATGCAAACCTTTCAACTGCAATATTTTGGACAACATAAGGGAACACTGGACTCCACTATTATCAGACAATGCAAATGGGGAGCAGAATATCCTTATTCTCTCTGAAACTTTACAAGGTTGTATCAAAGTTATTATCTTCACAACAAAAAACAAAATGGGCATGTTGGATGACAACAGATGAGATCAACCATTTTGCTCACATGCACTGTTTAGAAGGTGAAAGCAACAACATATAATAGCAATGAACAAAGGAGCTAGCACCTAAGAGATCAGATAACAGAAAGAAAAAGATAAAGTGGTGAAGAACAAGAGCTACCTCAACCAGTAACTAGAGGTTGTTTGGATTTGGAGGGGAAAATATCTAGGCCAAAACACTGACAAGCAAATGTAGCATGAAACCAATAAATAGTTGAATTCAGATGAAAGCAAAACTTGGGTTTGGTTGTCTGTCTAAGGAAGATATTTGTTGTAATTTTTATGGTCACAATTTAAGAATTTTTCTATTTTATTGAATTAGCTTCAGAGCAATTGTCTGTCCACGTCTGAGGCAAAAAGTGTAGCCACGACATTGCTTTGTTCCATGGCCGCCGCCACCTACACGCATTTAAATCTACAATAAACTATTATTTTTATGAAACAGAATTTTTTTATATATTTTTAATAAAAAAAAATTCTAGTGTATTCTCTTCCACACGTAATCATGTTTGAACCCTAAACATTTATATGCGTAGATATCGAGGGAAGAACAACAGTGAAAGGATTATGTTAAGCCAACACTAACTCTAAGAGACGAAAGCTAGTAAAGCGAATGAGATTAGATACCCTAGTAGTCTTAGCCGCAAATAATAGATACTAGACGTTGTGCGTATCGAGACCTACAATGTTGTTTTAGATCAAACCAATCCATTGACCCAAGTAGTTCATATATTTCGGTCCTGAAGGATTGACGGGGCAAATTGCTAGTTTTCAAATACGAGATATCAATTTTAGTCACTTTAGACGCATTTGTCCAATTGATACATATGAGGGAATCAATGTTAGACTTATTGAATCTTTTAAAAATTCATGCGAGGGTTGTCGTTGGGATCCATAGAAGTTCATTTTATGAAATCTCTAGAGATAAAAAAGAATACATGTACTTTGTTTATCGCGAGTAGAGATGAAAACTATATGATATTGACAGGATATGAGTAGTTTGGATAGAGAGTGAGGTAGAGGTGGGGGCGGTGGATTAGAGGTAGGTGGTGGCCGGATGTGGAGCCGCGAATGGTGGGAGGGGTGGGCAGTAGCAAATACCTACCATTACTTCAAGTATATGAGCTTATTTGAAAAGTTGAAAACTTTGAATGTTGGTAGAGTTACAATACTAACATTTACTATTTATTAGAATAACATGAGTCACTTTTTTTGAGTGACTATTATCGCACTCACCATCACAATAAGACAAGATTCATGCATAACTTTAGGGATGCAGTTTTTATTGTTGCTCAATTATAACATGATACGTATTTTAAAAAATGAAAAGTTAAAGAAGTTATCAGACTAATTAATAATATGAGTCACTTTTTTGAGCGACTCATGCAGAATCACCATGATAAAAAGACAGAACTTAGCCACACCTTTAAGGATGTTGTTTTTACCAATGTTCTGAAAATCGGACCGAACCGGCCGGTTCGACCGGTTCAACCGGGAACCGGGCATGGCACCGGTCCGGAACACTGCAGAAACCGCTGGAACATGAGACCGGAATTGGACCGTTCAAACCGGTCTGAAACCGGTAAAACCGGTCAAAATCGTTGTCCAACGGTTAAACCGGTTCAGGTCTAAAATATGCTTTTTTTCTCTGTCCCATTAACTTTTCTCTCTCCCAGTCTAGATTTCCGTGTGGCACATGTCATCTTTTCAGAAAAGTTCACTGTCAAAGGTCAATCTTTCCTCTCATTATTAATCTAATCTTGAAAATGGGAAATATTAAATATTTTCAAAAATCTTTGTCTCTCTCATATATACGTTGCCAGTTTTTTTTCTTGTCCAAATTAAGTTTAGGAGGCTACCAACCTGTTTCCAATATATATACGGTTGTTTGTTTCAAAATAGAAAAAGAACCTGTTTCATTTTTATTTTTTTAAATACACCCTAAAACATATAATATTTATTAACTTTGTAAAACTTTAACATTATTATGTTTTCTTGATATTCTCTATAATATTATTACATGTTTTTTATAGGCATTTTAAGTGTTACATGTAATTAACTTCAATTTGGGTCTAAATTTAAGAGTAATAAGATAAGTATTAGTGTTAAATGATATTTTAAATATTATTTTATTACTAACGGTTCGACCCCGATTCGACCCTGGTTCGATCTCGGTTGGACCTTTAAACCTTAAATCAGTACCTTCACCGGTTCAATGACCGGTCCGGTTTTCTAAACATTGGTTTTTACTATTGTCCAGTCCAATTATAACATGACATGTATGTTGAAAAATGAAAGAATAAGAAACTTATCAGATGAATTATTTCTAAGAAAGTGGGTGGGCGGTTTTCTATTGAGCAGAATTTTTCACCCTTGAGTCATTAATTTGTTTATGTTGAAAGTGGGTGGATGGAAAACTAAAGGGTGGAAAAATATGGGAAAATTATGTTTTCCATGTTTGGATAACATTAGAAAAAAAGGGGGGAAATTGCAAGTTTATGGCATTCAGTCATTTGGTTAATTCTGTTGTAATGTTGTTTGGGATTCCCTAATTGCTGATTCACTGTGATCATTTTAGTTGATTGAAGGTGAAAATGGCTTCTCTATCTTTTTTGTTGATTCACTGAGACGTCACTGAAGGTTATAACTTGAATGTAAATATCTTTCTGGTTCTTTTCCATTTTACCCATTTCACAAGTTTCTGATATGCACCTATGTGTATCAAATTTAATAGCCAACTTAATGAGGAGACTTTGGTGTAACTCTGTTTCTACTTTCTACCTCTGCTCGATGCTTATGGGGCTAAGATATCAAGACATTTGTATATGTGCTTGATGCTTACTTCTCTTCCACAGACCACATTGGTGGAAGTGCATGATTGATAATGACAATTGTTAGGTACCGCTCAGAATTCAATCTGGATTATTCAAATATGAAATACCTGGCTATTCTATTTAAGCAACATTTAACTGCATACGTGGAGAAGATATATGGAATAATCTACCCATTCTTAAATTTGTGTATTTATTCAGGTAATTAAGTTGAAGACAAACATACAAAGTACAAAAGAAAATTGGATTATGGTTGATTAGATAAATCTTTTATTGCCATTGACAGGCTCCAGGATCCATAAGGATCAGATCAATAAGAGGGTCATCAAGAAATGTCCATTCAAATATAGTTGTAAGCCAACAGGCATTCCATATGCACTGGAAAAGCATGGTGAACAAATTAGTTATCAGAAAAGAGAACTCAATGTTCAACATCTCGTGACTTCTGATCTCTACTATGATAACAAGAAAGATATTTGGTATGGTCTTCTCATTCATGAATGTCCAAAACTGTAACAAGAAAGATATTTATCTGAATCTTTTCTTCTTATTTTTTCTTTTATTTGCTAGTCATCTTGGAAGGAACTCAAACACATACACCAAGATATGGGAGCTTTCTAGTATACTTTCTTGGACAATGATTAAAAATAAGGCACTCTTTGTTTCCCCTTTCCTTAATGTTCAATTTTAAAATGCTTTGTCTATGCATGTTTTTGCATCTAAAGACTCAGAAATCATTGGAGGAGAACATTGCTCAGTAACAGTTTCTATTTTGAGCCTACTTTGATAAGAAGTAGCTTTTCTCTAACTTATGGTTTTTGATTAAGATTGACATTTTTACTTGAATTTTATCTATATGACATTCTCAGCAGTGTTGTTCTTCTGTGGTGGGGTTTTTGCAGCGAATCATGTTGCATAATTTGATTTATATTTTTCGATTGTTCGCGGTATTTCTAGTTACTTACTAACTCCTTGCTGATACTGTAGCCAAAATTCTGACTGTAGAATTTTCCTTTCCCAGAATTAGGCAAAGTAAGAGGCTACGTACAGGGAACATAACTAAAATTGAAAAAGTTGGTGCAATAAATGAGAATTGGTAAGTAGTCCAGTCCTTTGCAAAACTCATCAAAGGAAAGAGCGAACCTGCACTTTAAGATGTCTTTTCTAAAAAGGTGCATGCATGAATGTGGTGCATGAATGTATCAGTGTTCATAAGAAAGAGGTGTACACAATATTTTATTAGACTTTGTTATTTCTAATGGATCATGAGCTGACATAGCATTATTTTTTCTTCCTTTTCTCTTATGATTGATTTTAAGATTTTATCTCCTCGTCTCGGTACTCTCCCATGTTCTCACGAATATTGAAGATGCTAATGTCTCTGCAAGCTATGAATTTTGCACCTGCACCTTAGTGCAATATTGAGTTCTGTGGTCCTAGACTTGTAGTTGGGGACCACCCAATTCTTCATCTGTCATAGTTAGTTGGGATTTGTGCAATTGTGCACTTGTTTTACCTGGGATCTGTCATAATGAAAATCTTACAATTGCCTTGTGTCCATACTTCTATATATCTCAAAGAAGAGGAACCATTATCAGGTTTATGTGTTTAGTGCATAATGCAGTGATTAATTACTTCACAATCCATACCTGAGACTAATTGATCATGTTAGAGCATCTCTTTCCCCAAGTTCTTATTTTGGGTTCTTAACTAAGAACTTATCATTCTTAGCTTTTTCCCCATTGGAGAACGTTGAGGTGAAGTTCTTGATTCTTAAAAATAAGATCTAGCGTCTAATACAAGACACTTTGCATAAGAGAGTAGTTTGTAGGGAAATGTGGTTTGGGACCTCCCAATAGAAAACCAAACATAATACTAGTGGTTAAGAATATAAGTAGTAAACATTGCCTATGCTCTTGTATTATATGTTGAAGGTATAATCAATATTTTGTTTATTTTTCACAATCCTTCTAACATTTTTTAATCAACGGCGGACACATAATTTAACTAAAGCACAGTGACATTAAAAGCATTTTTTTAAGACTTCTCCCTAAAAATATTATAAGACTATGAGCCACTGAACTGAACACATGTACTGTTCCGGTGGTAATAGTATACTGCTGAACTTTGCCACCAACAGAGGAAGAATAACTGAACTGAGCATGTATAAGAGGGCTAATTGGAAGCTGACAATTTGCAGTAAAAGAATAATCCAGATATAGCACGAGTATTTTAGAGCATCAGAGGAGGAGAAAGAGAAACATCAATTAGCTGATATAAGATTGATTTTTAAGTGTCTGCCACCGACAGTGTGCATTTTTAATTTGGAGTAACAGCATTTGCTAACGTGATCTTACTATCTCATTGCACTATTGGAAAATAGAGAATTTACCACTGAATTGGTTTATAAATATAAATAGTTTTAGACAAGGTAGCCAGTCGTGTGGGTTGACTGAAAAACCAACGTAACGATTCCTTAATTAAGTGAGTGCTTGAATGCTTGATAAAGAGACAATGTTCTTCAATACAGATTTTTAAGACACTCCAAAAAGCTATTAGTGATCGCTATTGAGAACTTTTGGTTTAGGTAAAACTATAAATTAAGTGAACAACTTAATGGATAAAAGACTTAAAAACAATAAAAGTAAATGCTGAAGTAATCCGATGAAATGTAGAGAGCTGAAAAACTAGAAATGAATGAAAAGGAAGAAAGGTAAAGGCAGGAAAGTAAAGGCAAAAGCTAAATGCGGGAAATTTATAGATGTGATTGATTGTTTGAGTTGTGTTTATACAAATGACTTTTTCTATATTTGTAGAGGTAAATTCGGCTATCGTACGACAATTATTAATCACCTCGCATTTCCCAGTGTTAACAAGTATTTACCGATCGTGGGTGTTTTGTCTTGCTTCTCCTAGTCAATCTGGAAGCTTGTTTTGAGTAAATCTTCCTTGTATCAATGGTTCAATAGTAATAACCGTTTTCCCTAGATTAAAGTGAGTAAACTTATTGGTATTTTTCACACGTAGAAGCTCGCAAAATATCTTCAACTCTGCATTTGAGCCCTTGTACCTTTTCTCAAATTTTGTCCACATTCATAACTCTTTCATCTAGTTGTTTCACCTTAACATGTCATTGGTCGATCTTAGTCCCTCGACTAACATTTCTAACAGCTAGTTTGTCTTGTCAACTCGCAAGTATCTTTTACTATCGTAGTAGGCATTACAAATTTCTGAGTGTCCACAACCTTATTAAAATTAACATAAATCACATAAGTAAAAACTTTCACATGTTAACTTTGATGTTAATACACCTTTAAGTTCAACAAAAATCTAAACATATATATACACAGCAAAACAACGTAAGTGTAAGTGCAATGTATAGTTATTGGTGCTTACTACCATACCACAACACTTAGTTTGAGTATGATACATGAGATGATGTGTACCAATCATATAAATCCACAGTGTAATTAAAAAAAACTTTTTTCTCTTTTTATTATTTTTAAAATAAAAGTTATTATTAATGTCATTATTTACTTAGTAGTCCTCAATTAATGTATCAATTGAAAATGACCCTCCTCCTCCTCAGCACATCTTCAACCCTAAACTCCCAAATCCAATGAGAGAAAGAAAGGAATGGAACTAACCAGATGCAAACCCCAATCAGAAAGCAAAATCTCATCTCCCTTCCACTCTGATGCAAATCACACTACGCATGAAGGAGACAAAGGACGCAAGAGAAACGACGGTTCCAGATCTGCTTGGCCAGGTCGTTCTGTTCCTGAACAGGGCCACCTTCGAGAGATCGCCCTCCAGCTTCGATGGCTTCAGATCGTTGATGCGCACGCCTTCACCGCCTCGCAAAACTCGTCAAACCGCGACATGGTGTACGCCCCGTTTTTCTCAACCCGACCCGGGAACGGCTTCGTGCTCCATCTGGTGTGGAAAGGGATCGATGGTTTCAGATCTGTCTTTTTCTTCTGAAGCCTTTGGCATGGTTGAAATTTTTGGTGTCCACTTTGTTATTTGTTTAATCAATTTTTTTGCACATTAAAAGCTGCACAGAGTTGTGATTTAAGATCTATTATTCTTGCTTTTTCCTGTTGATTTGTTGGTTCACAATAATATCCATCTAGATACACATGCTTCCATTTGTTCATAACATTGCTATCTGCATAATTTGTGAGAAGCTAAGTTAAATTATGATCTTATTCACTATTCATGCGTGGTCATCTACCCTTGTTTATCAATCTGTTCGTCAAGGGCTGCTGGGAAGGGTGCTTTTATTTTTGTTGGTGATTGGATTAACCAATTTTATATACCAGTTGTTTTATTGAAGGATTTCTGGGTGATGAAGAAGATGAAGTATTTCTGGGTTAAGATGAAGTTTAATCTCTTTTCCTTAATGTGAAAACTCTAAAATGCACAAAAAAAAGTTTCATGAAATTGGGTTACCACTTAACGAAATTACAAAAATGTTAGGACCATAACATAATTAATACAAATCTTTTTTTTTTGTTTTTCGTTATTTTTAAAGAAATAAATAAAGAAGTCAAAGTTTAGAGTCAAAGCAACTCTTATTGTTCCACATCACTCATATATGATACAACTGTGGTATGGTAGCATTTACCCGTAGTTATTATGTCATTATTGCCTTGTTTGCTAACTTATTCCTAGACAACCGTGCTACGAATGTGCTGTCATGTTGCAATGACACGATATTCTTCATGGCACGGATCCGGGTACGTAGTAGTGTCACATTCTTTGGGTATAACGTGTTTCCAGAATCCTTCCTGTTATTGTATAGTTCCATTATTAATTTACCAAACTCTTGCTGATGCTGAATCATTATTTATATCTATACTCATAAATAGAAAGATTAAATTTAATGACATGAGAACTTCCTGAAACTGGTTATAAGCTTTATTAAAAAACTGACTTTCTTTTTCCAACATGACCACCATGTGTTCGATCTATTATTCAAAAACTGGAAAAGATCCTAATCTATGTTATTTAAAGTATGCTTGTTTAAGTGTAGTTGTTTCAAGACTGGTAAGTGATTCATGAAAAAGTGAAAATGGAAATATCAAATACATACGTGTTCGTTACAAGCTTTAAAAACGTTTTATTGATTCATTATAAAATGGCACTCATGTGTTAAATTTAATTTCTAGTTCTTTGAAGTGAGGTCGGGAATTTCATTTTAATTTCTTTTTTCTTTTCCCATGACATGCTTAATTTATAAACCATTTCTTCTTTAATTTTCGCCATTTGTAATTTGAAAAATATTTCTTTAAACACGAAAGGCTAACCGCACACATTTTTAAACTTCTAGTAATACTCTTGAAAATGTCATTCCTAAAAATAATAGGGAATTGTTATTCAAACCCCGCCCACAGTTATTCAGATCGAAGGAATTTTCTGAAACCTGAAATTACCCATTTCGAACGCACCTTTAAATTGCGTGACAGCCGCAGTTTGAACCTCATGTTCCGAGTGCGACACGAATGCACACTGAGAGTGCGTTAAAAACGCACCGGCCATTGACCATGAGTCAACAACCGGTAAAACTCGTTAAATGAGTCATTAAGTGCGTCGTTACAACCTAGGGCACCGCAGCTCTATAAAAAGGGCTTCCCAATCCTTCATTTTCACACAAAATCTCTCTTCTTCTTTCTTTCGTAGGGCGGCGGCTTCACACTCCTTACGTACCGGTGTCGTGGGGGGGGGATTCTACTACCATGGCTAGAACGGTTGGTCGGGGGCAGATTCAAATTCTTTGTTCTTGGCATATCTGAACCAACATTGGAAACATAAGACTCAAAACATAACAAAAACATAAAGGCATTGAAGCTTTGACAAATAAGGGTCTAAGACGCACTCTCAGGGTGCGTCTTGGTCGCACCTTTAAGGTGCGTATCAAGCGCACCCTTAAGGTGCGTGTATTCTGAACACGCACCTTCAAGCTGCGACACAGACGCATCTACAAAGTGCGATAAAAACCATAACATAATGGATCGGGTCGCGTAACGAACCTGGGTTTCGGGAAGAATCTTGGGTGGTTGGCAGCAGAAGGTGGCGATGGGGGTGGCGACGACTCCACTCGGTTGCGGTGTCGCTGGCGGAACCGATGGCAGAGGCAGTGGAGGAGGATGCGTGAGAGAGGGAGGGAGATTTTGAATGAGGAAGATTTAAATGAATGAAATGTGTTTGGGGGAGGGGGGGGGGTTCGAAAGTTTGAAGAAGTGGGAGAAGTGGGTGGGGGGGGAGTTAGTGGGGAAAGTGGGAAGTTTTTTTTTTTAAACAGGGGCATTTTGGACAATTCAACAATTTTGAGGGGTCTTAATAGCTGGGGGGGTCTGAATAACAATTCCCAAAATGATATTATATATTAAGTGTGGCCAAACCCAAACATTGGTCTACTACTCGCAAAAACCTAGCCACCTACTCTAGACATGAACCACTGCTGACCTCCCTCTCTTGGCCCATTGTTGCTCTCCAATAAGGCAACCTTCTCCATTGAAACCCGCTTTGTCTCTCGGCCCCGATTCATTTACCCTGACGTTGTTAATCTAAATTTTTGATCTAATTGCAAAGGGTCATTGCCTCTTGCCTCCTCCATTCACTCCTCCTCGGAGATAAGAAAGAAGTAAACTCGTCGTATGAAACAGAAGAAGAAATCAGAGGAAGAGGTTTGGGCGTTATTCTGTGAGCTGGAGCTCGTGGTGGCTTCGATGAAGGTTCGAACTCAGAGGCAATGGAGGCTCCAAAATAAGGGCCACTGCAGAGGGGCGATGAAGCGGTTTCAACTAGGGGAGTTATGGTGGGTGGTGGAGAATTAACCTTTCAACCGATAAAAAATAAGGGTCTAAATTTGAAATTTTTTAGATTCATATTATGTAAACTTATATTACTTTACAAAAAATGCTTAACAAATTTGTAAGTACAACTGGTGCCTAACAAAATGCCTAATATCCACCTTAAATTAATTACAAGGGTATCATTTTCTCAACTTTGTAAGTACTTTTCAATCATTTTTTATTGTGGCTCAGCATTTTAGTATCAAGAAATTTTAGGTTCATTAACCATATGATATGCAACTTGTGTACGTGCATGACTAAAAATTTTAGTTTCTATTTGATTGGATGAACACTTGGCAATTGGCAGCACATTTACTAATTGTACTTGTTTGACTTCATTGCTTCTAGTTTTCTACCATTGGTCTTTTATTTTTTGTCAATTATTACTTATCCAACGCATAGTAAGCACAACTGGTGCTTAGATAACTTGTACATGAACCTGTTTTCAACAGACAACAGCTCAGGTCAATAGACAAGGAAGACCAATGTCGGTTTGGATTTTATGTATCTTCCATGCTTTGGTGCTCATCACATGTCAACTAAACACTCTTCTGAGCCCAGTGACCAAGGTATCACGTGTTGGCAATTGTTCATAACATGCAATATGCCTTCAATCAAAGAACTTTAAAAAATCTAGCAGAAAAAAACAAATCCTTTCCCTTTTTATAACATATTTGGTCGGTTTTACAACCTTGGTAAACTTCATTTCTCCCATAACCACTTAGCACGTAGGTGGTTGTTAAGGTTTCGAATTTGAATTTTTGTGGTTGCAAATTATGTTAAATACTTGATAGAGAGACTTTAATCGCATACAATTCCTATTGTGTTCAAGTTCGAACATAATTGTCTCCCATATATGTGGTTTAAAATAGAAAAAAAAAAAAAAAAAAACTTCTTTTCCCTTGTATAAAATATAGTGCTTTGCTCTTCCCAAATTTGACCCCTCACTACCCACATAAGATACCTTCAATATATGGGTTTCAATTAAATCATAGTAAATCATATTTAAATCTGGACTTAAATGTATCACCTAAAAAAGTTTGCAACCAAGTGTCTCCAATTGAATAGCTTTGTACATAAAGTTATAATACATGTCCTACTCATACATGTAAGACAAAGCTTATTTTTCCAAAAGAAAATCTTCTACTCTATATATATAATCTATAACATTATAGCTCGAATCTTTTACAAGGATTTTTACAATTTAGCTAGAAAAGGTAAAAAATCATAAGGGCCAGACCATAATGCACCTATGATGACCCATCAAAATCACCTGAGGTTGGTTTCAGGTTGTTCCTAACAGAAGATGCAGCCAAGATGTCACAACACAGCTAAGGAGATGAACTATCGTCATCTGAGGAGCTGTGAGGTCGCTTTAATTGGACTAGTCCAGGAAGTGGTTGTGGAAGCATAGGGTTCACTGGAACAGGGAATCTGTGTGCAGAACTCACCATGGTTCGCTCGTTTATCATGCCGACTTCTTTGCAAACCCGATCGAGAACTGTTAAGAAGTCTCTCACTACCATGAAGATTCTAAATGGATGAGCTTCTTCCTTGGACAAGTTCCCATGGAAATACTCTGTAATCTCCTTCACAAGGGACAATGCAACGCTTTCCTGGGCTTGAATTCTCAGAATCTCTTCCTCAGCCATTCTCATGAACTTGTTCATTGATTCTGAAAATTTCTGCCTGCTTTCGCCTGACCCCGCCGTTTCATTCAGCTTCACGACCTCCGCGATTCGCGCAATTCCTTGGGAAAGTTTAGAGACTTCACTGCTGAGAACTTCAGAATCCATAGCAGCCGACTTCTTAACATTTGCTAGATCGGAACTTAGACTTGACACAACCTGCAAGCCAAGCCTCCTACACTTGACATCATCATTCGTGGTTGGGGTTTGATTAGTATTGGTGCTGGAGGGACGAGCGCCTTCAGTTCTAATGATTTCTTGCACAACAAAGTGCAGTAGAGTGGTTTTCCCATCCGCGCCTTTGACATCAACCAGCTTGAGAAGTGTATCGAGCTTGAATGCGTGAGCATCACCACGGTTTGTCCCCACATTCATGCGGTTCCCGGTTTTAAGCACAGCTTCTAGAAGCTTCAAAAACATTCTACTGTTTCGCAACTCTTCACAGGCAACCTGCAAATGCATCAATCAGAAAAGGCAAAAAAACTAGAGCTCATGACTTGTACATGTTGAGAACTACATGCAGCCATCATTAACCGATTCTGCTAGACCTCTACCACAATAGAGTATGTGGGAAGAATGGAAAGAAGAGACAGAAAGCAAGAGAAAGAAGATAAATATATACTCCATTACCTCTAGAGTTTGAAAGGATTTCCTAAGATATTCCACTTCTGACTCAAAATTGGCTATGTAAAGCATTGCTTCAACCCTTTTAAATGCGAAAGGTACACCAAGCACCGCCTTCAGAAATTTCTCAGCAGGACCAAGCTTGGTTGGAGAGTCATCTTTATGTTCCTTCAATTTACGTTCTTCTTCCTTGCTTGGTGCCATTTTTAACAAGTTTTCAAGTAGTTCAGTTCCAAGTGTATCAGTAACACCTGTTAACAGGTGAATTGATTTAGTTACATAATCACCATTCAAGTAATACAGATTATGCACGAGGGCTAGATTTAAGATGCAAACCCATGCTTTGAATAACCAGAGACCAGAAAAACCTCGAGCAAGAATTTAAACAGCATGACCACAACACTTAAACGAAAAGTTGTCCAATGATGGTTCCAGTCAATAATCATCATCAGTTCATCACAAAACCTATGAAATCTAAGTCATAACTTCAAGCCTATAAACCAAGGAAATTACCTTCCAACAGTGCATCACACACTTCATCTATAGTCACATTAAGTGCTCTGAGCAAGATAGCAATATTCTGAGACTTCTTAGGATCCAATACCCTATCCTCCAGATTTTGCGGGGCAAGAGATGAACGTGGGGTAGAATCCTTGGGTTTTGAGTTTGGCGTGTTCACTATAAACAACGTTTCGATCATTTCCTCATTCAACCTGCAGCCAACACAATCAAAAGCACCTAAGTTTAAAAACACAGATTGCAACATACAAATATGAATAATCAAAACTGCCATCTCCAAAAGTAGTAAGTAACAATCAAAGTTATCTATCTAAAGAAAGCAAAAAACTACAACAACAGAACAAGACAGTAGCATGGCGATGAGTATTGAAGATCTTACTTAAAAGAGCTGGACCTCAACTGATCCCAAACCATTTCACGATCAGAGCTGGCCCTCACTTTGTCCCAATGCAAGGGCTTCAACTTGGGTTTTGATGCCTCCTCTGAACACTCCTCAACCACGCCCAGATTCTGAGAACTCGGTGGCAACTCAACCGGAGAAAGCTTTGTAGTTGGGGTTTGCAACACAAAAGGCCTAGAAGGAGGCGACAGTTGCGGCGGCCTCGAAATGGTTTGTCCCACAGGGGTTGAAGGAACAGGTACTTCCCACTGTTTACGCTGCCTAGACAGTGGTGGCGGTGGCGGTGGTGGCGGAGCAGGAGGAGGGGCTGAAACTATAACAGAAGGAGCAATATTGGGTGTTGAAAGAACTGGTATTTCCCACTGTTTCCTCTGAGACACCCCTGGTTGAATCAAAACCGTTGGAACAGCTGGTGATTCAACAATGGGTGGTGTTAAGAGGTCTGGAATCTCCCAATGCTTCCGAGAAGGTGCTGATTGATGGTTCACCTCTCTCTCCGGCGATGAAAGCAGTGTCGGTGACAACGGAAGTGAGGAAAGTGGGGAATGCCTATACCGATCTGATACATCTGATATAGTCGGAGACTGATCCAACCCATGACGGTGATGCATCGCCATCATTTTCTCCGGCGACGGTAGAGAAAACGCCGAAGACGAAGAGACAGACTTGCCACCGGAAGAAGCATTGGACAACCTGGGTGAAGCGTCTTTGTTTTTCTCCGGCGATGAGTGATAGGACTGAGACTTTCCGAGGACAACACTAGACCCATCTGGGTTACTCTCCGGCGACCGGCAGAGCGGTGACAGCGACGGAGACTGACACTTCCCGGTGACGGCTCGCTCCGGCGTTGAAGACATTGAAGACTGCACGTGCGGGTTTGACAAAGCTTCCGGCGATGAGAGCGTGGATGATGACAGCGAGCTCCTACCGTCGCTTCTGGCGAGTGGCGGCGTCGGCAGCGGAGTAATACGAGGAGAAGAATGGTGGGTCAGTTCGGTTTCCGGCGACTTGGGTAGTGATCTTCTGGGGCTTATGCTCACCGGCGGAGAGAGGCTAATGGAGTGAGAGCGATCGGGTGAAGCAGAGTTGGAAGAGGAGTAGGTAGAAGAAGACGACTCAGTGCTGCTGCGACCGACGAAGTTCTCAGCGGCAATGGCGTTGAACATTCTCCGAGAACCCGATCCAGCTCCGTTGGAGCTTTCACGACCACCCAGAGACCCCTTCGGCGAGTAGAACTCTTCTTCATCGTCCGCCGACGCCGTTTCATCGCGGAGTCTGGAAGCTTGCCGCGCTAGCGGCGGGAGAGGCTGAAGGTCCGGCGAGTCCATTTTCCTGGGATTCAAGCTAGCTCCGCCACCGCCGGAGCGAGGATCTGGGAGTTCATCGCCGCGGGAGTTAACAATGGTGCCGAGGTAGAGAAAATCTGAGCTGGTGGAAGAGACGTTTCTCGTCTTGCGGCTGCCGGCGGTTCCGGGAGCTTCACGGGGGAAGAGGCGGATGCTGCTGTCGGATCTGAGAGTCTTCTCGTCGGCGGAGTAGTTTTTGCGGCGGCGTCGGCAGTAGACGAAGGCGGAGACAGAGACGACGGCGATGGCGCAGGCGACGGCGGCAATGGCGACGCCGAGGAGCTTGTGGGAGGATTTGGGTTTGGAGGTTTGAGGGAGGATGAGGGAGGAGATGTTGGCGGGGAAGGAGGCGAAGGAGGAGGGAGAAGGAGGTGGTGGTGGAGATGGGTATGTGGGGAAGAAAGGTGTGGAGGCATTTTGGGTGGTGGTGGTTGTGGGGGTGGAGGAAAATGGGTATTTTGGGTTTGGAGGTGAGGGAGATGGTGATGGTGGTGGTGGGTTTGGGGGTTGAGAGGGTGGAAGGGAGCCTTGTGTGAAGGGTTGGTGGAGGATCCTCCTGTTGATGATGGGTTCTGATGAGAGTAGCTGAAGAGGTGCAAAGATGAGAAAGATGCAAAACAAGGTGAAGGTGGACATGGACATTGTGGTACTTTTGTTTCTCTCTCTTGTTTCTAAAATGGGAGTGAGAGTGAGAGTGTGAGTGAGGGAAGGGTTGAGACTTGAGAGAGAGAATGAGGGAAGTGAGGGAATTGGAGAGGAAGAAGATTTGTGGGAGATTGTTTTGTTGGAGTGAGAGAAAAGATGAAGAATAGTGTGAAAAGGTTGAATAAGATGTGGGGAGAGAAAATGGACAAAAAAAAAAGGGGAAATTTTGGGTAGTGGTGGATCCAGCTAAGATTCTACTTTTCCTTGTGTTTTGCTACAATACTCCCTCAACTCACACTATGTGCACTAGTGCAGTATGAAAATACTTTACTCCCAATTATTGCATGTTTTCATTATATTGAGTCGTTGAGGGTCTTAATATGGTTTTATTATGGAGCTTTCATATTCTTACATTTCTATTTTTTTTTCCATATCATTTCCACCTATTTTTCTTTTTATCTCTTTCATATATTTTATCACATCATTTATCATATCACTAAAGGTGGAGAGGTGTATAAATTATAAACACTACTTTCTTCTATTTCTATATCTCTCTAAAGGTGAAAAGATGTGTAAACACTACTTTCCTTTATTCTCCATACTAGTATATGCTTCAAAAATAATTCGTGCCAACGAAAACACGAATCAAAATGCCAACTTGAGTCAGCATAACTAAACACAAGTTTTGAATTTAACTCTCGTATTTTCATAGGTTGAGTTTAAATCTCTTCCTATCCACTAAAATCATAGTTAGTTTGTAACTCTCCTCACAAACATCATGTGGCGCTTCTACTTAGGAGTAGTTGTAATTTAAAAAAAATTATATAAAAAGGGTAATATAATAATTATGTAAACATTATTCTCATTTTCTTTTCATTTTGAGTAAATTACACTCAACTACATTGAGGTTTGCCTACATGACACTAAACACCAAACTTACTCAAATTTTGCACTCCACGTCTCCACCCTACCCACTATTTATTACCTGCAAATTTTGTTACTAATTTATTTCACCAATATTTTCCTATGGATTTATCTTCAAGTTTGAGTAAAATTCTTGCAAAATTATATCCTCCCATTTTTTTCAAATTGAAATTTGTTATTCAAATTCATTGAAACAAAACTGAAACACTTGAAGAATAACACAATAAAATCGACTTGGAATCATAGCAATTTTTTTCTTTTATACTCCCTCCGTCCCTAATTATAAGCTAACATTGAGACTTTTTTTGTGTCACTAAATATAAGCTAACCTTGCAAAAGTTAATATTTCTTTCCATATTCACCCTTGCATTTATTGGTAGTGGAGCACCACCATTAGTAGTACAATGATGAAAAAGTGTTATCATAAATAGGGGTAAACATAGAAAGTTGTACATTTTTTTTGAAAACCAATGCATCAATTAAGGCTTTCTTAATAAGTGTGATTTTTACAACTTTAGCTTATAATTAGGGACGGAGTGAGTATTAATTTCTCTCATTTTCACTCCTCCATTGTCGACTGGTCCCGCTCGAGTACAAGAGGACCCCCACCATGCATAAGGGGTGCTCCGAACTTAGGGCGAGACTTCACCATGCAGTTAAGATTAAAATACATGCTTCAACCTAAGAGCTCTCGGTCTCGACATCTTGCGGGCATGTGGACTAGATCCGCCTTGTCAAGGGCGGTACAACCTCTACCTGAAGGGGTCGGCGACATGAACACAACTCCTTAAGGTGTGTATAGGCACTTAGAATTTGGTTCGGTCCGCTTCAAAGCCCAGATGTAGAGACTGAAGCTCAAATGTAATAGATTTAGGATTAGGGTTTAGCCCCCCACTATAAAAGACTAAGTCGTTCATTCAATAAGACAGGTTCACTCATTTTACTTTTACAGAATTGATTGTCTTGACGGTTCTAAACCCTAGGTCTGAGAAGGTTAGGTTCGTGTAAGGACACGTTGCACCATAACATTATGTTCAGTTTGACAATAGACAACAAGAAAAGAAGAAAACTATTAATGTCATAAAGATGGAGGAAAGAATGAAGAAAGGAAATTAACCACTAACCATAAAGAACAAATATAAGATTAGGCAAAAGAAAACACACAAACAAACGTGCCTTTTAATTAGTACTCCCTCCGTTCCTATATATAAGTCACAAATAACTAAATCTCTTAGAATAAGAAAAGTAGTTACTAGTAATAAATTTGTAAAAAAAATGATTTACTTTCCTAGATTACCCATATTTACTTTCTTATGATTTTCTCTATCCAAGTTAATACTTCTAAAGTTTATCATCTCTTTCATATTAAATATGAGGGTGAACTTGGAAAAATTTATTTAATGCTTCCTATATATTAGAAAGTGACTTATATTTTGTAACAAAATTTTTTCAAAAAATGTGACTTATAATAAGGAACGGAGGGAGTATTTCTTTTCTTGCTTATTAATTGTTTGTTACATTATTCAAACTTTTGGCAAAGTGCAAAGGAATTGGAAAATATAGAAGCAGATAGATGAAAGAAATAGAAGGGGGATCGAAAATACTAGTATAAATATATGAAGAATGAAAGCAGCAGCAAAAGGAGGAAGAAGCAGTATGAACAAACACATGGGCCGGTGATAGTCTTAGATGCGGATGTCGGTACTGATCAAAACGGCGTGTTTCACCCACCAACCCATCACCCGTCGCAAGACACCGTCTTCTAAGCTTTTGCAGCATTGATTAGCGTTACGAAATAACTTTGCTGGTCTTTTTATATGAGTACGTACTCTTGAGTAAGGTACACGGTACACCAATGATTTTATTATTATTTTTTAATATGTTTTTTTTAAGTGAGAACTCTTTAAATTCTCTAGATCATTATTATAAAATAAAAAGATTTTCTATATCCCTATTAGCTATTACTATGTTTGGTTGAAAAGAAAAAGTGGAAATAAAGAAGATGAGTAGAGAGAAAAATGTCAGAAATATGGTAAATTTATAATTTATTTGGTATAGTAGAGATAAATGAGAGAAATAATAGAAATAATGAGGTGAAAGAAGATCATGAAGAATAATTACGTCATTTCTTAGCAAAATGGGAAGAAGTTAAAAAGTGAGAAAATCTCACCTCAATCTTTTTCTTATCAACGGTACTCATCAACCAAATAAAGATAATGAAGAATAATGAAAGAAGACCATGAAGAATAATTGATACAGTAAAACACTATGTAAAAATATTTCCAACAGAAAAAAAAAAAGCACAGGACAATTATGATTACAGTAAGAACTATGATGACATTCTCATAATATAAACAACCATAAGTAAAACAGTAGAACGATCGAGTATCGACGAAGAAAACATGATAACATTCATTATTGAGAGCAAGATTGTGCACAATATAACCTAATTATTGAAAATGATGATTAAGGAGCATTGGAGTCTCCAATTAAAAAGTAAACTGTAACTTAGATTTGATTGCGGGGTTGAACAAAACAGGCCGTTAGAACATCATTTCATGTAATATTCATCATGCCTTGTTGTTACGTGAATTATAATACTAAAATAGTAATATAAACAAGCGGTAGATAGAAAACTTGCTTTTTCAGGCGTGCCAATACTAATATTGTGGCTTATAGGGTGCACTTGCATTCAATGTCTTGCACGGTGCAAGAGCACCCAAAAAAAAATAAAAAAAGAGTAAAGTTATGAAAACAGCCCTTCAATCTTCTCTTTTCTCTCTCCCTCTCCTTGTTGATGGCACAACATGCCGCAAGGCCCTTTCGTCCCAGAACTTTTCTGTCGCCGTGCCGTCGCCGCAAGACGTCCTCCTCAACGGCGAGTACTGCGACATCTCATCTCCGTCATCATCGCTGACACCAATTTAGAGAAGGTGAGACAAGGGGTGTTGCACATCTGGGTGAGAACCACCACCACCACCAATTTCCCACCTTCTTCCATCATCACCAACCTCCGAAATCGCCAAGATCTTCATCGACCCATTCATAGGGATTTACAGGGACTGAGCTATTGTCCTCCGCTGCCGCAAGACCCATTCACAGTGATTGAGCCATCTTCATTGACCTTAATTTCGACCCTCTCAATTATTTCTCTCCCATCCCTCTTCTTCTTCTTTCAACTATGTCAATTTTCTTACTGCTACTCCTGTTGATTTTACTTTGCCCAAATTGTATCATTGTATGTATATGTACAGTGAAGCAACCTTGTGAATTTCGTTTCATGATTTATCCCTCTTTTCCTCTTGAATAGTGTTTTTCATTGCAATAACTTTTGCAGAGGGTTATGGGTTTTCTTCTTCTGCAAAGGGTTATGGAATTTAGATCTGGACATAGTTGTCAAATACGTTGGTGTTGTGGGTGGCGAAGAGTGGTTGCGATTTTCGATTTATTGACTCGAACTGTTTTTGGAACCGACAGTGGCAAGGAGGTAGGCCGGAAATACCCACGGTGGCGTGACGGTGGACGGCTGTCGTCGGCGACGACAGCTTAGTGGCTGAGCAGCGTCATCATCAGGGGAAAGCAAGAGGAAGGAGACAAGGGCATTAATGTAAAAATCAAAATAATTATAATTAAGTATAAATTTAAAATTAAAGGGATCTTGACAGAATATGCGGTTTCTATGGCCAAAAACCATTCATGCACCGGTGCAAGACTTTGCACATAATGCACCTTATACGAAACCCGTTAGGGTTTATTTTGTGCCATTTATTATTGACTTCTTAACGTGAACCCGTCACTAATTACTATTTTAAGGCTGAACTTTGTTTTTATTGTGTGTCATTGTCGTATGATTTATATGTTTTGATTTAATATCACTTTTAAAATGTATATGTTTTGTCCCTATGTAAAAATAAAATAAAAACTGCATATGCTTCCGCATAATATGACTTGTTTATTACGGTAGCTAGAATGAGCATGCAACACGTCTCTTTTCAAATTTGTCGCACCGATTTAGGGTTCGGCCGATTTTAGAGTTTATATATGGTCGAATTTAGGGTGCAAGACGTGTCAGCGTCGAGTTAGGTCGGTCCATGTAGACTCAGACCTTCCGTGTCAACCAAACTCGTTTAGTTCACCCTTGTGGGGTTTAGATCAATTTCAGGGTTCAGGTCAAGTTTAGGGTTTATGGCCAATTTTAGGGTTTAGGTCGGTTTTAGGTTTTGGGTCAATTTTAAGGTTTAAGGATGACATAGAAGTTTAGGGTTGGTTTTGTGTTTAGCTCGACCAACCCGTTCAGGTCGACCTGGTCCGCTCTGTTTGGTCTGACTTGTTCAAGCCAACTCGACTGGTTTAATTAGGCCAATCAAGTTTCGACAATGACCATTTAGGTCGGTCCAGTCTATTTAAGTTGAATTTCACATTATGATTAGTGTAATAATATTAATTAAGTTAAAAATGGATATCTTTTATGTTATTAAAAAGTATCATTATTTTTTTAAAATAAAAAATTAGACGATGAAAATTCAATGATATCATACAAACAAAGAAATTTACAATTGAAGGAATTTCAATCATTTTAACCAAACAAGGGAATTTGGAAATTTATATAAATTGAATTCCTTAATATTTAAAATTCTTTTAATTTCTAGATTGCTCCATCCAAACCCACACTAAAGTATTTTAAAGTTGAATAAATTTTAACAAAGTCATTGTTACTGTATATTTGTATAAAAATCAACTGGTATATAGTGCCCAATATTGAAGTCACTATCGAACACAACTTTTTGAGACAGAACGTAATTGATGGGATATGCTAAATTCCCAAGTCGAGATATCACTATCTTTTTTCCCTTATTAAGTCATGTTCTTATACTTCCTCACGTCAAATATAACCGGTCTATGTTACACTAATTCTCGTGAATGGCACCAACAATAGATTCATAATAATATACTCATATGGTCATTTAAATATTTATATGATTGCCAACATGAATGCTTGCACAAACTATAAGCCACTCAAATGATTAAAAAATAATAAAAAATGAAACATTTGTGATTGTTAGCTAGTATAGACGACCACAGACATTTCTTATTTTGCTTGCTAGTTGCTACTTTAGTGCATGGAAATAGGGAATCTATTAGCTTTCCCTGAGCTCCTGAAAGAACAAACTTTCTAGGATAACCCCAAAAGTTGAAAAAGAAAAGAAATCAAAAATGAAAGAGGAAGGGAAAAGGAAAAGGAGAAAAAAAAAAGCTGAAAATAATTGTCTATCCCTGTTTAGTATTTACAGTAGATATCTTCTAGCTGTTGTGTTTATGTTTTTGCTTGGAATGATTTGTCGAAAAAAGACCATTCCAAGCAGTTGAATCATTGCCGGTTTAGTTTTAAGTTTAAAATAGCATTTGGTACTTCATAAACTGAAATTACAATTTCTAATGCACATACATTACTTTAACGAAATGAATTTGTTAGATTGAGCGAATGTATTTTCACATTCCATTCACCCGACACAAATTCAAATAGAGCCAACACTTTTGAAATTAGGATCAGATCAGTTATTATCATTATTTTTGGGTGTTGGTTCATAATTCATTCCCACACCAAGTCATTATATTCGTTTAATTTTATGTCTATATTTTTGTTTTAATCCATTTTCTTACTTTTATCAAGAAATAAAAATCACTTTGTTAAGTAAGACTAAAACTTAAATCTAAGCTACACCCAGCACACTAGGGAGTAGGGACCAAGTTATTGGTTGTTAATTAACAAAATATGGATATCACAGTCATAACGGTAAAGAAAATGCGGAAGAAAATTTATTCAATGTTATCAAAACTTGTTAGTAAAGGAGAAGAAAAGCAAATTAAAGACACTTAGTAGTGTATGAAAAAGCACATAATCCACCGAATATTCTATTATGGCGCAACATCATCCAGTGACCACATAAAAGGCTAGCTTTACAATATGAGCGTGGAATGAATTTATGAGTATACAATTGTAACAATAAAAACTCATCATAAGTTCACAACGACCAATTCTTTTATGTATGGTGCAAAATGTTTCCCATGATACTTGCGGAGCAATTCACTATTGAAACCATTTGGATTATGGTTAACATTCCTAAACTGTGAAATAGTCAGGTCTAATGTACTAAGAAAATGATGTATGTATACTACTGATATCATAAGCTATGTATTTGTTTTATAGTACTAATGAACTACGTTTCGAGCACCAATAAGTCAAGTTTTTATGACAAAACACCTCCAACCCCAACTCGATTGTAAAATATCATTGCACCTAGTACGTACGTGGAGATTTGAAGATCTCAATCTAGTGTGTATTTTCACTATTTTAAATACATGCAACATACTTTTGGATGTATGTCAAGTTGTCAACAGTGTTATGTACTAGGTACTATAATAACAACACATAAGCCTTAAAAAATACCTATAAACTCTTGGTTAATATATTCATAATCCTTTTAAAGTAACCTGAGTTATATAGGACCATATTTGGCGGGTCATTTCCTCTCCTTTCTAAGAAGAGATTACGCCCCCTTCCTTAACAACCCTACTATCAATCGCCACCATATCTTCTCCTTTCTGTCCCATTCCCTGCTTTCACCCTCTGTTACATTTTGTTTCTTCCACCTATTTTGACCCTATATTTTCACCTTTTCACCGCTACCAGCACCTTTCCCCTCCTTCTCCTTCCAACTCCCCTTTCTCTTTCTCGTAACCATCTCTAATTTGTCTCCTCTCTATCTATCTCTCTTGTGCCCTATATTTATTTCTTTCTTTTTGTGCTACTAGTTGCCCTTCCTCCTTCTCATGATTCAGCCTACATTTTCTACATATTTCTGACCTAGTAGCAATAAAACTTACAAGGTTACAACATTGGCAAGCCAATCGAGACACTACAAGTAGGAGGGTGTTTAAAAGAGGAAGAATAAAATAGTTTTTTTATAGCATTGGTTTTAATATTTAAAGCAATTTGAGTTACATACTGTGTTTTACAACATAATTTAGATTCTCGCTAAAAAGATATATGCTAGCACAAAAATTTTATGCGTCCAACTCTCTCGATGTTAAAAAAACCTTATCAGGGCTCCTACCATACTAAATGCTACTTCGGTATAAAACACTGAGCCTATGTGGATATCAATCACAAAGTACGAAAACGGAAAATTAAGGGCATGTTTTATTGCAGTTTTCACATTTTTAAAAACTATTGTTAAAAATTGTTTTTCAAGAAAAAACTGTTTGAATGTTTTCCAACATTAAAAAATCTGTAATATGAAAACTAAAAACTAAAACAGAAAACATATTTTAGTTGTTCTAGTATTTTAGTTTTAAAAGCAGAAATTGAGAACTGTTTTCAAAAACAGTTTTAGAAAACAAACATGTTTTTAAATTCAGTTTTTAAAAACAAAAAATAGTTTTTAAAAATTGTAATCAAACAGGCTAACACATCTCATTTTTCCGTTTTCATACTTCCAAATTAATATCCAAACCGGCTCTAACTAGATCATACAAACACATTCAGAAACGATGCACAGAAAGGGGGGGGAAACAAAGGTCATTCCTTGGAGAGGCCCTTCCATCTATCTCATCAAAAGGAGATAGATACTCCTGTACATTTGTTGTTAAGGGTTATACCATACTGATATACATAGCCATACATTCAATACGCGGTGTTAGATACATGACGATATGGGGGGACGTTATCGATATACATAACCCCCATAGTTAATTCGGTTACTCTAAACAAGAATGCTAGCTCTAGTTTAAACTTGATTAGTTTATAAACAGACTACGGAATGTTTTTAAAAGAAATCCAAATAATCATACAAGTTGAGATATCCGGTGCGCCAAAAAACTGGGGAAAAGGAAAACCACCAAAGTTTTGCAAATTACTAGCAGTCATAAAAAAGATAATTGTTATTGTACAAATAACAGTTTCCTTCTGCAAATTTTACCTTTCATCCTTTCCCTTCATCAGGTGAATTCACCTTCATGATACACTTTAGTCAGAACACTAGCTACTCTGCAAAAAATAAAATGGAACACATCATATATACTAAGCCATGAGATAAGCTTTCGAGCTATCAAAAACAGGGGTCGGAAGAGTTTGGATTTAAATAAAAAACCAAACCAAATATAAACTAATAATATGGTTTGGATTTTAAAACTGGACTAGTTAATTTTGTATCAAAATCAGTTTAGTTTGGTTCTGGTTTTAAACCAGATTATGTATAAAACCAATATCTAAGGTTTTTCGTTTCTAAAACTTAAAAGAGATTAAAAAACAAATACATTCTTCATAACAGATTAAAAAAACAACTATCTTCACTCTCCCTCTACTCCCCAACAACTACATTTGAACGAGACAAGAGATTTCTCGCTCAATTTAGTAATTTTGTCAGATCTATAGTGCACGATAGCGATCTGAGTCTCATAACTTGGACTCAAAAAGATGACTGACACAATTTAGCTAGAATTAAAGGTGCACCATCAACCATTTATAAAATAAAATAAAATAAAATTTCAAGAAAGAATGAAGCACATAAACAGCAGAGGAATATTAAAATTTGTGGCAAATATAATGAAGTACCTCAAGAAATCTGATGATCCAAGTCAAAGACTCCTCCAAACAAATGACAATAACCAATTGAGGAAAAGAAGTGAACTAAAGTATGTAACTGTATTAGACTGCAATCTTTATTGCCCCCAATTCATCAATTTTTGAACTCTTATGCTACAAGGAAATTAAGAAATTGAACAGAAGTTCATTAGACACGGTCAACAACAACCACAAAGAAATAGATAGCAGAAATGTAGAAAAGAAAGAGATAGAAAAAATGGTTGAAAACTCATCCCGAGATTCTTTATTACCTTACTCCTTTTGTGTTTGTGCATATCATTAACATCATCGTCTCCATCATGCTTCCTTTTCTGAAATAAAAATATTTTAAAATAGATCAATAAACAGAAATAAATATCTGCAACATGTCCTGATAGTATGTGAAGCAAAGCCCCTCTAAAGTGGTGATATCGGGGTCATGGGATCCTAAATCACAAGTAATTGAGGGTCACCCGCACCATCAGCACAACACAGTAAAATTTCATGAAGCCAATATATTAAATTAATTTGTATGTTATGGCATGAAATGACTTTAGAACATTTTTCTCGGTGTGAACAATACAGATGCAGAAAATTAAAATTTATAAACCTTATCATGGTGTTTCTTGGAGTGATCAGCACTGGAATCACGATGCCCACTTTTATCTTTCTTTTTGTCCTTGTCCTTATCTTTGTCTTTGCTTCGATCTTTATGACGATGTTTGTGCTTCTTATGCTCCTTATCCTTGTCCTTGTCCTTGTCCCCCCTGTCTTTGTGCTTCTTATGCTTCTTCTCCTTGTCTTTATTTTCACTTTTTGATTTTCCTGCAATAGTTGGAATCCCTTTGTCCGCCTATTAGGTGCAAAACAAGGAGTAAGCACATATATCAGTCCAAAAAGAACACATTATTAAACTATAGTGTTTAGTTTAAAAAATCAAAATAGCATGTCAATTGATTTCCGCAAGAACAGCAAATTAAGGGCAACCATAATCACAGAATATCTTACAGCAGGCAAATCAACAGGAGCTGTTTCCCTTAGTTGGAAAGCCTCCTTGAGAACATCCAAGTCAAAAGGCTGTATACGGGCATTTGTATCTCTGGAGGAAGATGCGTTCTGAATAAGTTGATCTAGTTGCATCCCATCTCCTTTTCGTACTTCTGTGTCCCCAACTACATTATGAAGATAGTGTGTGTCTGCAACTGACACAGGAAGCGGCCTCTTGCAGAAAAACTCATAGTGGGGTAGTAATTTGAAATGACTTATAAGATCCACAGCACCTGTCAACTCCCTTGGTCCTGGGGATTCAAAGAACACAGATGTCTTCAATGAGAAAGTACTCTCTTAGAAATAAAATAACCACACGAAAACTTGTAGTAAAAATGTTTTAAAAGGGATGATTGCAGGATAATTTTTTACATGACTCAAAATCTATAAAGATGCTTAGAGCATTATAGATCTATATTTTCCCATTTCTTTTCATCCAATAAATTCAATCAACTACCAAGTAAGAATCATGATTAAACACAAAAAAACATTAGTAAATTATGAGATCCTGAAAAAACCCTATTATTTTTGCCATTAGGTTGACACATAAAGTTGTTTCATACCATATTTGAAAAGCAAAATACAGTGTAAGATCTTCCTCATAAACAAATATATGATCAAGTTCCCTCCCATTCTATGATTTCCTTCTCCTTAGAATCCTATAAAACATGACCCTAAGGTGTGTTTATTATTGCCGATATGTTCCAAGTGAAATTGTTTTGTTACACTTGAAACATAATCCTTTCCTCCTCTATTCTTGGTACTCAGAATCTGATAGCTGTTTTCCTCTGCTACTTTCCTCCATCACCGTCGTATGTTTGTTAAAAGATCCTCCACCAGATCACTCTCTGACTAGATCTAGTGTTAGACCTGTTAGGTACCAGAAATGCAAGAAAACAATCTAGAAGGAAATGCACTTGTATTTGTAGAGTATATTAAGGACTTAAGAAATGCACCGGAATCCTGTATAACAGTGTTTAAAGAAAGAAGATGATAAACAATAACAGAGGCAAATTAGAGAGTGCCTTTGTCTCTCCCAGTCTAAGCCCAAAGAAAATAACAGCCTACCTCTCCCCTTCCCGTGTTTCACTTGTTATACCCTTCACACACATTTTCCAGATCTAACCCACATGGATCCCACGCCCCTACCACCTCAGCAGGCGGTTATTCCTCTCACAGGGACTGATCCGATGCATCGCACCTCTTCCTCCTGCTTTCATAGGCTCTAGTATTGTGCCTATTACTAGCAACTGGGTCCATATCATGGCCCAACAACCAGGGTCGCCATTCATGCTCTTACCGATCCCATTAACTGACTTTCTCCACACTCTGTTAACCCTGTAGTTGTTTTTTCTGTACCTCCCAACATTACTAACATCACCTCCCTTTGCGAATGATCAAATTCTTCTTAATTTTTCCACATCCATTATTTGCGATAAAGACTCGGCTGAATGTAACTTTAGTTCTACTCTGCTCTCACCATAACTTTAAGCCCATTCAAGAATATGACCTGAAGGTAAAAACTTGTAACCAAAAAGAAAAACATGATGATAACCAGAAAGAAAGCAAGAGACTGCATTATTCAGCAAATCCTCCACTGATCAGCAATTACTCCTCAGGGTTTTCAAGAGACCCTGAACGCTTCCAACTCCAATCCAAATTTTCCCTATCCTATCTTCCCACCCTCCCTCTACTCTAATAACGGAAAATGCTAACATCTAAAGTTGTAACTATTACAATTAGTTAGCTGGGGTGATATACCAAGAGATGCCTATAACCTTTTCATTATCAGCCCACTATTGCAGATTAATGGCATATCTATGTCTATTTCAATTTTCAAATAGTAAACACCAATAAAGAAAATGAAACACCAATGTTACAAAAATTGAATCTGAAAACACTTCATCTTGCTAGCCAATAATTACTACAATTGGAGTATAAGGATAGCCATTTATATCATAAAATGACAATCATTAGAAGTCTCATTACTTAAATATATTTTCTCTTCTATCTATTCCAAAAATTTCAACAGGCTCTAATTGAGCAAGTTTAAAATCTGCTGCCAAAAAGGCAAATGGAGATTGTATTCAGGTCAAGAATACCAACTGATTGGAAATTTAACTAAGAAATGTGAATTGGATAACAGGTACAGTCAATGCCATGCAGATAGAAAATCAGGACTGCCATGTCAAATACTAGAATAGTTAGACAACAAACAAATATTTGTACAATAGCATAGACAACGAAGGGCACTAGCATAAAACTTTTACCTCCTCCAAACTTTTTGACTTCAGGATCCATGAGCTAAGCTTTCATGAGTTCTTGAACCATTATCAACTGCATTTTAGAATATGAAAAATAATGAATCTCATCCATCAATGTCAAATGAGGTTTCAAATGCAAGATATTACTAATGTAGGTTCTGCATCCAATGGTAGAAATTCATGATTCTGTGTTCATCTGAGATCAGTAGTCAGTTTAGCATACAGGGGTAGAGATTTTTGCTACTTAAAAGTTATGTAAAGAAAATATAAGGAAAATACAATGTGAGTTAGGAAAAGTTATCCACAAAAAAAACACTTAAAAATAACAATGCAACACTTAGAAAATAACAATGCAACAAAGCTGCTTCATCTCTAAACTAACAAGGAGTACTCTGTGTAATCTTGAATTTGTAACAGGAAGAGGCCTCTTGCAGAAAAACTTGGTGAGGCTATAATTTGAAATAACAAATAAGGTCCACAGAACCTGTTAAAGTGGCCAGTTATCAGACACACTATTCTTTGGTATATCCAAAGTTACTCTTCATGGCAAAAAACAAACCTATTACACTGTTCAATTATCACTCCATGCAGTCCCAGAACAATTCAACCTCTGATAGAACCTATTTTTCATGTTTTGACAGAAAAAAAAATTATGTATCAACTGTACAGGTGAAAAAAACCATCAATCCTGCTAGTTACCGCGAAGCACCACAGCACTCTAGAACAGATATTGGTATAATAAGTGCTGCCACTTACCATACAGTAACAGAAGAAGCCTCAAAAACTCATTAGGGGCTCACAATGTAGCGGATGATAGTATGATGCCCACATATCTCACCACAAGTCATTATTTATCATACAAAAACCGCCCAAAGTTAAATAAATCACTCTTTTCCTCTAGTTATCCTCTTAAATTACTGTGAAGGAAGCTTCCAAGACACTTACGAAAACTATAGCATTCCGACAAAACATCATTTTACTTGTGTCACAACCCTAATAACTTAAAAACACTAGCTGTCAAAAATTGTTCTCAGTTTGTCTAACAGGAAAGGTTATTCTATCCCACAATCATTTGTGTACAGCTAAAACTTTGAAGGAGGCTAGCAAGATATTAAGAAGCCAAAGAATTCCCAAAGAATTCCAACAAAACATCAATAGTTACAAACACTAAAATAAGAGTACAAGACCAATTAACAGAATATGTTCCCAGCATAAGGCCAACAGAACAGATTACTTTATGCCCACAGCCAATAATATGCAAGGAGAAAATGCACCCATAAAATCTGTTCTCTTCCATATTTTTGAATTTTCAATTATCAAACTCTAAATACAACCAACAACAACAAAAGCTTATCCCACTAAATGAGGTTGGCTATCTGGGTCACACGACATCATTGCAGGCGGTAAAATACCAAAGGTCATAACATTATTAAATACCAGAGGCCATAAAATCACTTACGAAATGCCATTCAAATAATGCAGTTGATTAATAAATTTAAACAACTAGGAAACGCAAAGACACAAGCATAAGTGCAAAACTACAAAAGATATAGCTTGTGTAAGCAGATATAAACTCAAAACACAAAATTTACATTATCAGAGTTGAGAAACACTCACATGGATACTATGGGTCATATAATTGAATTCATAATTTCATATAATTCAATTCCAAAAGGAACAAAAACAAAAGTTTTCCCCTTTTATTTTCAGAAGGGATGACAAGAACAAGATTGATTCAGCTTCAAAAAGATTGAATTTTCAGCTTTCAACAGAAAAGGGGGGAAACTAAGTGAAAAAACAGTGCAACTACCAAACACCCATAAGTTTGCAAATACTCTAATTTCAAACCGTTTCCAATTACTTGCATGGTTTCAGCTAACAATTGTTACATGATTTTTCACTTTTCACCTTTCAGATTATCAAGAATTCAAACGTAACGTTCAAGAAAAAATTAACAGCTTTTCAAAAAAGATTCTAGGAGCAAATTACTCAAAGTCTGCACAACACAGAGTCACACACCCACAAAAACAAAACAACAAAAAAACCTTAATTCACCAGAATAGCTCCATGAATGAAACACCCTAAAAACTATCAACTTCTACAGGAATCAACAAAACAGTGAAGAAAAGAAAACCCACCTGGGGAATGCTAAATTCTGAGTTTCCAAGCAAGCTGACAAATCCCCTTCAAACTATCACGAACCCAAAAGCTACCCCAATCGAGAAACTTCCAAACCTTCAACCACCCAACAATTCTGCAAAAGTTCTGCTCAATAGATATCCTTCCAGCGAAAACAGCCAAAATCCGCAAAAGGGTACTCGAGAATCTGAGAAAAAACGAAGCTTTTGGTATATTTGTGCGGGAAAAACCAGAGGAAGCAGCGAGAGAAAAATTGGTATTGACCTTCGTTCCCGAGAATGAAACCTGCAAAAAGTGCAGATCCAAACACTGGAACAAGAACAAGATTGAGGGGTTTCTCAGAGGAGAATAAAAAGGGAAGATCTTTGGGGTAAAGTTCTGTGCTTTCTCTTGTTTCAGTCTCAACAACAGAGAGCAAAAACCCAAAATTCCCTTATGTTCCCAAGTTTTTGCCCATGATTGCTGCCACCTCTCATTTATATTTAGCTCTAATCTTCCACCAAATTTTCTGTTTTACCCTTTGCTAGTGCAATTGCTATTGGATCAAGTGTCAATTTCACCAATGGCAAATGGTGGACTAGTTTGGACAAAAGTGGAATTGCAAGAAAAATTCTACTTTTTGTTTTGAATTTTTTTTGGAGTAGGCAATTGAAAATTGGGGCTTTCTTTTGCTCAAGTTTGATTGAATGAAGTACAACAAAGAGACCACATTTGAGACAAGGTACATAACCAAACAAGATAGAATCTAGAGAATAAGTTGGCAAGTATACTAGAAAGGCACTTTCTACTTTTTAGTGTTCTTCTAGAAAAATTGGGAGTGGATTTTGCTTTGAAACCCTAAATTTTGTGGAAAAAAAGATTTGTTTTAAAGCAACAGGCTTGAAGTAATTATGAATTGGATTCTGGATTTGTGAAGTTGATTGCATGTTGGGGGAAAAAAGAGAAATCAAAATTAATTGTTTCAATTTTGCAAACAAATTGTAAATTTGAATCAAATCAATACAATAAGGTAGGAAGAGTGTCGCCGCCCACAATTTTTCTATCCGATTTGAACAAGATTGTCTCGGAAAATGTTACCATGTAGTTTAAACCCAAATTGTTTGGTTCAATCACAAAAGAAAAAATCGGATCGGATCAGTTCTGTTTGAGTCATTAGATCCACAATTTCTGTAAAAAAAAATCATGAAATCAACAATCTGCAAAACTAGGTTTTGAAATCACAGTTTATGTTTGCAAAAAATCAACAATAATTTATATGAAATGGATCTCGTAATACCTTGATGACATTGTTGAGAGTCATAGTCTTGTCGTCGCCATTTCTCGTTGCTTGAAATCTCATTGTTATCATTTGATGAGATGGACCATGGGTATGTACAATATAGATCGGATAGGAACAAATCAAGCAGAGATGGATGAGAAGTGAAATGAACCAAGACGATATTTCGCTCATCATGACATGAAACAAAAATGAAACCAAGAATTGTACCAAAATTTTTACTTTCAATAACTTATGCGAAAGTGGGTAGAACAAATCGAAGACGGAGGATGCGCTTTATATGCACAAGCGGATGAGAAGTGAAATGAATCAAGACGATATTTCGCTCATCATGACATGAAACCAAGAATTGTACCAAAATTTTTACTTTCAATAACTTATGCGAAAGTGGGTAGAACAAATCGAAGACGGAGGATGCGCTTTATATGCACAAGCGTTGTATCTATGCCTCCCAATTCAGAATGGGGACAAAATAAAGACCTAGCTCGACTGCAAAACGTCACATATATAATAAGAATTTGAGCCAACGAGTCACTTTTTTGCATTCCAAATCAGCGAACACGTGTGACCCGAATAGGAAAGATCATGTTTAATTATTATGGGCCCAATTATATGAGTAATTAGTTTGAAATATTTTTTGAATTTTTTAAAAAAATTTAGCATGTCACAATGTTTTTTTTTTTTGTTTTAAATAAAATATATGTTAGCTTACGTTAATAATTTTATTAATTAGATGTAGTTTTTTGGTTTAAGAGGAAAAAACAAAGCAAAAAAACAAAACAAAACACAAAAAGACGTCGAGGCGACTAAGCTCGAGGAAAGCTAGCCCCTAAAGCATCTGCTAAGAGCAAAGGGGCCAAATTAGCCGGAGAATCCTGAATAAGAACAAAGTCATTGTCTAAATGAGCTTTGGCCTTAGCAAGAAAGTCTTCACACGCATTACTTTCCCTCAACGAATGAAAACCCCGAGTCTCCCAACAACAAATCTCAAATGTTAGCAATAAGGACAACATGCACATGGAAATCAAAAGGGGGTGACCAATCAACGTCATGATGTGAGAGGAGCCATAAAAGTAAATAATTCGCTTATGCCCATGATCCTAAGACACCTATAACCCATGGTAGATATCACGAAGCTCAATGTCGAGGATGTCCCTCTCTCCACCAGCTCCCAAAAAACCCACTAGCCACTCGCTGAAGCCAACACGTCGCAGGTGATTACCTACACTTACTGTTGACAATGACAGTATTTTCCATAGGAAGAGTCCATGACACCTGCCGCTCTTGGGGAGTAGGTGCTGAAGTCGGGCACGCGATTCGACAACTTTGTTTCCTTGCCACGATGGCTGCTAAAACCGCATCATCGTGCACAAGCCGATGATCAAAGAAAAATGAGTTCCGAGCACACCACAAAGCCCTCAAGGAGTTTTTGTCTTTGACTCATCTTTATGCACCAAAGCCTAAATCCAGGCAGGGGCATCCATCAAAGAGAATGTCTCATGGCCTACCCTAAGACCCAGTCGCAACCAAACTTATCTGGCTTAGAAGCAGTAGCGCACACAATATAGGGTTGTCTTAGAATACAAATTTCACCTACTACAAGTGGTTAAAGCTTCTATATGTCATTGAAACTGAAGAGCATTCATTGGTAAGGATTTGTGGTATACTAGCCAATCTAGGAATAAAATCTTAAAAGAACCAACTCATGTAGACCTAAACTCTAAAATTAACCATATACCTTAATTCCAAAACCCTTAACCCTAAGACTATCCTTAACATCCCGACAACAACCCACTAATTGACTCGACGCCGACACATTATTGAACCCTAAAATCAACCATAAATTGTAATTCCTAAACCTTAAACCTGACTTGATGTCCACTCGCCCGACTCGAAGCTAACACACCATGAACCCTAAAATCAACCCTAAACATTAAATCTCACCTTCCCGATCCAACACTTGACCCGACACACCCTAAAATCAACTATGAATCATAAAATCAGTCCAAAACACTAAACTTAATATGAACCGTAAAATTGCCATAAACCTTAAATCTGACCCACCTAAATGGGTGCTGACACGCCTAACTCTGCGTCAACCCACATCCGACCCACCTGAACCTACTGACCCGGCGCACACACGCCTTGAACCCCAAAATTGACCCTAAACCCTAAAATTCATTATAAACACAACTTGAACCCTAAAACCTAAACTCGACTCGTTTGTTTTTCCTAGTCGATTCGCTGCTAGCACGCCCAATTTTGACCTGCCTAACTCGACTTGTCTATGACTCACTCAAAGTGACATTGACCCGCCCGACTAGACGCAAAAATACCCGAACCGCTATGAACCCTAAAGTCAATCATAAACCTTATATCAGACCTGAGCTCTAAAATCTTCCTAAACCCTATAACCAACCCACCTACTTTGCATGCCCAACTCGGCGCAGACACGCCCGAATTGACACTTACCTGCCCTTATGGGTGCTGACTAGCCCAACCTCTCTCCTACCTACTCCACTCGGTGCCTACCCTTCACTGACTCGCTCGAATCGACACTTTACAGCTTGAATCGACACTCGTTTAAGTCAACTCAGTCGGTTTAAGTCATCCTAGGCAATTCATGTCAATATAGCTCATTTCGGCTGATAAGACTTGTCTAGACCTAGATCTTAGAGTTTTAGGGTGTAGGTCAGCTCTCTAGTATGCATATGTCCAACTCGGGTTTGGTCGAAATGAACGAGATCGAGTATAACCATACAGTTCAAGTAAGCATGGCTCCTCCAGGTCGGCCTACCCTATTTAGTTCGCCTCGTCATGTTCGAGTTGGCCCGACAGTTTCATATTGGACTTAGTGTTTAATGTGTAAGGATTCAGGTTTCGTGTTTCACTCAGGCTCAACATGTTCAAGTCGGACTGATTAATTCAAGTTGACGTGACCCACTTAGTTTGGCCTGACCCATTCAGGTCAGCTCAGTCGGTTTATGTTAGTTGAGTTGATTCAAGTCGACCATAATCATTTTAGTCGGTCTAGCGCGTTAAAGTCAAGTTTTAGATTATGGATATTGTAATAGTTTTAATTAATTTAAAATTGTATATAATATTACGATATAAAAATTATTATCATTTTATAAAAAAAAAATAGATGAAGGAAATTTTACAATTATTTCTAGTCAACCTGACACGCTTTATTATATTTAATTTTGTGCTAATCTTACTACTATTTATCAAAAACCATTAGTTATATTTAAATTATTAAAAAATAATTAATATTATCATTAACTTTTTGTCAAGTGACTTTTACAAATACATTTTAAAAAAAAGACTTTTACAAAGAGATATAGATAGATATTATTTTTAACATTTCAATTTCAATTTCAAATATCATAACATTTTTAATGTTTTCTTTACAAAATTATAAGTTAGTATAATTATTAATATGCAAATTTATTATTAAATAATTAATAATTTCATTAATGTAAAGGTCAATTAAATTTTATATATTTAATATTTCATTTTCAAAGCTGATAAATTAGTATATTTAATGATTAATAATTTATATAATTATTAATATAAAATTATTAAGAAGGAATTAGTATTATTATTAATGCAAAGGTATAATAATTTTACTTCTATATATATTTTAATAATCAATATATTGTATGTATAAAAAACATATAATTATAAATATAATTAGTTAATTTATTGTTTTTAAAAATTTCTTAATTTCTCAATTAATGATTGATTATCAACAATTATTAGATATCTAATACTTTACTCTATACATGAGAAATTGGAATGTTTTATAATTATTAATTCAAAAAATTATTAATATATAAGAGAATGAATAATTAGTCAATAGTGTCATTAATGGAAAATATTTATTTTTAATATTTAATAATTTAATTTTATATATAAAAAGAGTTCATATAAAAACTGAGATAGTTTGCCACTACTAGTTAATCTAATTAATTATAAAAAATATTATCTCAATAAATAATTAATATTGTCTATAGACGGATTTTTGAGATAATTTACAATCAAAATTTAACATAACTAATAATTTTTTCCACATCGATAAGTTGGTAAAAAGCGCTACCCTGGATGAATAAAATAGCTTCCGTAGTTTCTAAAACTGGTAGATGTCAGTCAACTTAGTTACTATATTAATTTTGGTCAATTGACGGAGGTAACATGGCTGCTATGCTTGTTTCTGATGGCACTCCTTTGTTTTGTTAAAGGTTGAATTTAATGTTTAAATTTAATTTAACATCTAGGAATTAAATAAATATATGTGAGTTCACATTATAATTATTAGACTACTTGGCTCAATTGGCAAAATGCTTGCTTTGGCACTCCCAATTTCTAGGTGAATACTTCTGTAACGCCCCAATTTCTCAACTGAGGAGTCACATTAGTAACCTAACAAGTCTAAGGACTATTTCTTAATCCTAAGAAAACACAATATATTTTTTTTCTTTCCTTTTCGAAACAGCTGAACATAATTGAATATATAACATAGACTTTATTCAACAACCCATTCCCGACATAATAATAATAGTGTCTTACATCATCATGAACAAGTTTCTAAAATAAGTACGCTCACTTAGACAAGTGGCGAATATAAGGTTTAAACAACAGAGTTTTCAGAAGGAAAAAGAAACTAAGACATAGTCCACCAAAAAGGGAGAAGCAACTGCTTCATCCACCTCTACTCGACCGCCCACGATCACGGTCTCCAACTCGAACAGCTAAGCTTCAGCGGAAGGCTCTCTATCGCCTAATAGCGTTAAGCGCCCAAACAACAAGTAGCAAATAGAAAGGGTTAACTCCATACAATTACCATGTATGAAAGAGAAAATCATGCTATTCAAATTTAACTACCTATCATGGTAAATAAACCAACAACATAACTAAACTCATATATCAACAACCTAACATATAACATCAATTCAGATATCGACAACCTAACATATAACATCAATTCAAATATCGACAACCTAACATATAACATCAATTCAGATATCGACAACCTAACTTATAACATCAAATCAGATATCAATAAACTAATAACTAAAATCCAACAACATAGGGTTAGGTGTTAGTTCCCTATAATGCAACTATATGCTTCTACCAAAATGGATCGATCAGCAACGTCTCTCAAGACGGGACGATCACGTGGGACAATCACCACCACACCGCCACTTAACGCCACTACGGACGGGACAATCACGTGGGACAATCACCACCACACTGCCACTTTAGGACATCTCGAAAGATGGGACGATCACGTGGGACAATCACCACCACACCGCCACTTTATAACGCCTTAAAAGACGGGACAATCACGTGGGACAATCACCACCACATTGCCACTTCAAGTTCAAGCCCTAAATGTCGAGTTAGTCAACAACAATCCTCAACCTCAGTAATCACTCGAACAACAGTCCCAAGTCCAACAATCAAATCAAGGTAACCACATGTTATTCATAACCTCAACGAACATAAATCAATTCAATGCATGCCAACTCAGTTCAATGACAGAAACCAGTAAACGGCCGAAGCCTTCTCAGAAAACGGAGACACACGTCTCAATAAGTTTACTCGGCCGAAGCCTTCAGAAAACATTTGGCACAAGCCTCAGAAACAGTCAATATAAGCAAGCATAATAATCATAATCCAATGCCAATCAATATAAACATCTTCATCTCAAACGCATGCAGTGCGATAAAAGCAGGCAGGACTCAAAGACGCGCTAAAACTGAGTTACCCTTACCTTCGTGAGTAGAAGTTGGGCATGGAAGTTGTGAACCTCGATACCTTCAAGCAGCAACTGTTGAATCAACGATCAAGCAAGAAATGAAGAAAATCTCTTCTCCTCCTTCTCCTCTAGTGGCCGCGCGTTTGGGTGGGTGTGTTGGGTGAGATTTTGTTTCAAGCTTCAACATATATATAGGGAATGAAATGGAAGATATTTATCAAAGATCGGATAAGGATGAATAGATATTTATCAAAGATTGCATAAAGATGAATAGATATTTACCAAAGATTGGATAAAGATGGATAGATATTTATCAAAGATTGGATAAAGATGAATAGATATTTTGTAAACCGGTACAGATTAGTTTAGATATCGGAGGATTTAACTCATAGAGTTAAGATAAAAATATAAGAGCGATCCCGATTTCTTCCTACTGATTCCAACGTATTTTAGACACGATATTCACCCCGCTGAATCTTCTAATTCTTCAAAGAAATATCAGCATGATTTTTGGTTTTCGAGGCTTATTTTATAGAGGATGGAAAAACGCGGGAAAATGAAAGTTTCGCGATTCTGATTTTTCCGGCTTTGTTCTCCGTGAATTCTAAGATAGGTTTTGGCGACATAATTCCAAAACTAAGAAGAGGTTTCCTTGTATTTTAGGTGACTAATACAAAGTCGGTGTAAAACTATTTTACCCGATAAGTTACTTTTTGCATTGAATGTCGAAATAGAAAACTTCCTTCTGAAGAAAGATTGAAAACATCAAGAGAAATGGGTGTACGCGTGTGGAATCTTCATTTGAAGCTCCGAATAGAAAAAGTCCTCATCGTCTGTTGATTCTAGGGTTTTTAACTATCAGGGTTTTAGTTTCGGCAAACTTCCGATGATTGGAGTCGGACGTTCGTAGATCCTAGGGTTTCACCTTGAAACGCTTGTTATATAAGGATTAAGAGAAGTTCTAACATTTCTCTGAAGATTTTTTGGAATTTATTCCTATAGTGTTCCAATGGTGGAAGATCTTTGGAATTTATTCCTATAGTGTTCCAAGGGTGGAAGATCTTTGGAATTTATTCCTATAGTGTTCCAAGGGTGGAAGATCTTTGGAATTAATCTTTTCCTAAGGTTGTTGACCTAGGTTTAAGCGAATCGATCGTGCTATACCTTTTATCGATTTTGATACAATCCTTAGACTTTTCCTGAACTTTCTCCTTCGTAAATTTATTTCATTTAGTAAACTCTTGTTCAGGTTTCCCTTCACGATCATCAAACGAAAGTCAAGTTCCTCTCACGCGGACACAAAATCCTATGCGTGAGTTGGAAATTAATTATTTATTTTAATTCTAAAATCCTGGGTCTTACAATACTACCCCCCAAAAAGAAAGTTTCGTCCTCGAAACTTGGTGTCAGAGGAACTCGGGAGTGCCATTCCCTCACATAAGCTATCCTCTAGGTCTCGTTTGCCCTTAGGTTCTTGGTGACTCTCTCACAAATAACAACCTTCAGTCTGCAACTCAAGGCTAGAACTTTCCGTCCTTAACCTTGTCACTCCCATGTCAATCAAATCCTTAGTTTACTATCCAAAGTTTGACAGTCTCCAGATTTTATCCACTTAGGACAAGAATTCTCAGACTTAAAGTCTACTACACCTTTAATAAGTTTGGACCTCTATTATCCTTTCGCTCTCTCACACTCCTCCTTGCAAAAGATACTACCCTACTCCTGGAACTCATACGACCTCTCATCAGGATTCGTCTCTTAACTTATATTCCTTCTACCGTTACATCCTTATGAAACAAGGATAGATACTATCAGGTCGAACGGTAATTCTGTCACATCTAGTTTTAACCACGTCACACAAGCTAAGTCTATAACAGAATGTGTAGCATCACAATTAAATAGTACGATAAGGGAATTACCCGGGATCTCGCGGTTACCGCGGATCAAACCATCGTCTTCATCAGCTTCAGTTCCAGTAATCGAGTAGACTCTTCCACCAACAGTAGGCCTCCTTGTCCCAGCCACATTCGCAGCAACCTCAACCTTAGGAGCCCTACACTCTACAGCAGTGTGACCAGGCTTCTTGCAGTTCCAACAGATCCTCATGCTCTCAGGACAACGATTTGCAAAATGCCCCGCTTTGTTGCACTTGAAGCAAGTCACATCCTCTAAACTCACTGCTAGAGGTCTCGGTGCAATAGCATTCCCACCCGTAGGATAAAAGGAACCAGAAGCTGTCCCCTCACCCTGAGGACGAACATACGGCTTCTTCTGGAAATGCCTACCCTTGTCACCTCTTCCTTGGTTAGTCCTAGCCGGACCTCCACTTCCTTGGTAAGGCTTGTTCAGACCTTGGAATTTGCCCCTTGCATTATCAATGGCCTCAATCCCCTTGGTCTTCTCTACCAGCACTTGGTAGCGATTCAGTCCTAGTGGTTGCACCGTCCTCTGAAGCTCATAGCTCAGCCCATCAATGAAGCGCTCGCACATATAGCCTTCATCTATCTGTCCTCTAAAGTAGCGGAAATGTTTCGCCAACGACTCCAACTTAGAAGCATACTCAGCTACGGTCATGCCTCCTTGACGGAGTCTCAGAAATTGTGCTTCCTTAGCGGCTCTAGCACTATTAGGAAAGTACTTGTCCAGGAAAGCTCCCCGGAAGCACTCCCAAGTGATAGCTTGATGGTCAGCCTCCATCATAGCCCTAGCCCCACGCCACCAATACTCAGCTTCACCCGTTAGCAGGTAGGTTGCATAATCAACTTTCATCTCTGCAGTTGTACGCAAGAAGGTAAAGATCTTCTCCAACTCTTTGAGCCATAAGTCTGCCTCTTCCGGGTCGAAGCCCCCAGCGTACTTCGGTGGATCCTGACGCTTGAAATCATTCAGACCCCTGGTCTGAGCAGCAGCTAGTTCACGTTCCTCATGCTGAACACGGCGAGCATTCTCTTCAGCTTGGTTTTGGGCAGCCACCAAAACCGCAGTAGCAGCACGTTGAGCTTCAGCTTCCTCCCGTGCCGCAGTGTTAGTAACTTGTTGTGCCATAAGGGCAATTAGATTAGCAATAGCTTGCTCCATCGGATTCATGTTGTCTGAACCTTGAGTCTCGTCCAGTTGTGGAAACCTCCTGTTCCTGTTTTCATGAACAGTCAAAGACCACAACAGATACTCAGGCCAGAACAACACGAAGTTCTATAATAACTAACTAGGTATATACTTATATCAAATGTATGATTAACGATAACTAGCATAAGGTTATTCACCTACGAACAACCTTCAAAATAATCTATATAAACAGTAATCAAGCACACTCTTCCCCCGATTGACACCCCATCAATCGGTCTCAGAGTTCAAACATCTTAAGCAGACACTCTACCCAAAAGCTCTGGTTTTCTAGACCAAAGCTCTGATACCACAATTGTAACGCCCCAATTTCTCAACTGAGGAGTCACATTAGTAACCTAACAAGTCTAAGGACTATTTCTTAATCCTAAGAAAACACAATATATTTTTTTTCTTTCCTTTTCGAAACAGCTGAACATAATTGAATATATAACATAGACTTTATTCAACAACCCATTCCCGACATAATAGTAATAGTGTCTTACATCATCATGAACAAGTTTCTAAAATAAGTACGCTCACTTAGACAAGTGGCGAATATAAGGTTTAAACAATAGAGTTTTCAGAAGGAAAAAGAAACTCAGACATAGTCCACCAAAAAGGAGAAGCAACTGCTTCATCCACCTCTACTCGACCGCCCACGATCACGGTCTCCAACTCGAACAGCTAAGCTTCAGCGGAAGGCTCTCTATCGCCTAATAGCGTTAAGCGCCCAAACAACAAGTAGCAAATAGAAAGGGTTAACTCCATACAATTACCATGTATGAAAGAGAAAATTATGCTATTCAAATTTAACTACCTATCATGGTAAATAAACCAACAACATAACTAAACTCATATATCAACAACCTAACATATAACATCAATTCAGATATCGACAACCTAACATATAACATCAATTCAAATATCGACAACCTAACATATAACATCAATTCAGATATCGACAACCTAACATATAACATCAATTCAGATATCGACAACCTAACTTATAACATCAAATCAGATATCAATAAACTAATAACTAAAATCCAACAACATAGGGTTAGGTGTTAGTTCCCTATAATGCAACTATATGCTTCTACCAAAATGGATCGATCAGCAACGTCTCTCAAGACGGGACGATCACGTGGGACAATCACCACCACACCGCCACTTAACGCCACTACGGACGGGACAATCACGTGGGACAATCACCACCACACTGCCACTTTAGGACATCTCGAAAGATGGGACGATCACGTGGGACAATCACCACCACACCGCCACTTTATAACGCCTTAAAAGACGGGACAATCACCACCACATTGCCACTTCAAGTTCAAGCCCTAAATGTCGAGTTAGTCAACAACAATCCTCAACCTCAGTAATCACTCGAACAACAGTCCCAAGTCCAACAATCAAATCAAGGTAACCACATGTTATTCATAACCTCAACGAACATAAATCAATTCAATGCATACCAACTCAGTTCAATGACAGAAACCAGTAAACGGCCGAAGCCTTCTCAGAAAACGGAGACACACGTCTCAATAAGTTTACTCGGCCGAAGCCTTCAGAAAACATTTGGCACAAGCCTCAGAAACAGTCAATATAAGCAAGCATAATAATCATAATCCAATGCCAATCAATATAAACATCTTCATCTCAAACGCATGCAGTGCGATAAAAGCAGGCAGGACTCAAAGACGCGCTAAAACTGAGTTACCCTTACCTTCGTGAGTAGAAGTTGGGCATGGAAGTTGTGAACCTCGATACCTTCAAGCAGCAACTGTTGAATCAACGATCAAGCAAGAAATGAAGAAAATCTCTTCTCCTCCTTCTCCTCTAGTGGCCGCGGGTTTGGGTGGGTGTGTTGGGTGAGATTTTGTTTCAAGCTTCAACATATATATAGGGAATGAAATGGAAGATATTTATCAAAGATCGGATAATGATGAATAGATATTTATCAAAGATTGGATAAAGATGAATAGATATTTACCAAAGATTGGATAAAGATGGATAGATATTTATCAAAGATTGGATAAAGATGAATAGATATTTTGTAAACCGGTACAGATTAGTTTAGATATCGGAGGATTTAACTCATAGAGTTAAGATAAAAATATAAGAGCGATCACGATTTCTTCCTACTGATTCCAACGTATTTTAGACACGATATTCACCCCGCTGAATCTTCTAATTCTTCAAAGAAATATCAGCATGATTTTTGGTTTTCGAGGCTTGTTTTATAGAGGATGGAAAAACGCGGGAAAATGAAAGTTTCGCGATTCTGATTTTTCCGGCTTTGTTCTCCGTGAATTCTAAGATAGGTTTTGGCGACATAATTCCAAAACTAAGAAGAGGTTTCCTTGTATTTTAGGTGACTAATACAAAGTCGGTGTAAAACTATTTTACCCGATAAGTTACTTTTTGCATTGAATGTCGGAATAGAGAACTTCCTTCTGAAGAAAGATTGAAAACATCAAGAGAAATGGGTGTACGCGTGTGGAATCTTCATTTGAAGCTCCGAATAGAAAAAGTCCTCATCGTCGGTTGATTCTAGGGTTTTGAACTATCAGGGTTTTAGTTTCGGCAAACTTCCGATGATTGGAGTCGGACGTTCGTAGATCCTAGGGTTTCACCTTGAAACGCTTGTTATATAAGGATTAAGAGAAGTTCTAACATTTCTCTGAAGATTTTTTGGAATTTATTCCTATAGTGTTCCAAGGGTGGAAGATCTTTGGAATTTATTCCTATAGTGTTCCAAGGGTGGAAGATCTTTGGAATTTATTCCTATAGTGTTCCAAGGGTGGAAGATCTTTGGAATTAATCTTTTCCTAAGGTTCTTGTCCTAGGTTTAAGCGAATCGATCGTGCTATACCTTTTATCGATTTTGATACAATCCTTAGCATTTTCCTGAACTTTCTCCTTCATAAATTTATTTCATTTAGTAAACTCTTGTTCAGGTTTCCCTTCACGATCATCAAACGAAAGTCAAGTTCCTCTCACGCGGAAACAAAATCCTATGCGTGAGTTGGAAATTAATTATTTATTTTAATTCTAAAATCTTGGGCCTTACAACTTCCCACTCTCTGGATTAAATTGACCAACGTTTTCCATGTCATCATTTAACAGTCATGTCCCTTCCGTTGACTGATGGAGGGAGTAACTTGACCGATGTCTCCGACATTCAGGGACCACGAGAGTTATTTTGATCATCGAGGAACCTACTTATCAGCGAGTGCAACTGACACGAGCCAAATTGACCATTTACCCCTAATTATACAAACACAATTCAACCTATTTTTGTGACCTGTGATTCTCCTTAGAAAATTTATTTCAAATTTTTTTATTATAAATTTATTTGTATGCACGAATAAAATTGTCCTAAGGAAGATTAATAGGACAACTAAGTATGACTTAACTTATACATCTCTTGACTATTTCCTCATTAATATTATTTTGCTTTCGAAAAAAAAAGGAAGATTAATAGGAAAACTAAGTATGACTTAACTTATACATTTAAATCTAATTGGTGATATTTTTCTATTATATTTATACGTTATTAAAATTTCTCAAAAAAAGTTTAAAATGTAGTAATAAATTTATTTTATGATATTAAATCATCAACACGTTATTTAAAAACACATATTTAAATATGTATAAAATTCTTAATTAAATAAAATATTTAACTATAAAATTACTAAATTTGAATAAAATTACTTTTCCTTTAAATTTTAAATTATATATACATATAAATAGTTATAATTTATTATCACTTAATGTTATGCGGGTTGTGAACTAAAGGGATGAAATTCACCCATTTTAAATTTGAGGGATTATAATTAAAGATGATATATTTTATTCAAAAAATGCATAAATTAAAAAAGGATATTATTTAGAAAAATATTATTTTACTAAAATTTGTTAGTACAACTAGTGTGATGACCCGTGTGTTGCACGGAAATTTTAGGTTGTTCATTTTTTTTTATATATGAATGTGGTCTGATGATATAGGCGCTTCGATTATTCAAGACTTTGGGCTAACCAATATTATGTAAATAATGGGTCAGGCAACACATGATCCGAACAGGTCCAAATCCAAGTATAAATTTACAGGCGCCACCCCAGCGGCGGGGGACCTAATCTTTTATGCATTTTTCCTAGTTTTCTCTTGTCTCTCTTGCTCTGAGTTTGTTAGCCTGATACTTCAGTTCTATACCGGAACATAATGAATTAATTTAAATTTATTTAAATTGTGATAGTGTGTATCTTTTTTTGTTATTCAAGAAAATGTGATAGCATATATCTTGCGTAAACTGGATAATTTACTTAGTAAAATAGAATAAGTAAGTACATGTTCGTTCAATACAATAAACGTTAATTGTTCAATGCACCAACAAAAAATACAACAAACATTACCAACAAACGTTAATTTCGATGAAATTCGATATTATACTGAGTCATATTCAAAAACAGAAATTGAGAAACTCAATTATTGTCTTTTGTAATCATACACACATTTAATAATATAAATATTCTAGAAAAGGGAATTAATTGGCCAGAATCTTTACTTACATGTTCATTATGCAGCGAGGGTATTCCTCTTGTATATTTTAAACATGTATCAATATAAAATATATTTATTATTAAAATTACTTTAAAAATTATGAACAATATGCACTTAAATTAACATGAAAGTGTTTTCATGTAAAATGTTCTTTCCCATAAGTGATTTTTTACCTTGTAATTTTTACCAAGTATTTTCATGCTCGTTCCTCCTTGTGGAAACTTGTAACTTTGTGATTTAAACATAAATAAATACAAAATATATATGTACTAATGTTTTCTAATCTCCGCATGAAATTTTTCATCATGAAATTATCATATTGGTATTTATATTTACATTTAAAATTACTTTTAAAAACTAAGAAAAAGTACTCAAGTAATATTAAAATTAACTTTTTTATTAATTTTAATATGATGTATCTATAATTATATCTAAAATTTATTTTTAAGACTTAAGAAAAAGTAGTGAAATAATTTATTTACGTTCAGTGTTTTTAGACATCAATCAATACTTTGATTATAAAAAAATGAGATACTAAAACTGAAACAAAATAAATTTTCTTAGATAATTAAGAAAAATATTTCAAAATTTTATTGTTTTATAATCTCAGCACGGCATATTTTAACTATCTAATTTTTATAATTTTATGTATTTCTATTCTTTAATTTTTTTAAATTATGAAAAAAGGCCTAAAACTATAGAATGTTCTCCCCGTAGAAGATTTTTAGCCTGTAAAATCATCCAAAGATATCCTTAGCCTGCATTAAAAGTGTTTTAATTCCTACATGTCAAATATTCTGCCTCATGTAATTAAACATAAATAATTGTAACTATATTCCTACATGTTTTAACGTCCACTTAAATAGCGCACAATGCTCAAGAAGCAAATCATCTATTTTTCTTACCAAGTTCCTATGTTATTCGTATAAGGCATTATAATTACCCGGACTATAATTACTTGGTCCACAAAAAGAGGATAGATAAAAAATTCAATAATACTACTATTTTAGCATCCACTCAGACTAACTTCTTCATTGGAGTTTTTTTAAAAGATAAGTTAGTGCTTAAGGTCCCACCATGTGACTAAAGAGTCTGATTCTCTTTGTATCTAGGTCCCATAATCTTCCAGTTTTACCATAAATCTTCCAGAATCATTATTAGATATATCTTCATTAGTTTTACCAAAAGCATTTGCTATGTGCTGCTCAAATGGAATTTGGGATAAGTTCGTTAAGTAACATCAACATTAAACAAATTTCACATAAGAGGAATTCAGCCTGAGCATTAAGCACTATGGAAAGGAAAATGAAAATTCAAAGCAGAACTATTAGCACCTTTATCATAAATCAATGCCCAATAATATTATGCAAAAATATCACATGATTATATATCCCCATTATATCACATAATATGCCAGTTCAATACAACAGATAATAAAAGACAAATAACTCAAGGATGCCCATTGCCAAACACCTACAGGTCCAGGCTTGGTAATTGCCACAGCCTCTCCCCTGGAAGCACAACATACATATATATAAGAGAAAGCCACAGCTATCAGGCATGCTTGCATAATTAACCCATAACTATCGGTTTAGAATGATGACTAACCTGCAAAAACTCTCTTCTGACTCCAATGCCTAGGCATAGGTACGGTATTGCTATAAGATTTCAAAAACCCCAGCAACTTTGGGTCTGATGCAGTAGCATCCCACACCTGGAAAATGAAAAAGAAACTACCAAGCATTTCCAAAATGGCCATGATGCCAAATTAATAGAAAGAAGCTGAAACCAAATTAAACCTTTCAGTACAGTTCTCAAAAGGAAGACGGCAGTAAAAAATGGATAAGCAGCAAAAATAAAATAAGCATGTTACATATTGTCACAACTTTTTCTTGTTTGAGATGCCTTTCTTTTTTAGCTCATTATCATTTTCTTCTTCATCTTTGGAATTGAATCAGCCTTCTTATTAGTAGAAGCATTATATAATGGCAAAAGTAATGCTTTCAAGCTTAATTGAGCGATGCTTCCATTCACAAAGGGACATGAAAAATTAATTGTAATTCTTCCATTCAATCAATCAAACAATCAAAATATCGGATAATAAAGCAATGTAGTCCAACAAATATCGGACATGCATAGATCTTGATCCACAGAAAACACCAATATATTTTGCCAAAAGACACATTTTCCTAAAAAGAAAGGCACTCACACAAACAAAACTGCAGAAAGCCCATTAAACATGAATTCACAATGCCAAAGACCATCTTTTCTTCAATGAAAGCTATAAATTGTCAACTGCAGTAAGAAGCCAAACAATGGGTAAAATAAACCTTACCTCGCTAAAACTTTGACCCAAAGCCAAGTAGAAAATAATAATCCTTCACTATGTTTAGCAATCTGTTTGCAATAGTAAGACCTGTACTCAACACCCAGTGCATGAAGTACCCAAAACGATATCAATCTTGGAAAAGAGGAAAAATCATTCACTTACGTTAAACCCCACTCCCAAATACAGCTTCCTCAATTTCGCCCCAACCCAGGACAGCTTGAAACTTTGTGGAAGCACCTTAACTCACAAAATTTAAATCTTCAACCTTAATTTCAATGGAGCTCCTCAAACACAACAATCCATTAACATCACCTTTCGCAAACAATGCATTAAAAACTGGAAGCAATGTCCATCAATTTTCTTCCTTGGGCTCCATATATACTTTTATAGCATGCTTGGATCAACTTATTTTTTCTCTAGAATCAATTCTGGCACAAGGAGAAGCTGCTCACTAAGCTTCTTCCTCAATTTTTTCTCCAGAATCAATTACAGAAGAATTTCCAAACATGCTCAAAATACTATTAAAAAAAAGGGTTACCAACTTTTTTTATGGGCAAGCGGCTCTGCTAACTTGGTATTAACAGAAGAAGTCCACACCATTTATTTCCATGAGTAATGTGCAAAAACCATCATCAAAATAACTCACTAGTGTTAGAAATTCCCCTTCGAATTGTACCAAAAGAGTGAAGTGTTATCTATAGAATAACATGCTAATTACTATAAAAAAAACAGATACAAAATCATGTGATCATAAGTTTTCCTGTTCAAAAGTAACAATATGAATTAAAACAACTAACTATACAATGACCTTGAGACATTCACCAAAAACAAAGGAAATTAAGCTTTCAAAATTAGAACTGACCAAAACTAAATGGAAAACTCAAATTGTGACTTTCACTCTCAAAACAAAACTGAATCAAAAGCCATAACATTTATTAAACTGGGCTGGTTACCTAGATGGGTATTACATGGTAAGTCCAAAAAGTTTTTACATAAAGTGCACATGAGTGGAAAAACATATTTAAATGTAATTGCAGCATTTTGATGGAGACTAACAATTACTTACATCCAAGCCACTCAAGTCGTGTTCAAGTTCCGATTGGTCCATTTTCCTTTGAACCTCATATACTCTCTCTCTTCTCATCCGCAACAACTCAACCTCAGTTAGATTTTTCTCCAACCCTGCATCAGTATAGCACATTGTTAACTTATAGGCTTTAAATTGTTTATTTCATCCAACCTTGCTTATCAAACTGATGAACCTATATAAAACTTGTAACAAACTCTGAAAATTAATATTAAACTGAAATGGTCATTGACTGCCTAATCAGAAGTAGAGAAACAACCAAACCCTTTGTGATCATCCCATCATTGAGAAGACCTGCAACCAAACAATCAAAATAAAAAAAGAAGACATGGATCATGGATGAAAGCAGGAAGAAATCAAAATACACAAAATGAATAATGTGTTTATCAGAGAGGGGGCATGTTGCAAGGACAATCGATTCGTGAATGCCATAGAACACTGAAGCATGTTCCTCTGGCAGAGGAATTCGATGTCTCAGAAAATGATTCAGGTCTGCATCTCAAGTGACAATCAGGGATGGGTTTTGAGGAGGTCGGAGAAAGGAGGTGAGTTCTTGGTGTGGTGGAGATGAGACCTACGAAGCAAGATGAGGGAAATCTAATCTGAGATATTCAATTTAAAGAGTATTTTTCTCACAATAACTTTTTTTTTTTTTTCATTTTAGGTCATTGACCTTGTTCTTTCCTTCGAGTCATATTTTAATTCAATTTTACTATTTTTTATTATTTTTGAATAATAAACATTACTTAGTGTCATTTAACTATTTTGAAAGCTTTTCGAAGTTGTGAATGATAATTAATATTTTAAATAATTTTAATAGGTAATAGGCATTAAATGTTTTACTATCAATAGTTAATATAAATTAATATTGTAAAATTTCTTTGATGGCTATAATATCATATGTTTTTCAATTGATATTTAATTTAAGTAATAACATAAAGTATCTTCATTAGCTAATTAATATTATTATTTTTGTAAACCTCATGCTATTATATATTGTAACTTTGCTAATGTATAATATTCAAGTCAATCTGATATCAAGGTAAGGGTGTGCATGGTATGGGTCCTACCCGATCATCTTGAATGACTTGACTCGATCCTACATCTAAAATGCAGTTTGGAGTTTTTATGCAAACACAATGCCATTGGTTCGGGTCTCGGTTCGAAAACTTAGAACTTGAACCAACTTAGACCCGAATATTATTCATGCTGACGCAAATTCTTTTGGGCTTGGCCCTTACGAGGCATGAGCAAAGTTTTAAGTTTCATTTTCCAATCACAAGCCACCCTTTGTCCCTTCTCCTTTCTCCACTCACTAAAACCCTAAGCCACTTTATCCAACTGCCGCTCGTGCGAGCCACCCAACCACTATCTCTGAGGAACAAGCGAGGGGTTGTGACTATGCCATTGAGGTCATTTGTTTCACATTCACCACTTCCTTTACACCCGTATCACTTTGACTTCGTGGATTTCATCTTCTCATTTTACGTTGTAGCCATATCACATTCATGTTGATGATTCCAAGAAAGTAGGTGCGAGAGCCGAGAGGGTTTCACATCCTTTGATCTCTATCGCAGGTACGAGAGGGTTCCATAACATTTAGTGCTTATTTATGTTTTTGTCATTTTTCCCTCTCAATTTTCCAATTGGCGACTTTTGGTAGCTATTATGGATCTGTATTTTTTGTTAGTGAGGATTTCGGGCAGTGAGAATTGTAGTATTTTTATGTATTTTTGAAGCGTATGACTTTGTGAACATGTGCAATATTTTTTACAACTTTGATTGACATGCTTGGTAGAGGTGATTTTCTTTTTATTTTTTCTTTTAATCTTAGATGTTTTAGTCTGCCCTAGGAGACCCATCACCCTGATCAAGGGCAAAAATATCTTAGTAAAAGCTTGACTTGAAGAGAAATAATGTCATGTTTTGTTAGAAGAACCTAATTAAAGGTAAATTGGAATATAATAGTATTCAAACACTTATTTTTTGATTTATTAATTGAATTGATTTCCATCAATCATCATGAAGAAAGATGAGAAGCTTCGGGTAAAGAACAGTGTGATGAAGGTAGTTATGAGAAATGCAATATGTAACAATTATGGTGACTCGACCCTTGTATGTAAAAAATTATTGAAGATGAAGTAAATATGAATTGAGAATGATCGACTAATGGATGAAGTGAAATACATATGTATCTTCACATCTGCTAGTCCCATGAAGGCTCTTCGAACCCTAAATTCTAGCACTAGAATAAATGGGATGGTGGTTCGAGCAGTTTTAGCATGCTCTTACTAATGGGACTTCATGTGGTAGATGGAGTTTTGGGAAATAAACCCCCTTCACATTTTGGGACTAGATAACCAATGGCGTTGATGATGGGTAATGCAGTTCCTTTGGAGAGATTCATGCTTGTGGATCTTGCATTAGCTTTTGTGAATGAGTTAATTAAGATGGCTTATCCAGATAGCCTTCTTTGGATTAAGAGTTCAAATGAGGAGAAGTAAGTACTGAATGCACAAGAACCTCTTCCTCCTTGTATCGACCCAAAGCCCATTAGTTATGTAACTGAAACTTCAAGAAACATTTAGCTAGTTAGTTTGGCCCTCATGGAGACATTGATGGTGTCGTGTGATATCCAACTTCTTATACTCTTTCATATGATGATCATTTTTCTCTTGGATAATAGTAAAATTTATTTAAAGAACCACTTATTATATCTTTAGGGTTGATGGTTATAAATGTTTCCATTACTGCTATAGCTATCATTGTGGATGTGATATCTATTGGAATGAATGAATCTAGAAGTGGAGCTTTGTTAATGGTGTGTTTATATCTATGGGTTTGGTAAACTTTATATATTTTGCTGGAAATTATTAGGATTGATTACTAATTTTCAGATGCATGGCGAGGTTCAATTGCCTTCTCCATTTGTCCTACTTCAGTAGATGAATATCCTAAGGTTTTGCAAGCATCATGTCGAAGGTTGTGGGTTGTTGTTGTTGTACTAGTTGACAATGGAAATCCATTCATAAGCTTTAAGAGACTTCATTATGGATGTGGTGTGCATGACATATCCAATGGTTTGTCCAAGGCAAGTGTTTCATATGCTCTAAGCTAATTGTTCTAATTAAATACTTTATATTTTTCACTTAATTAGTTTGTTTCATTGTTGCATGCAGATTACATGGGTTGATCATTCCCAATATGATGAGAGTGTTTTCCACCAACTCTATAACCCATTGGTTCACCTAGGCACTATGTTTGGTCTCACAAATGGGTCGCAACTCTTCAAAGGCCATGTGCATTCTCTGCAATGCTCATCTCCTCCTCCATACCATCTAGGATGCCTTAGGTATATATACATAAATGTCACATGTTCATAATTTGTCACATGCATATTAATCACAAACATGTTAATCCTTACGTGCAAGCATAAGCCAAGGTCTTAGGTTAAGCATGATGAGATTGGCGCAATGCATGACCAAGTTCTTTTTTTAAAGCCAATTGCATAAATTAAAAAGAAGAAATTGACACGAAGGTCATTACATCATCCTTGACCAGGTGCTTCTATTTTAGGGTTTGTGTTACATTCAGGTGCAAGTGGAAAATCCTTCACATTGATAATGTTGATTATAAACCCCAATTTAAGAGAAAATTTATATATAAAAATATATTAAATTCTAAAATTAGTTAAGGGCGTTGTACTATTTTTCCTTGCTTGGTTTTTATCTCAATGAATTTTTCCTATCAAGGTTTTACTAAGGCATACTCTTAGGATTTTGTTTTTAGTAATTTTTGTGAGGAAACTCTTGGGTGTTGTTTCTATTTGATGTCTGGGAAACACTTCTTGTACTCTGTCATGAGAACTTTTATCTCATGTTTCAATATTTATCAATAATATTTTCATTTTAAAAAAAAAACAGTACTATTTGCTAATAACTATATGTAAAAATTTATTTTTAATTAATACTTAATAAATTATTTATTTGTCTAAGAAGTTGAAAAATCCTCAACTTGTGATAAGTAGTAAATATAAAAATGATTTTAATTTTAATTTTAATATATGAGAAAAAATTAGTAATAAATATAAAAAATATTATTAACTAATTAATATTGTTATTAATGTAAAGGTCAAGTCAACTTCACTTTTATTATTATATTTAATTTATTTTTACTTGTGTTTAATAATTAAATTCTAAATAATATTAATATTTAATTGTAATTATGAGCAATTGAAGTTTTTTACAATTAGTAATTAATATAAAGAATAATATAAAATACTATTAATAATTATCAAATATTTTTATTAATGAATATAGGAAAGGTTAGTTGTGTGTGAGGAGGTTAGCTAGACTTGAAATAGAAATAGACTAGTATTAAAGCCTAGCTATAGGCCTGTCAAGCAAAAAGATAGGCTATGAGAGGACATTTTACTCAGCTACTTAGCTTGCTGCTTGGGAACAGGGGTGAACAAAATTTTCTCAATACCACGTATTGTAATTTTTTTTGAATTGTAGGGGGCGAATGCCCCAAACCAGCTACACCTGGGTCCGTCCTTGATGGCCATCATGAGCTCGCTCATTTTGCCTGGCCGATTCGTCGTCAGCAAGCCCGGATTGTCGTAGACCCGCCTGACTCGATACCCACCCACTCGACCAGTCTCTGACTCGCACAAACCGAAACCGAACCGCTCGATTAGCTAGAAACACCCGACCCGCCATAAACCCTTAAATCGACCCTAAACCCTATATCCGACCTGAACTCTAAAATCAACCATAACCCTATATCCGACTCATATAATTTACATGCCTAACTTGACGCCTACATGCTTGAATTGACACCAACTTGCCCCACCTGCGCCTACCCACCCTCTAATCTGCTCGACTTGGCACTTACCAATTCGACTAATGTTGACATGCCCACAGCCCAACCCACCGCCAACTTACTTGAATTGACATCGTATCACCTAAACCGACACCGTCACCACTTTCTTGGCTTGGCTTGTTTAAGTCATCTCGGTCGGTTTAGGTCATCCTAGCCAATTCATGTCGACCTAGCTTATTTCGGTTGGTCCGACTTGTTTAGGTCGAGTTTAGAGTTTAAGGTAAAGAGCTTAGGGAATAGGTCAGCTCTCCAATCTAAGCAGGTTCGAGTCGGGGAACCGGATCAACCCGCATAGTTCATATAATTTTGACCCCTCTAGGACAACCTAACCCATTTAGGTCGCCATGTCACGTTCTGGTTGGCCCGACCATGCGATTACCCCTCCGTTGCCAGCTCACACCGTCGGCTGGTGACTGACAATATTCACAACATGTAGGCAGTGACTAGACATCAATTGGACTGATTTAAAATATTTTTTCTCAGCGATCTAACACAATAATTTTTTCATAGGGATCAATTTAGATTTCTCTTTAAAAATGAGGGGCTAAAAACATTCTAGTATTTAATACTATAACTGTAGTTCCTCACTTGACCAAAGCTAAAACCCCTACACCGCATAAGGCCACCTTGTCCCTCCTCCGCCGCAACCGTGTTCTCCTCTCCCTTTTCTTCTTCTTCTTCTCCTCTCTCTGTCTCAGAAAGTGTTTTTCATTGCACGTTGGAAGCTTGTTATTGCTGCCAACAATGGCGGCCTTTGATCACTTCGGGGGCATGGACGATGTTGAACTCAAACCCCGCTTGCTTCGCACCCTTATCAGTGACCACCTCCGTGACAAGAAGCGACCCTCTTTCAACCCCTCTGCGTTATCCAAGGTCATCTCTCTGATCAGAACACATTCTCTTTTATCTGAGTCTTTTACAGAATCCATGGCCCCCGAGCTTGTTGAAGAATGGAAATCCGCTGTTACATCATGGGTCGAACGCATTGAGACCCTCCTTGAGAGCTCCACGGTAAATTTCATTACTCTATTGGATTGTTGTTTTGAATGAATTTATTGATGTTTTTATCTGTGTGAAAACCATTTTGGTTTACACTTGAAGATTGGAGTTCTTTTTTGTATACTCAGCTTTTTGATACAGATTAGTTTACACTTGAAGATTGAAGTTCATTTTTTGTTATCTGCGTTCACAGAGTTGGTTAATTGACATGGCTTAATTTTCCTTTTCCAGCTAGATAAATGTTGGGCAGGTATATCTTTGCTGGGGGTTACTTGCGAGCTGTGCAGCGATGATCGTTTCGTAGACTCTTACTCTTCGTGGTTCGATAAGTTGAAGAAAAAACTACAGGTTATAAGTTGTTTTGCCAGTGCACATAATTCTCTTTCAAGTTTTCTTTGTTTTCCCTTTTGGGGTATCAAATGCTGCTCACTGGTTTGCTGTTGCTTTGGGCTATATCTGAACTTAGACCTGAGTAATGCTCTAAATTTGATATACCCTAGCTACTATGTTCAATTTTTTTTTTCGACGCACCTTTAACACACAAGTCAAATCTGATACTCCCAAAAGAGCAATACAAATAACAATGTCTTATAGTTAATGTTACTGCTCAATTTGTATGAGAATCTAAGATTTAAGGCGGCCAGGTTCTTCTTAACACATCATTCTATCTTTGGCTGATGAATTCTGGAATTACTAAACATGCTTATTCTTCCTCTAAGCCAATCAAGAGTTCATGAAGTCTCCTTACATGTAGTGGGGAAGGACCATAGTTTTATTCCCTAATGCTGTGTTATAGAATTCTTGATATATAATAGGACATTATAGAGTCATATTGATCCATTTAGTGGGAAAAAGTTTTTACTTCTTGTTGTTGTTGTTGTTGTTGTTCAATGCTATGTTATTTAATAATGGTAAACATTATTTATCTGATACATTGCCAATAACTCTATCTCTCTTCGTCAATGGGTACCATATATGTTGTCATTATGTGGTTGAACAGCTCATTGAGTCTTTTAGAGTACATGTGCACTAAAATGTAGATATCCTTTGTTTCCGTGGATCTTTGATGATTTATGTTCACATTTCTAAAATAAAATTTTCACATATGTTATACACAATTTTGATATGTTCCATGATCTTTATTTAAAACAGCCACCAGCAGATTCGGATCTAGTGAGGGTGGCTTGTTGCGCTTCAATATCTGATCTATTTGCAAGGTTAGATATTTCTTCTCCTACTGATAGATATTTATGTTGATTACTGCAATTATTCTTTTGCAATGCAGAATTCTCATTTGGTGCTTCTTAACTGTATCCCATACTAGAAATCTCTGTGTGCAAGCTCTTGTGTGGTTGCCATTTGTATGCCCGGATTGAAAGCATTATCCACACTGAGGATGTTTGTAGAAGAGTATTTGTTTATACTGAAATGTGGATCTTTAATATTCTATTAACTATTACCAAAGATGGTCTGTTTAATTTTGACTTTTCATGTACTGAACTGCAAGCTAAATTTCTGTATTATATGTAGGTCATAGGATATCTTTTGAAACCAAATTACTGTAGCCATGCATTTAGTCTTAATGAATCCAACATTTTATGTGGACTATTTTGTCACTTAATGGTTTTATGAATCCGCATTTGTACAACCTCCCAACCATTTTCTAAGTCTTATTCCCTGGTAAGCTTTGTCTCTATAAAAATATTCGGCAGCCGCATGTATTAACTCTTTTATGAAATAGGTTAAGTGGATTTCCTAAGCTCAAGAAAGACTGTGTTGTGAAAGTCGTTCAGCCTGTTTTGAGGATGTTACAAGATGACAACTCAGAGGCAATTTTGGTAAGGGCTTAGTTTGGAAATTATTGAATTTTTGCTTCTATTTCAACTTAGAGAATGAAAATGCTCTTGACATGCATTGGATAGAGTTGTGTGTATAGTTTTTAGCGCTTACATAGTTTTTTAAGTTGTAAACAAAAGGGGAAAACTCTAGATTCTTGCAATAATAGTTGAGGGATAAGTTCTTGTGTTGAGGTTGGGCTGTACAGTTGTGCTTAGAACTGCATTTGAATATCGAATATCGATACATCATATATCTAAACTTTAAAGCATTATACATCTGCAATTTATGCTGATAGATGGAAATCATTTGGTTCATCACACAATGCGTCAATGTAGTAATGAGAAAAAAATTTATGCAAGTATGTCTTAGAATTCGGGCCTTGACTCAACTCTGCCTCAAAGTCTAGCTTAGAGCTGGTTTACCCTTTATAAGAAGTTAATGACTATTTTAGCCATATCTCTAGTCAATGTTGGACTTTACCACATCCTTCACGCTCAGGGCTGGACATTTGGAGCATGAAGTTTGTGGGACTAGACATTTACTGGTTGCTCAGCTATGAGTGGCCTAATAATGGATCTAGGTCATGCTTTTGTATCATCTTAGAATTCAGGTATTTGCTTAACAATATGAATCGTTTCTTTAGCAAAGTATTCTCCAATCTTCATTGTTGAAAGTGAAATAATTGAGGGGAAGTGTCACGACCTACTCTAGGTTCGTGACCAGCACACAAACTAGCATCGATCTAGCCCTCAGCTAGCCTGACAAGCCTAGTGATAGAATCACACTAAGGATACACAATTCGAAATAAAAAGAGCTACTGAAGAATTGGCCAAGTTTCCTCTGTATTTTCAACATTTCCTAAATAAGGAATACCTGTCAAAATATGTATCCAATATCCACCAGCCATATTTACACCAGTTAAAGATAATGTCCCTCATAGGGTCTTAATCGACTCAAAAGTTAGAAAATGGCTCTCTGTTCCTAGAGCTGTATTATACTGGAGTCAACAAAAAAACTATACTTGCTATTGCATAATGGAAATCTACCTAAAATAATCAACAACTCCTGGGTATATCAGCAAAGCCTCTGAATCTTTTACTCAACAACCTGCGAACTGAATGACAGAAAATATCGGGGTGAGTCACAAAAACTCATTGAGGTGTAATAAACAAAGTGCACAAAGGGGAGATGCAACTAAGGCATGAGTGTCAAAACCAATATAAATTTAAGCATAATGAAGATGGGGAAAACTATGAAACCAATGGCCAAAAGTATCATACAACACCTGGGCTTTTACCTTTCTGAATTTTGATCCAAATTCAAGAATGGAAACATTTCAGAATGTTAATGTCCCACGTTGACTAGAGATATAACCAAAATAATCCTTATAGAGAGTAGAACAATCCTTACCTTTAGCTTTTGGAGTAGAGTTAGGAATAACCAAAATCTAAGATGGTATGGGAGCCTTAGATCTGTTCATTGGACCACCTATAAATGGGTCATCTGCATCACTGGGCGTGAGGGGGTGTGCTATGAACTCAAATTGACTTGAGATATGACTAAATAAGTCCTTATAAATAGGAAAACCCCCACCTCTGAGTTAGCTTTTGGGGTAGAATCAGACTTAACCTAAATTTAATATGGTATCAGAGCCTATCCTAGATTCGTTTATTGAGCAATCCATAAATGGGCCACCCTCAGATGTCCTGTCCTGCAAACTCCATGATGTAGATGTCCAACCTTGGGCGTGATGAGTGTGATAAGGTCTCACATTGACTAGAGATATGGTCAAAATAGTTCTTATAAACGTTTATTATTTGCACTTAGCACATGTGGAAGAGAAAAATGTTTATTATTTGCCCATACTTTCTGAATGCACTAATGCAGACAAATCTTTGAGTGTAGGATATTTAATATTCCTTACATGCTTTTGATAATGGACCCTACTTTTCTCTGTCATTTGACTACCTGCTTATTCTTTCGAAATGAACTATCTACTTTATTTACTTATGACTTTTTCATTTTTCAAATTGTGGTGAATGCAGGAAGCTGCAGTTCATGTGTTATGTACCATATTAACTTCATTTCGATCTTCTATTCAACATCATGATAATGATAAAGCTGTAAGCTTCTTCTTCCCTTGTTGTTACATTTGTTACTTGCTGAATTCCTGTATGTATACTTAGAATTTTGTTTCTGTGATGAAATACACTTCTTCCTTTAATACCCAATTTACCCGAAGAAGAGCTTCAAACTTAATTGTAAATGGTATATGAGAACAACATCTCAGCTAGAAGCCAGATAATTAATGTGATAAAACATTTCTTAATATTTAGCTGGAAAAAATCCATATAATTTATTTGACAACCTGTGTGGGTGATAGGTATTCAGAGAAAGATGAAGAATGAACAGAAGGAAACTTGTATTATTTACTAGGATTCTGGTGAAATCACCAAGAATCAGTGTAGAAACAGTACAGAAAGAAAGGAAATAACAGTGATAGCAGAAGCAAATTCGAGAGTGCTTCAATTCTCTCCTAGTCCAAGAGTAATCCAATTCTAGCCTACTCTCTCTCTCTCTCTTCCTTTGGTGTTTATACACACCACCTGGCCTGATTCTCTGCAAAGGGAATCTGCCAGCTCACAATTAGTTACCCTACTCTCCTAAGGTAGTGGGACTAATGTTTATCCCCACTTTACCCCTACGCTTGTAAACCTTAGAGTAATCCTTGCTCTTACTAGAGATAAGGTTCCTATCATCACTCCCCCCTGGGAAAAACACCTTGTCCTCAAGGTGGAATGTTGGGAACTGGTTCTGGAACTGCTGCAGTGACTCCCAGGAATTCTCAGAATCAGGGAGGTTCTTCCAACTGACTAAGAGTTCAGTTTCCCCAAAGGGGTTAAGTCTGGAGTCCAGAACAGCTGCTGGCTCGACTTGTAGCTCCCACTCTTCAGATAAACAATGGGGTAAAGGTTGCACCTGAACTGTAGGAGCCAAGGATTTCTTCAATAGAGATATGTGGAAGACTGGATGAATCAAACACCCTTCTGGTAGCTGCAATTTGTAGGCCACAGGGCTGATCTTTCCAACCACTTCAAATGGGCCATAATACCTAGGACTGAGTTTTTGATTGGTTCTTTTAGCTAGGGTCTGGAGTTTGTAGGGCTGTATCTTCAGATAGACTTGATCCCCTAATTCAAACTGGACATTCCTTCTATGCTTATTGGCTTGTTGCTTCATTAGATTCTGAGCTTGTGCCATGTTTGCTTTCAGCTCCTCTAGCATGTTGTTCCTTTCAGCAGTTAATCTGGTAACCTCTGCTACAGCTGTGGAGGTCACATCACCTCTAACTATAGCAGGAGGGTCCTGGCCATAAAGAGCCTTGTAAGGAGTAGATTTGAGTGAAGAGTGGTAATTGGTATTGTACCAATACTCAGCCCATCCTAACCACTTAGACCACAGCTTCGGTTTACTCCCTGTGAGACACCTCAAATAAGTTTCCACACATCTGTTGACCACTTCAGTCTGACCATCTGTTTGTGGATGGTAGGCCGTGCTATATTTTAATTTGGTTCCTGCTAGCTTGAAGAGTTCTGACCAGAATGAGCTTAGGAACACACTATCCCTATCTGACACAATAGTTTTAGGAAAGCCGTGTAACCTGACCACCTCTTGAGTGAAACTTTCTGCCACAGTTTTGGCAGAATAAGGGTGTGACAGGGCTATGAAGTGGGCAAACTTGGTGAGCCTGTCAACCACCACTAGTATGGTATCCTTTCCCATGGACCTAGGTAGGCCACCTATAAAATCCATGCTAATATCTGCCCAGATTTGTGAAGGAATAGGCAAGGGTTGAAGTAGGCCTGCAGGACTTAGAGCTTGGTACTTGTTCCTCTGGCATACCTCACAACTCTGGACATAATGCTGAATTTCTGACCTCATATTTTCCCAGTAAAATAGAGAAGAAATTCTCTTCATGGTTCTGAAATTGCCAGCATGCCCTCCCACTGCAGAATTGTGAAATTCTTCTAATATCTTAGGTATCCTTGAGGATGTTTTGGGAATCACCATTCTTCCCTTAAAGTATAAGAGTCCCTTTCTATACTCAAAGTCTCCTTGTGACTCTGGATTAGTGAGCAGAGTTTGGATAATAGTGCTGTACTTGGCATCTTGGAGTAATTCTTCCTCTAACCCTTCCCACTCTTGGCACTGTGCAGTAGATAGAGCAGAAAAGTTAAATTTCCTGGATAGAGCATCAGCAGCCTTGTTCTCTATCCCAGGTTTATATTTAATTGTGAAATTGTATCCCATCAACTTGGTGATCCACTTCTGTTGATCCTCACCCATTATCCTCTGTTCAGTCAAGTATTTGAGGCTCTTTTGGTCTGTGTGTATCACAAAGCTCCTACCTAATAGATAGGGTCTCCACTTCTGTACAGCTATCACAATGGCCATTAGTTCCCTTTCATATACAGACTTGTTCTGATTCCTATCAGAGAGAACCTTACTCATGTAAGCTACTGGCCTTCCTTCTTGCATAAGTACAGCCCCAATGCTCTTGCCTGATGCATCAGCCTCTATCACAAATTGTTTGTCAAAATTTGGAGCTGCCAGTACAGGTAAGGTAGTCATGGCCACCTTCAGCTTCTCAAATGCTTCAGTGGCTGCTTGGTCCCACTTGAAGTTATCCTTTTTCAAGAGTTGAGTAAGAGGTAGTGCCATCTTGCTGTATCCCCTGACAAATTTTCTGTAATAACCTGTCAGTCCAAGAAATCCCCTAAGACTTTTCAAATCCTTAGGTGTGGGCCAATCAATCATGTCTTTGATTTTGCTTGGATCTGCAGCTACTCCTTGACCAGAAATTATGTGGCCTAGATATCCTAATTGTTTATTCCCAAAGGAGCATTTCTTCTGATTTACTACTAGCTGGTTTTCCTTGAGCACTTGCAAGACTTGTCTCAAATGCTCTTTGTGTGCTTCTTCATCTTGGCTATAGATGAGAATGTCATCGAAGAAGACAAGGGCAAACCTCCTTAAGTATGGCTTGAGCACCTGATTCATCAAAGCTTGGAAGGTGGATGGTGCATTGGTTAGCCCGAAGGGCATGACCACATACTCATAATGGCCCTCATGTGTCCTGAATGCAGTTTTAGGAATGTCTTGGTCTTGCATCCTTACTTGGTGATATCCAGAGTTCCAGACTTAAGGTCCAGCTTGGAGAATACTTGAGCTGTTCCCAACTCATCAAGTAGCTCCTCAATAACAGGGATTGGGAATTTGTTTGGGATTGTCATTTTGTTCAGAGCCCTATAATCTACACAGAACCTCCAGCCCCCATCCTTTTTCTTCACCAAAATTACAGGGCTGCTATAGGGACTGTTGCTAGTTCTGATGACTCCAGAATTCAGCATGTCTTTTACCAATTTCTCTATCTCATTCTTTTGATAATAAGGGTATCTGTAAGGCCTGATATTAGGGATGGTAGCCCCTTCTTTTAAGGTTATAGCATGGTCACAATCCCTTCTTGGTGGCAGTCCTTGAGACCCCTGAAAAACCTCTGGGAATTCTGCTAGAATGGCAGCCATGTCATCTGAGATTCCCTGCTCATCTTCTGTATCCATTAGTGGATTTTCACATGTCACATAGAACCCTTCTCCCTTGTTTTGCAAGGCTTTGCATAAAGCCTTCAGTGAAGTTGGAGTACAGCTTAAAGAGGGGTCCCCTCTTAGCATCATTTTCTGTCCTTCAACCTGCCATTGCAAGGTTAATTCTCTGAAATTTGCCTTTATATCCCCTAGACTGGATAACCATTCCATGCCCAATACTAAATCTGTTCCACCCAGTTCCAGGACATAGAATTGTTGGGTCAAACTCAACCCTTGCACTAGCAATTGTAGGTCCTTGCAAACCCCCTGATTCTGAATCTTATCTCCATTGCCAATCTCCACTTCATAGGTCACAGTCTCAGTGATGGGTAACATCATCTCTTTGACCAGTCCCTGTGATATGAAATTGCTTGTGGCACCACAGTCTATGAGTATGAGGATTGACCTTGCTTTTTCCCTCTGACCCAGTTGACCTCGTAGCTTGAAGGATCTACTGGTGGTGATGCCTTCCTTGCTCTTGAGGGATAAGAGTAAGGTTTTGTGTTCTACAGCAAGTTCAGATTCTGCTTCAAAGAATTGTCCATCTTCTTCTTCTTCCTCTTCATCTACCGTCTCCATCAACACGAATTAGTAGTGCTTCATTTTGCATACATGCTCCCTGTTCCATTTTTCTCCACACTTGAAGCATAGGCCCTTCCTGCTACGATCCTGGAGCTCGGATTGAGACAACCTCTGGCCCCCCGTCCACTTCTTCTCTTGTCCCTTATTCTCCCCTGTTTTAGCTTCAGTAGAGCTTTTATCTGCACTTGCTTTCTCTGCAGTTGTAGATCCTGCAATTTGGCTCTTCCACTTGTTTCCATCTATCCAAGTCTGATGTGCTTTGCTCGAGGATGCTCCCTTTTCCTTCCATCCTCGCTTGTCCTCATCTCCACCCTTGCTGTTGCGCATAGCCAGATTTTTCTCTTCCAATAACAGCGCGCGGTCCATGATCTCCTCCAGTTTTCCAGATCTGTACAACTTCAGCTCGGCCCTGATTTCTTCCTTGAGGCCATTAAGGAAGATTCCCTTGATGATATCTCGGTCGGTGTGACGCAGCGGTGCTGCGACCATCTCGAATCGTTCGCGGTACTCCATCACACTTCCGGATTGTTTGATGCTCAACAATGGTCCAAACGGGTTCTGCACTAACCCGGGTTGGAACCTTCGAACCAGAGCCTCCTTGAACGCTTCCCAAGTGCGTTCCGGGGTTTGTTCTTCCCACCATTGGAACCAGTTCAGAGCACGTTCCTCCATAGCTACCACCAGGAGTCGCACTTTCTCAGTATCGTCAACTTCGTTGAGTCGGAAGAATCGCTCGACCCGAACAATCCACCCGTAAGCATCATCCCCATTGAACACAGGGAGATCGATCTTCCTTCCAGTGCGAATATGCCTCCTCGGGGAAGCATCCTCGTGTCGCAGCGAAACAGATCGGGAGCTACGAGAGTCATCGCCGGAGATCGACGAGTGCTGACTTCCAGAGCGGTGACGGCGACGGGGCGTTCTAGATCTACCCCTGCTCCGGCGTCGCGTCTGTTGGAGCATCAGCTGTCGGAGCTCGTCGACAACAGTCATCATCTCAGAGACGTTCTTCTCAACGCTCTCCATACGGTTCTCCATTTGTGCGCGGGTGAAGGTCATACAAAGCTCCCTTTGGATCGGGAGCTCTGATACCAATGATAGGTATTCAGAGAAAGATGAAGAATGAACAGAAGGAAACTTGTATTATTTACTAGGATTCTGGTGAAATCACCAAGAATCAGTGTAGAAACAGTACAGAAAGAAAGGAAATAACAGTGATAGCAGAAGCAAATTCGAGTGTGCTTCAATTCTCTCCTAGTCCAAGACTAATCCAATTCTAGCCTACTCTCTCTCTCTCTTCCTTTGGTGTTTATACACACCACCTGGCCTGATTCTCTGCAAAGGGAATCTGCCAGCTCACAATTAGTTACCCTACTCTCCTAAGGTAGTGGGACTAATGTTTATCCCCACTTTACCCCTACGCTTGTAAACCTTAGAGTAATCCTTGCTCTTACTAGAGATAAGGTTCCTATCAGTGGGGCATGTCAAAACTACTAAAGGCCACCTAGGCATTCAACTAGATGCAAAGCATCCCATAGAGCAGCTCAACCAATATGAGGTGCAACTTTTTATAAGTACCTGGTTCAGATTTTGATCGGAAATATAATTTATTAGAAAGGAAAGAGGTAAAGTACAACAGGATGGAAAATTAGATATTTTTTAAAACAGAAAATTCTAAAAGTGAACGCGAGCATTCAAAACCAAAGATGTTGAAAGTCTGCCGCAGTCTTTTAAAAGGGCAACTTGGTACTATAAAGTTCCTATCATGCCTCAATCTCCCGGCATACTAGAAATGGCAAATCCCTTGATGCAACCATTGGTTGAACATTAAAGCAAATCCATAAACACAGCCTTTCTCGTAAATTTTGCTAGGCCTAAGTAAACCCTAAGAGCTAGCTCGAATTTCAAGATGGTATTAGAGCCTATCATAGCTCTGATAGTGAACCAAAGTCCCTCCTTCATTCTGGAGCCTTTGCCGCCTTTATTGTGACCACCCTAGTTTGCCTTGATTGCAGCCGTCAATTTTACACACTCTAGTACTTGACACTGCAAATGTCCAGTTCTGGTTGCGAGGGGTGTGTTAAGATCTCACATAGACAATAGACATGACCAACATAGTCCTCATAAAATCTTCATTTATCCTCACTTTGGAAACCTAGCTTCTGGGTTAGGTCAAGACCTGAATTCAAGATTGTATCAAAGCCAATGGTTATGTTGGCCCCCTATAAATAGTATGATAGTGGTTAGCAGTGGTAAAGGCCAAAGACAATTTGGATTGGCCTAATGTTGCCCCCCTCACTTTGTATCTTTCTTCAAATCCAAACTTTCATGAGTGGACTAAACACATGAAACTTGACTATCATTTCATCAGAGAAAAGATTCTCTCAGGTGTCATCAAGACATCTTCTTTGAGCTCAAAGGATCAAAAAGCTGATATCTTTTCTATATCCTTATGGGAGACCTTGGATAGCTTATATATGTCACAACCTAGATGCATGGTATATATATATATATATATATAGACACACACACACACACTCCAGCTAAAGGGGTAGTATTGATTGTAATTGTATTATATTATTTCCTTTATTCTTAATATACTTTCAATAGAAAGCTAGTTGTTACTGATTTTGTTCCTAATTTTGTAGGGGTTCCAATTATACCTCCCTTGTATATAGTTTTACAGATGAATTTGATTACATCAATACAAGACAAATATACTATCATTTCAGAGTATTTAACTTTTCTAAATAGCTGTTTTCTAGTATTTTATTTATCTTTGCTTCAAGATAAGTGTTGAGATTCCAAATCGACTAGAGATATGACCCAAGTAGAGCTTATAAAGGCTTTAACAAGTGACAAGTATATCTTTAGATCAAAAAAAAGAATTTTAATACAAACAAGAGATGCACGAGTGTAGTTACTCTTGCGACGTTGATGCTTTTGCAGCTTGTACCGGAAAATGCGCATATATTGATACTGATTATCTTATTCTAGTCCAAGACTCTACTCTTACTCTATGTCTTTCATGATTAAAAAAGAACTGCAAAGTTGCCATTGCATATTTGCATGTGATTGTTACCAACTTTGCCTTTTGTTTTTATGAGGAAATATGTGCTGGAGAGGATTAGAGTTTACTTGCTGCTGTATTCACGATTTGTCAGATTTGATTAGTGTTTTGAATTTATGCAGGTTGAATCTGCTATTGCTTCAAAACTTTTGTCCGGAGGATTCAGTCCTGATATGCTGAAGGTAATGTGATTATCAAATTTCAAAGAGCCTCTCTTCTATGGTTGGTTTGTGCATTTTATCAGATAGGGATTATATTGTAGCTCTTAATTTACAATTCTAATCATTCCATTCCATTCCATCCTTCATAACATTTTTATTCAACTTCCAGTCAACTAAGTCGAGGAAAAACAGTTCCATGTAATTTTTCCCAACTCCCTTTCATTTGATTCTCTTATGAAATCCCTCATTCCATTTTGACCTAAACTTCCAAAGATAGTATTACATCGTGCTACTAGGTAGTGTTAAAATAAATAACCCACACCGTCGGAACTTCTGAAACACAATGGACATACAAGCCAATAATGGTTTTTAATCAATGTCTCTGAATTTGAAACAAAATTAATTGTGATCCAATTGTTTATTTAGGGCCAAATTAGTTTGTGGACCAAGAAAGTGAAATAGTTCCTAAAAGAGAGACAGAGTATTTCATGATCCAGAATAGATTCATTAGTATAAAGAGTTGGAAATTATTCATGTATTATTGTATTAATTTGATCTGTAATGTATTCAATATGAAATTTATGTTCCTACTTTCCATTTGTTCTGTGATATTTCTCATAACAAAAACAGAAAGAAATAAAAGATACTGAAAATTCAAAGAAAGATGAGTTACAAAACCTACTGATATGGGGGAAACCGATGTGACATTCATCGGATAAGCAGGTAAACATTGTGTGTGAACCATGGGGAGAAAATTATTTGAGGTGAACTTTAAAACGCATCATCACACATTCATCAACTGTTTGGCGGAAATCTTGTCTTTAATGTTGGTTTCAGCATTTGATGGCTTTAGTGAGTTCCCTTAGTCAATATCAAAATGCTGAGAGCACATGGATTTTTCTTCTATTTTCTTTTTATAGTTTAGAAGTATGCCTCATCCTTAAGACTGAATTCTCATGCTGCGTGGAAAATTTGTCTGATAAATATAAATAAATATGCACATAGTCTTATTCTGACATGTTCTCTAATGTGGTTGGTATGGCGCATCCAGAATCTTGTACACTGCCTTGCATTACTTCCAAAATCAAGAGGAGATGAAGAAAGCTGGTCTTTGATGATGCAGAAGGTTTTGATTTTAATAAATGATCAATTAAATTTGGCATTTCAAGGTTTAGAAGAAGGTAGATGCTGGTATTTTCTGTCTCATAAAAGCCTCTCTTAATAGTAGGTGACCATCTTTCTCTATGCATTGCAGACACCAAACGTAATGAGGTTAGTAGATTGTTGGTTCCCCCTGGAACACATCCTCCACCACCTTTAGGAGGACATATTTTGGCAGAAGCTAGTAACAAAGAAGCAAAGAGGTCTGAACAATCTCTAATGTCTAATGTCTCAGTGCTTATGTTTGGCTGTTGCACAATGCTTACAAATTCATATCCTGTTAAGGTACAGTTTATTTTACCCAATTTATGTTCCTTCAATAGTCAGTTCTGTGTGCTTCTTAATTTGGGATAAGAATGATGAAAAGTAATATGACATGAAATGTCAGGTAAACGTACCTGTACGCTCGCTATTGGCCCTTGTTGAGAGAATTTTGAGTGTAAATGGCTCTTTGCCACAAATGTCTTTTCCATTCATGACCTCGATGCAGCAAGAGAACATCTGTTCAGAACTTCCAGTTTTGCACTTGTGTAGCATGGAATTGCTTATGGCTGTCATAAAGGGCAGTGGAAGGTATGACTGCATGATATCCTCACCTTGTCCTTTCAAAAGAAAAATGGGCTAAGTGGGAAAATGAAATGACAAAGGGGTCTTTATAAATTAAATGTACAGTTCCTGGAACCTTGACACCATAGAATAGTAGGTTTGGTCTTTTTATTTTAATGCCATTATGACTGGTTCTATCTTAATGTGTCTTCTATCACCTAGAGAGCGTGTCTTGCACGATTATGATGTCTCATTCCTGTTCCTATGCACGGCTTCCATGTTCTTTCTAATATATGTCTTTTATGTATTTATTTCTTGAAATAATGCAGAATTTTACTTATCGCCCATATTTGTCTTGCAGTGAACTAATACCACATGCTGCCTCTATTGTGCGTATCATCACACAGTACTTCAAGACATGTGCATTGCCTGAATTAAGGATTAAGGTCTATTCAGTGACAAAGACTCTGCTCATATCCATGGGTGTTGGTATATGAAATTTCTAAATTAAGTTTCTTTTACATTCGTATTATCTTGTTAAAAAGTTTGGGCATTGGAAAATCATTTTCTTTTTTATTCTTTTCATATTCTTTGCTTCTTTTTTTTTATTATTTTAGAGATATATTTACTCTCCCCCTAATTATACTTTGTCGCATTTCATATCTGTTGGTGGTTATTCATCAACCACTTTGAACATAAGTGGAATTTTTATTTTTACCTAGAACTCCTGTGCAACTTTCCCTTTTATTTTATATCAAACAGAAAAACATTTACGGGTAGAGAAAGGGCTAGTGAAAGGGAGGAAAGAGATGCATGAGGCTAAGTGTCTTAAATTTTAGTTCCATTTATTCTCTCTTGTGAAATAACCTCACTTGTACTCAGAGTTCAATAAAATAGTGAGCCAAACCATAAAAAAAAGGTGGTATGGTACTGTCCATCATAGTTGTCCAAAACATATCAGTTCGCACTAAAACTCAAAATTTAATAGTAATGAACAAATCAAGGATTGAAGTGTTTCAAAAAATTAGAACAAACGTGGCGTTTTAAAAAGTAGGGACTGTTGTTATTATGATAAGATAGGATTAGATTTGAGATATGTTTTGTCATGATAAGATTAGTTATGGTGGTAGGTTTCTAGTGCATGCATCTCACGTGCTCCCTCCCTGCTTTTGCGGCCGCACCACCGCAGACTTGGTCACTGACCTCCCTTAGTTCCGTTCTTGAGGTCGGTAGGCTCATCAGCCTGACTGATTGGCAGTTGTTGGAAACCCTAATCGTTTACCCTTGGTGGTTTTGCGGCTCTCTTCGTCTTTTCTTCGTATTTGTTCAGATCAGGTCCCACATTGAGTACAGATGTGACCAAATAAGTCCTTATACAGGCTAAAGCAATCCTCACCCTTGGGCTAGCTTCTGGAGTAGAGTTAAGCCTAATCCGAATTCTAAGATGATATCAGAGCCCATCCAAGATCTGTTTATTGGGCCACCCATAAACCACAGATGTCCAGTCCTGCAAACTTCACGCTTCAAATGTCTAGCCCTAGGTGTGAAGGTGGTGTGTTAAGGTAACCTATTGATTGACTAGAAATATGGCCCAAGCTAGCTTTTGGGGTAGCTAAGAGTATTCAACGTTCGGACTAGGGGGTACCGCCTTGACGGCGGCTACTACCTTCAATGAGCCAACCTTGTTCGGACTACTCTCAAGGCTCTTAAGATTTAAGAAGCCGAGTCACCTTGAAGGGACAACCCCTAACAAGTATTGCTTTGAAGTTTGAGGCTTGGGATGATGAAGACTCCCTCATTATGACATGGCTATGGCACTAGATGACTCCGGAGATCAGCCCCTCAATTGCGTGATCTTTGCTACTGCAAAGGAAATTTGGGAATACTTGAGTCAGACCTGCTCTATGAAATAGGACACCTCTACCTATGATGAATTAGAAAACAAGATCTTTTATACTGAACATTGAGTTCTTTCTCGGCGACTGATTACTATGAGGTTCTAAATGTCTTATCGATTGACTTAGGCCTGTATCAGAATTTGAAGATGAACTGCAACCCTTAGCCAGTTCATTGCGAGGGCACACATTTTGAAGTTTTTGTCTGCCTAAAATTCTGAATATGATTCCATTCGAGGTCAATTTTTTTGGCAAAGAGAAGCTTCCATTACTCATAAAAGATACTGATAAGAACCTTGGGAGAACCACACCACAAAAGCTAGCTGTTGTAGTTGGAGAGCCCAAGGCCTTATAAACCCCACATTAGAATCTCATACTTCCAATGTGGGACTCAAGTCCCATACCTTGCAATGGGGTCCTAACATCCCACCACGCTCCGCAGCCCCGACGCCCACGCGGGCTGGCTGTGCACTAGCCCCACGACTAGTCCCGGGCGAACACTGCAATGCCGGCGTCACCACCCGCGCCGCTCGTTTGCAGCTTAGAGACATGGTGGAAGGCTCTGATACCATTGATAAGAACCTTGGGAGAACCACACCACAAAAGCTAGCTGTTGTAGTTGGAGAGCCCAAGGCCTTATAAACCCCACATTAGAATCTCATACTTCCAATGTGGGACTCAAGTCCCATACCTTGCAATGGGGTCCTAACAGATACATTAACAAAGTCTGCCACCCTTTAGGCACTGGGAATCGTTGTGCCGGGAATTAATATACTTATCATGAAAATGAAAACCAAAAGGTTTTCTACACTGTTCAAGGAGATGAAAGTCGTAGAACGGTCATGTTGGATGAAAAACACCTTCAAAGATCGACATTAGCCTCTGGTAAAACTCCTAGAGCAGGTTCATTCTCTTATGAAAAGACTCCTCGGAAGCTCAACCGAGAAGACAGGTGGTGCATGTATTGTAAGACCAGCCATAACAGGAAGACCTTCAAACTTCATGGGAAGGGCAATGTTCTCAGTCAAATGGGAGGACTCAGGGGTATTCACCCAAGGCAGGAAAGCCAGACCGGGTATGAGGTTGTTAGGACAGATCCACCTGATGAGGAAGCCTGAATGCTTAGCTTGGATGAATTGAAGTGCCTGCAACTCTTAAGAATACTACTTTATCGTTGAGTAAGCCACTTTGTTTTGAGTAAGCCATTTGACACTAGTTCTCTGGCCACGATTCGATCGTTGCTACGGTGAGGATGACTTGGAGTTGCTAAGGAAGAGAATATGTCCCCTTCAAAATTAAAGTTGGCAGATGAGTTTACGAGGGAACTTTCCATAAAGCCATTTCAAGAACTCACTTGTAAGCTGGAATGATTGATATCCATTCCTCAGCTTTATGGGAAGTGTTGTTATTATGACAAAGATAAGATTAGATTTGTGACATGTTTTGTTATGATACGATTATTTATGTTAGTTACTATCATGCTATCATGTACCAGTGGGGATTAATTTTGTAGATAATATTTTAGATAGAATAGGAACCCTAAATGTTGAGATAGATTAGGGCACAATCTATATATTGTACTTCTAACTTTTAAGTCATGTGTAATAATAGTACAGATCAATCATATTCTCTATTAGAAATATGATTCATTTCAATTGGGACTAAAACTAAGTATTGACAATTTCACTGGACTGAAGGCATACTTCTACCGTTTCATGTAATAATGTTTTTTTTCTCCTTTTTTTCCATAGACTGTTTCAACAACTTTATTTATAGACTATTGATGATTTTTTCCTTTTTCAGTCACTTTTTTTATGCTCCAATTTCATTTGTTCCCTTTCCTAGCCTGTTTGAATAAGCCATGTTTAATTTGACATACATAATGGCTTTTACTAATCAATCATCCTGAACAGGAATAGCTATGTACCTCGAGCAGGAAGTTGTCAACAATGCTATTGCTGATCTGAGCACCATTAAGAATAAGAATAGTGTCACATTGAATGGTTCAAATTCAGACGTCTCTGTTAGAGTGCCACCACCAACAAATCATAGAAAAAGGAAGCATAGCAGTAATGCTGGGTCTCTTCAGGAGCATGTCGAAAGTGTTGGTTTAGGAGTGAAAGATCCCAAGAACCGTCCACTAACTCCAATTTCTCTGAGGATAGCTGCACTCGAGGCATTAGAAGCTCTTGTTACTGTGGTATGTCTCTTCTGTATGAAAAAACTAATGATGTTCTTTCGTCAACCATACCCTACCTTCAATGGCTATTCATACTTTGTAGTTTGCATAGTTCGATTCACTATATGCTACTGTTATGCGTGAGGCCACCCTTGTCTAGTTTACATGTGTTAGACAAAGTGACATGCCAAAAACCAAAAAAGATGAAAAGATATTCTGTTTTAAATGGGTAAGTATTACAGTGCTTACAGAAGTCCCTTGTTTTCTACCTCTGGAGTTTTGTATCCCCATAATATTTACCTGAAAAGTTCGGGTATGAAAATTTCACATTAAATCCATCCCTGAAATTTTCTTCTCAAAATCTTAAGGGAACTGTATGAAAGTCTTATAATTTTTCACAGGCTGGTGCTTTAAGATCTGAACGGTGGAGACAAAAAGTTGATAGTCTTTTGATGGACATAGCAAATGATTCTTTCAAAGAAGGACCATCTAGTGAAGAAATAAGTGTGCTTCAGCAAAAGGATCCTGCTGCAACTGCCGCAGATTTGCAGCTTGCTGCATTGCGTGCTCTTTTGGCATCTTTTCTTTCGTTTGCTCGGGTGCGACCTCCATATATATCCCAGGGCCTTGGACTATTCCGTAGAGGTACTTCTCTTAATCAACACGGCCTTCTTTCGTTCTTACTGATATTGCTATCCTTATTGGTACTATAGAGTGCTAAAATATTGGGTTTCATTGATGGTGTAAATAAGACATTTCAATGATAGTTATTAGTGTTACAAGATGTTTAAGGTTTTATAACTTGAAGAATTGGTGTTGCGGTTGTTGGAAAGTATCTCCTGTCTTGTGTTGTATACTTGCTGTTAATAAATAATAATTATTATATATTACATGATTTATATCTAATTCCTAGAAGCTAGGATTCAAATTAGGTCTTTATTAGCAACAGAAAATATTACTTCAAAAAAAAGGTAACAACAAATATGCAAAACATAATTAGCATCAATAAATTATGTTTCTTCCGTGTAGAATTATGATTATCTAATAAATATTAGCATTTTAGATTCCTGATGTGACTTTCTGATAGCAATTCAAACCTTTCTCTTGCCCACAATTTCATGTTATATTATGTTAATCTTCCTCCCTGTTTGATTAAAAATTATGAAATCTGTGCGTGTAGGAAGGCAACAAACAGGAACTAAACTTGCTGAGTTCTGTGCCCATGCTCTGTTAACCTTGGAAGTGCTGATACATCCTAGGGCACTTCCACTATTAAATTATGACTGTGCAATTAACAATGAAGCTCAGCGCAATTTCCAAGATGAATACACTAGCTGGAACAGCGGCGGCGCATTTGGTTTACCACAAACTGCACCTCCAGACTATGAAGATAATTTATATGCTAGTTGGCTGGGAAATGGCAATAATGAAGCTGATATGTCATTGGCTAAAGAGGCAGAACACACCAAAAGGCCTTCTGAAGCTTGCAGAGATAATGACCCCAAAGTGCTTTCTGCAAACCTGTCCTCTGACACCATCATCCAAGAGAGGAGTGAGATGGCACCTGAGACTGCCACCGGCAAAGATGTTGAAATGAGGACCGAGGAGGGTGCGTTCAGTTTCATGTCAGGTCAACCCGGAGATTCTACGGTGCTATTTAAAGAACCCGTCTCTTGCACCACAAGCATCCCTGACATTGACGCTCACTTCGGTGCTGTAGCTACTGAGATATCTGAGAGGGTTGTTTCTGACAGTGCCATGCCTGATAGGAACAGTTCATTGATAGGAACATCAGACTCCAAAAGGACCAGGGAATTTGCATTTAAATTAGATTATGGCAGCTCAGAGGCTGAGGATGATCCTTTTCCTGCTATTGTGGATGCAGACCCAGATACAGACTCTGAATAAGGGGGAGATTTTCTTAATTGCTTTTTGATCCAAAGAAGCATAAAGAACTGTAGTTCATAAATACCTTGTAACTTGAGAACTTTTGTAATCTGTTATACTATCTGGTTTTCCTTAGGTAATGCGTTATGCAAATTTTGAATGACCAAGGGAAGTGTGGATTATATATTGCGGAATAATATTTCATGTAATTCCCGATTATAAATTTTGGGATTTAAATTTGTTTATATCTCGGGAAGTTAATTTCCAGAACTATGTTTCAGTGATATGATATTATTCTGGTATTGGGTCTGATGCTAAAAATTTGTTTCCAGAATTAAGAGAGAGCTTCGTAATGTTTACCGTTTTCAAAAACTGAAAACATGTTTTTAGAAACAGTTCTCATTTTAGTTTTTTAATTAAAAAACTAAAACAGCTAAAAAATGTTTTTAATTTTCAGATATTAGTTTTTTAAATGTTAGAAAACATGTCATTTAAATCGTTTTCTTCTTCTGAAAACTGTTTTTAAAAGTTGTTTCTAAAAACTGTTTTAAAAGCTGAAAACTAAAACTGGAATCAAGCAGACCCTAATTTGAAAATTGTATTTAAAATCTGTTTTTAGAAACTGTTTTTTCAATAAAAAACTGTTTGAGTGAGATTGTTTTCCAACATTTAAAAAAAATAATTTGAATCAGAAAACCCACTTTTAGCTGTTCTATTTTTTGTTTTTAAAAACAAGTAGGTTTTTGAATTTTCAGCTTTTAAAAATAAAAAATAATTTTCAACAACGGTAATAAAACATGCTCTAATTTTTTGAACTAATTAATAGATTATTTGTTGCGTTTCAAACACATTATCACAAGAATAATATAGGGATGAATCTCATTTATCGAAACCAAATGACTAAAATATGAACACTAATAATTAGAGACTTATTCATTATGTTCTTGTCTAAGGTCTAACAATGGATATAAAGTGTCCTTGATGAACCCTAGCAGAGCTAAAAGAATATATGTGATATATGAATAAGGAAATTATCTCATTAATGATAAAAAAGATGTCTAGTACAAGGTGAGGACACCCCTTTTATAGTGGGGGTGGTCCTTATCTAGAATATTCATGGATTTGGGTCTTACATGCAAGGCTCAAATCCCTATGTAGAATAAGACAAATGCTTATATCTTTATTATAAACAAGACAAAGTAACCTGGACCCACATCTTCATACGAGGACCCCATCTCTACTTATGAGGTGTCAGGCCTACTGGGCGGGTTCTATAAGCTTGTACTAGCCCGCCCAGTCCACATTCTATTGGGCAAATGAGATTTTGGTTTGGGAGTCATGTAAGGATTGAAAGAAAACAATTTAAATGAAATAAAATTAGACATTAGAAGCAAGTTAAGAATTACTAGGTTACAATGGTATGTAATTATCATTCCTCACAATTTTACTTTAGTTTTGAACTTCTATGATTGCTAATTCTACCTCTCAACTTGTTAATGAGGTTGGTCATGCGTATTAACGTTTTGTTTGGTAGAGAATAAAGAGATATAAAAGATGAGTAGAAAGAAATATGTGAGAAATAAAGTAAATTTTATGAGTTGATTGGTATGGTGGATATAGATGAGAAAAAGAGAAGAGAGTGATACTTTTCATATTAAAAAACATTTTTACCCGTAAGTGTTTTAAATATTTATATAAATGATCAAAATGGTAAGTGGGGCAAAATCAGAGAATAAAAAAGTGAAGCAACATATGCATCATTTCTTCTCAAAATGAAGAGATTGCTAACAGGTGGGGTGACCCACCATAATTCTCTCTCTTTCTGCTATAGTGTTAGATGAACTAAATGAGGGTGGAATTACAATCTTACATCTAACTCCATCTATCGTATCTCTCTCTCGTTCAACTCTCTCTTACCAAACTAAGCGTAACAGTTCTCCTCAAAACCCGTTGTAAAGTTGGTCTTATATAAGTGTTAGAGTTGAGAAAACATAAAGTGTAGAGAAGTTGATTAATAGATTAACCTAATTGAATATATAGGAAAACCTAATAGTACACATCATAGTATAGCACTGATATGAGTAATTTCTCTTATACTTAATTAGCTTTTCAATCCGTAAATTAAACTCATGGTCAAGCAATGTTAATCATTAAAGTATATCGATAAGCAATGTTCAATTTCAGTTTTAGCTCCTTTATTGATAGATCACCCATCATGTGGACATGTCATGCTAGCTCTAGTCGAACACACAAGCAAGTCACCTGAGCTCTTGACTCTGACGAGGACTTGTCTTAACATTTCCGTATACACGTGGGCAAAAGTCAAAATTGTTTCAGGTTAGGGATAGAAATTGAACTGTTACAAATACATAAACTAAATATTATTTAACAGTGGTTCATGTTTTCGTTGGGTAATAACACAAGACCATCATCTCACCGTTTGTTGGGCTAAAAATGAGGTGAAAGATAAGTCTCATAGGCTCACAGCCGTCACCGTATAAATACCTCAATTAACATCGAAAAAGTAAAGAGTGTACAAATCACATGTTTTACTTTCCTAAATATTTATTTCCATTGAGCTAAGTTGTTGAATTGAGAAAAACCAGCACATCCAATCTAATAGATAAACAAATGTCCCGAATGATAGCTCAAATGGTAAGAGTTAGAAGACATAAGAATTGGGTGGAGAGTCCTGGAATCAATTTCGACAGGATGCAATTTATCTTTTTAATGTAAAAAAAAAAAACTAATAGATAAACAAACCTACTCAACCCTTTTTACCTTAAAAAATTATTTTCTCAAACGTGTGAATCAGTTTATTTAATTTTATTATCCGTAAAATATAAGGCTTGACTCTTGAGAAGCCAAAGTGAAATACTTTTGGATAAGATAGGTAACAACTAACATAAACATGACATCCAAACGTTTTGTGAGTTTTGTCTTTTGTGATCTTCCATTGTCGAATATACGCACACAACACACACAACACAAGTAAAGAAAGCAGTTATTACAACAAATCTCACCCCAAAAAACAAACAGAAAACACACAACTTCAGTTTATGCTGGTTTCTTGGAAATTCCACACCACCCTATCAACCGCGCCACCGTGTCACTGCCGCAGTAACCGTCTCGCCGCCGTCTCTCTAAACCACACTCTCATCATCGCCACCCATCGACTAATGCCAACCGGCGAACTCCGCTACGCACCGCCGCCGACGGCGATGTCTAACTCCTCCTCCGGCGGCGGGTTCGAAGAAGAGGGGTGGCTGTGGGCGCAGATCAAGGCGGAGGCACGCCGTGACGCTGAGTCTGAACCAGCGCTCGCGAGTTACCTCTACTCCACGATTCTCTCACACTCGTCTCTAGAACGGTCACTGTCGTTCCACCTCGGGAACAAGCTCTGCTCCTCCACTCTTCTCTCCACGCTCCTCTACGACCTCTTCCTCAACGCGTTCTCCTCCGACCCTTCTCTCAGCTCCGCCGCCGTCGCTGACCTCCGCGCCGCCCGGGAGCGCGACCCCGCTTGTGTGTCGTACTCCCACTGCCTACTCAATTACAAGGGTTTCCTCGCCTGTCAGGTTCCCTCAATTCTTCACTTTACCAAACCCTAATTCTTCAATTTTGCTGATTTTTCCATGCTTAATCTTTGATTTTAGGGGTGTATATATGTTTTCGATCCTAATTGTTTGATTTCTCGAGCTGCTTGTGATTTTGTGTGTTTGATTGTTGCAGGCTCACCGCGTGGCGCACCTGCTGTGGGGGCAGTCGCGGCGGCCGTTGGCTCTGGCGTTGCATTCTCGAATTGCTGATGTTTTCGCGGTGGACATTCACCCGGCGGCGACGATTGGGAAGGGGATTCTGTTCGACCATGCTACTGGAGTGGTGGTGGGGGAGACGGCGGTGATTGGGAACAATGTGTCGATCCTGCACCACGTCACACTGGGTGGGACTGGGAAGATTGGTGGGGATCGCCACCCGAAGATTGGTGATGGGGTGCTAATTGGTGCTGGTGCTACCATTCTGGGGAATGTTAAGATTGGGGAAGGTGCCAAGATTGGTGCTGGCTCGGTGGTTTTGATCGATGTGCCGCCGCGGACGACTGCTGTTGGGAACCCGGCGAGGTTGGTTGGTGGCAAGGAGAAGCCGTCTAAGCATGAAGATGTGCCTGGGGAGTCCATGGATCATACTTCCTTCATGTCTGAATGGTCAGATTATATCATTTGAATTTCAAATGTGAATGCTTGATATTTAAACACTTGGTGTTGAAAGTGCATTGCTTTAGCAACAAACTAGCATTTTCCAGTCTCATGTGTTCTGCTATTGCATAGTTGAACATTTGGACTGAGATTTTATAGTTAGTAAATAAACTCTTGTGTCAAGAAATGAACCTATAACGTTAGTCTAGTAAATACTAAATAATGCTAATTGCTAAGTTAATTGCTGATATGAAAATGTTCGTTTCTACTTAGTGTACTGTACTGTATGATGATTGGAAATTGTGGCATCATGCTATGTAATAAGATATGTTGCAGTACACAGAATCTGGTTTTGTTGATTATGTCTCCTGGATTAGTTTTAAGGACTGAGTTTCCAATTGTGCAATGCTAAGGATTATAATTTGGATGTCGTCTTGCTAGAATTTGGCGTAGACAAGGAATAGAAGAGGCTAATATGAAACTGAAAAGTAGTCTATCTTGGCCTCATTTTTGAAAGGGTTTGCAGAAGCTATGTTGGTTAGTTTATGTGATTTTGAAGTTTCTGCTTTCTATGGTAATGTTTGTCCAACATACTGGAAGTTATTCATGCTTGCTGTTAGTTTAAGTGTGAATGAAGCTTCATTCTTTTTAGATTTTATTCGTGGAAGGGGTTGAGAATGCGTGTGCAATGATGTTATTGATAAGTCATGCCGAATAGAATGCTACTTGGTGTAGACTTAGTATGCTTGAGAAACTTTTTATAATTGATTATAAACTAAAAATTAATTTTGGGAAGAAACCTTGATAAATTGTTTATGCGTACTAAAATAGATTATAAGAAAATAGAAGTCGATTCAAACATCTTAACAGAGAAAGAGAAAACATGGCGGAAAAGAAAATTTCTTACCAAATATGATAAACAAGAAAATTATAAAGGGTTAAATAAGATTTTGGTCCCTGTATAATATGCTAAGTTTGAAAATGATCCCTCCTCAGAGCAAAGTTTGAATTCAGCCCCTATTGTTTTAGAAATTACCTAGTTTTAGTCCCTGCAAGAGGTGGTGGTCCAATGACCTTTGCCACATGGCTTCATCGATCCTACGCGTAATTGCCACATGACTTCACCAATCTTGTCGGGTTATGTTAATTAGTTAGTGGCAAAGGTCACTGGACCGTCACCTCTGACATGGACCAAATTCCCAAAACTAAGTAGTTTCTCAAACATTAGGGACTGAACTTAAACTTTATTCCAAAGAGAGATCCTTTTCAAACTTATTGTATTATAAGGGACCAAAACATTATTTAACCCCATTATATATTCACAACATGGGGAAATTATTGCTAAATTTTGTTCTAACTTCCTAACCATGTGTTATGTCAAAGCATCCCTTTTCCTTCCATTCTTCAACTCTAAGGAATTATTTTAATGTCTCATCTTAGACACCAGCATGGAGATGCTCAATGCTCTAACCTTACACTAACCTCAAAATATTTCTAATCACATTAGATGAATTCACTATATCCAAAATATAGCACTTTTAGCAATTGGCATAAATATAGCGTCCCTAAAAGAGGGGAAATACTACAAATATAGCATGCGGTGAACATGCAACGTTCCCTTGCTCACCTCACCTCACCTCACCATTCCCTTGCGCAGCCATGATAATTCCTCTAAATTTTCTCCATCTTCTTCTCCTACCAACACAATCCAAACCAAACGGAATAATATCAATCAACCCCAACAAACACCATTACCATGATCCACGACATTCCACTTCTACATTCTTGAAAACAATCACAAACCATGAATACAGAGTCACACAAAACTCAAGACCAACACGAAAAACTAGAACAAGAACAAGAAGAAGAGGAAGAAGAAAACCGGTTACTACAATCCGAATGCGAGACAATCCCACTCTCCTCTCCCCTCTCATCACCATTAACCCCGGAGGATGGAGATGCAGAGGATTTCGTCTATGCGGACAAGGACAAGGTCCGGATATTCGACCTGGAGTCCGCCGCCGGAGGCGGCGGCTCCAGCTCCACGGCGGTGCCGCCGTTTTCTTGGAAGAAGCTGTGGCTGTTCACGGGGCCGGGGCTGCTGATGAGTGTGGCGTTCTTGGACCCTGGGAACCTGGAAGGGGACCTGCAGGCTGGTGCAATTGCAGGGTACTCGCTACTTTGGCTGTTGATGTGGTCGACCATCATGGGGCTATTGATACAGCTTCTGTCGGCGAGGCTTGGCGTGGCGACGGGGCGGCACCTGGCGGAGCTGTGCAGGGAGGAGTATTCCAATTGGGCTAGGTTGGTGCTGTGGTTCCTGGCTGAGGTGGCTCTCATTGCTGCTGATATTCAAGAGGTTATTGGCAGTGCTATTGCTATCAAGATTCTTAGCCATGGGGTTCTTCCCATTTGGGCTGGTGTGATCATCACAGCCTTTGATTGGTAAGCCAACCAAATAGATTTTGATTTTATCATATGGTTTTGTTGTTCATCATGGTTTTGCGATCACATTGTGTTTGTGAAAGTGACTAAGTGAAAGTTATGGTTAGCTGATATTTTGATCCTGGTTTTGTCTCTTGTTGAACAGTTTCTTCTTTCTGTTTCTCGAGAATTATGGAGTGAGGAAGTTGGAAGGAGTTTTCGCGGTTTTCATCGGAACCATGGCCTTTTCTTTTGCATGGATGTTCTTTGATACAAAGCCAAGTGAAGAAGAACTTGTGATGGGTACAGACTTATCTCATAACAGCAGTTTAGGCACATCCATTTGATTGTAAGATTTAAGATAAAAAATTGTACACTGGTGCCTTTTTGTTTGACAGATTTGGATGCTTATTGCAGGTCTTTTGATCCCAAGAGTTAGCTCAAAGACACTTCGCCAGGCTGTGGAAATTGTGGGTTGTGTCATAACCCCACATAATGTATTCCTCCATTCTGCTTTGGTACAATCAAGGGACGTTGATATCCGTAACAAAAGCCAGGTTCAAGAGGCTCTGAATTACTACTCAATTGAGTCCTCAGCTGCACTTTTAGTCACCTTGGTGATCAATCTATGTGTGATAACTGTTTTTGCTCGGGTGTTCTATGGTACAGAACAGGCCAAGGGCATAGGATTAGTAAATGCAGGACAATATCTTGAGGAGAGGTATGGAGGAGGGTTGTTTCCAATTCTGTATATATGGGGTATTGGTTTGTTAGCAGCTGGACAAAGTAGCACCATCACTGGCACTTATGCTGGACAGTTTATAACAGAGGGATTTCTGAAGCTCAATATTAAGAAGTGGTTGAGGGCATTGATCACTAGAAGTTGTGCAATTGTTCCAACTATGATAGTGTCAATTGTTTTCAATACATCAGAAGGTTCATTGGATACCTTGAATGAATGGCTTAATGTGCTGCAATCAATACAGATTCCTTTTGCACTTATCCCCCTTCTTACTTTGGTGTCCAAGGAGGAGGTCATGGGGACTTTCAGAATAGGGCCTATAGTAGAGGTAAGCTATATCCATATAACCTTTCAGTTACTTCTTATCCAAAATTTTAATACTGACTGAATTAAATGATCTATGATTAACTTAAACGCTAATGAAGATGTTTCAATTATTTTACTGGGTAATTTTTAGACTTAATTGCATTTTTGGTCTATTTTCTAGCTTAATTGCACTTTTATTCATTACATTTACATAGATATAGCCCTTTTAATTTAAAGGGAAGCTCAGTCCATTAAAGCTCTAGTAATGCGCTGGACGGGGAAGGGTCTGACCACATGATCTATTGTACACAGTCTTACCTTTTTTTTTTACACAACTATTTCCAGGACTTGAACTTGTGACCTCAGTTACATGGCATCATTTTAATTGCACTTTTGTTCACTTTCGTTGACATACATATAACTTTTAATTTGAAAATGAATTTTTTTCTCTTCGTGCTATTTTCCTACAAAATTCTTTATCAAGACATTCACTTAGAGTAAACCTTCCAAATGATATAGTTGTCTCAATACTTATCTATAACTCTGTCAATTTTGTGATCCAGAGGGTGTCTTGGACTGTGGCTGTGCTGGTAATTGTGCTTTATGGATATATGTTATTAGATTTCTTCCTCTCTGAAGTGAAGGGACTGTTGTTTGGTTTTTTGGTCTGCCTTGGTGCTGCAGCCTGGATTGCATTTATTGTATATCTTGTTAACCATAGTGGTGCTGTTGCTTCTATGCTGGCGAGGTCCCCTAATTCCAAAGGCTTTTTTTGTCTTTCTGAAAACTAGGCTAGAAATTTCTTTTCCTTTTTTAGGCATACAAAGTAAAGACATGTTGCTGCAAGTTCCATGTGGCCAATTTCGAAGGAGGGTCATTGATATCATAAAGGAAAGCACTCTTTCAACCGAACCGTCTCTGAACTTGGAAAAAGAGTGCGAGCCTGAAAGAAGTCATACTATTACATTGTATTCTTTTGCAACTGAGAACTTACCCTTCATGCACCAAAGATGATAGTATCATCATTACCATGAAAGATGGCCACAAAGATCATTATGTAAATATCATGTAAGAAACTTTTCCTAGTTAAGCTCTATGTAAGATTCTTTTGTACAGAAATTAGAATAAACTACTTGAGTATGAGTTGAATCAGCTTAGGATGTATAGCGTGTAGTCAACTAGACTTACTTGGAGGTGTTGTTCATGATTATACTCTCTAGTTGTACTGGTGAATAGTGATGATATAGAAAATACAGTAGTGCCATGCACTGGTATAGGGCTGTCCACCGGTCGGGTTTGGTCGGTTTCGGGCCCAAAAAGCTCCACTGACCGAACCCGCATGACATAAAACTGGGCCCGTAACCGACCATGAGATGTGTCGGTTTGGATCGGTTTCGGGTTGGTCGGGTAACGGGCGGGTCGGGTCGGTTACACCGGGTTTTGCAGAGACCCTAATTTCATGAACATAGAACCCTAATTTCAGTAAGATGAACATAGTCAGAACCCTAATTTTTCAGTAAGATGAACATAGAACCCTAATTTTTCAGTAAGATGAACATAAACCAAACCAAGAACAAAATCGATGTCAAATCAGATCCGGAGAGAACGATTCCATTGCTTTCCTCATGCGAAATAGATTGTTCACTTCGTCCTTGCGATTTCACATCAGAATCGATGGTAACGAAGATGAACAAACTATTCCGGATCAGAGAAGCATGGAGGATGAAGCATGCAGATGCACTGTGGTGGTGGAGTGGCTAGGGTTTGAGATGTGTGAGGAGATTCTAAGATGTGTGATGGAGATGTCGAAGTGGCGGCAGAGAGGAGGAGGAGAAGGGTGGTGGCGGGAGGATGAGGAGAAGCGTGGTGGCGGCGCAGTGGATGGCGGCGCAGAGGATGAGGAGAAGGGTGGTGGCGGTGCAGAGGATGAGGTCATGAGGAGAAGGGTGGTGGCGGAGCAGAGGAGCGGTGAGAAGGTAGGGTTTGGAGAGAAGAAGAAGAGGAGAAAGGTGGTGGCGGCGGGGAGAACTAGGGTAAGGGAAGAAGAAGAAATGAAGAAGTGAAAGAGAGAGGAGTCATGTTAATACTAGGGTTTGGGTTTGGGGCTTTGCGGTTGGGCTGAATTTTTTTGGGCCGGTTGAATTTTTTTTTATATTAGGTTCGGTCGGACTAGGCTCCAAACCGTAACCGACCGAACCAAACCAACCAGAGCCGGTTTTTTTAATCCTTAACCCGCCACCCGACCCGCCCGAACCGAGGAGGCCTTTTTTTGTAACGGGCTGGTCGGATTCGGTCGGTTCAAAAAATGTTGGACAGCCCAACACAGGTATATGGTTTTAATGTTTTCAGATATAATTTTATGTTAACTGAGTAATAAGTTTTGGATTATTTAAAGGGCATACCTTGTTTTTTTTTTGGCTTAATCCAGTTTTTGGTCCCCAACCTTTGTCATAAATATGGCTTTAGTCCCTCACCGGAGTAAAGGTGGGGATTGGTCCCCAATTTTTGGCAAAATGATTGGTTTTGGTCCTTCCGACCGGTTGGGTCAACGTCGGAGCTCCGCCGGCTGATGTGACCCTTGCCACGTCAATTAATGAGCCTCTCGCTGGATTTTTTTTTTCTTTTTTCATTAAATTAAAATAAAATTAAGACACACTAATTAACTTCCTAATCATTTACATATTTTAATAAATAAAATGCAAATTAAATAGAAAACTAGACTGCATCTCTGTTTGTCAAAAATATTTTCTTCAATGTAGTTTTCTTAGATCTCTTCATCTCTGTTCTTCATTTTCATTCCATACTCTCAAAAAATTTCTTCAACAATTTTCCAGAAAGAAAGGAAAAAGGGGGAAACAAAAAGAACAAAATCTAAAAACCATAACCCACCCAAAATCCCCAACAACGTAAAAGTCCCAAACCCAAAATCTATTTCTCAAGAGCCACCACCTCATCTCCAGATCCCAAATCTTATGCACCAACCTCAACCACCACACCACGTCCTCTTCTCCTTCCTCCTATAGCAACCTTCTAACATCACAAATCAGATTGACTAGGAAATTGGATTTGCCAAAAAAAAATCCAACCTTTGAAGCTCATGCTCCTCTTCTAACAGGAACCACCACCACTTCTCTCTCCCCCAAATCTCCACAACCACCACCAAAACCACGTCCTCTGTCCAAATCGCATCGCCGCCGCTCCGTGTTCCCCTATCCGGCGCCGTTGAGACCTCACCCAACCACCTCCGGCTCAAATCACGACCTTCTCCTCTTCCCCAAATCACGCCGCCGGCCACCATTGAGTTTATTGCTAGCTTTTCTTGCTGCTTATTGTGTTCCACGAATTGGGATGTTTTGTTGCTGTTCATGTTCCACGAATTGGGGGTTGTGATTTGGGATGAGGAAACCCTAGATCTAGTTCTGAGCATTGATTTTAAGGTTTTTGGTGAATTAAATGGAAGAAGGGGTTGTGATGATGAATTATTTTATTTTATGAATTTTATGTTCTTAATGCTGGAGAAGATGATGAATATGAAGATGAAGAAGTGAAGAACAGAGATGAAGAGGAACCCAAGAACTATTTAATTTGCATTTTATTTATTAAAATATGTAAATAATTAGGAAGTTAGTAGTATCTTAATTTTATTTTAATTTAATGAAAAAAGAAAAAAAAATCCAACGATGCTGATTAATTGACGTGGCAAGGGCCCACATCAGCTGGCGGAGCTCCGGCGTTGACCCAACCGGCCAGAAGGACCAAAACCAATCATTTTTCCAAAAACTGGGGACCAATCCTCACCTTTACTCCGGCGAGGGACTAAAGCCATATTTATGACAAAGATTGGGGACCAAAAACCGGATTAAGCCTTTTTTTATAAACAATGAAATTATATTGAATAGAAGTACAAGAGGTACTTCAACCCAATACAAGATAAAAGAGAAAGAAAACAACAAGCTAGATAAAAGAAAAAAATACAAGACAACAACCCTACAAAGACCAGGAAATCTTTAATATGCACAAGTAAAAACTTGTGTATAGTTACACAAGCTACTTTTGACCTATTATTGTGGGTTAACCAGATTTTGTTTTAAAAAATAATTCAAAAAACATTTATTAGTGAATTAGTTAATGAAGGGTTTAGGTTAATCAGATCTGGGTTCATCCTCATCCCCAACTCCTCCCTCTCAATCTTCACAGATCTATCTACCAGAACCAACAATCACTAGCACGGTAGCACCTCCATCATTTCCGGCGACACCACGGTGGCTTGGTTCTCTCTTTCTCATTTCCAGAAGCTACCAGAACCAACAGCCAAAAAGCGCATGCATCTCACTCTGAACTCGGAAGCCGATTCCCGTCTGAGTCAGGTCCTCGTCCCAGCAACCCCCACCATCGAGCCTTCATCAACTCCGGCCAACTGTCGCGGCGGCGCCGTACTTCCCTCCTCCCAACAACCCAGAACCACCCAACCCCACCGAACCCACACCGAACCTCACCCCATCCCCACCACAATCCAGAACCACCCCCACCGCAACCAACACCAGCAAACCACAACCCATCCCCACCGCAACCTCCACAAACACCCGCCCTCCACCGTTGATCCCAAACCCTTGATCCTTACCCTCTCCGGCGGCGGCGCTGCCTTGCGTGGAGAGAACGCGACGGAAGAGAAATTGGGCATCATGGTGTTGAGATGAGATTTTTCTTGAGGTTGAACTTGAACCCTTGCTTCTGAATCGGTGATGTTTTGATGCGTGGGATGTTGAAGTTTTTTGGATGATGATGCTGGTGTTGAAATGGATCTTGCGGTGGCGGTGGTGGTTTCTGTTGAAGAACAAAAGTGGTAGGGTAAGGGTTGTGGAATCAGATCTGGGAATGGTTTTGGAAGTGTGAGGTGAATGGGGGATCTGGGAATGGTGAGAGAGATATTTTTGGAATTTTCTGAAAATTTTAGGATTAATGTTTGATTAAGAAAATAAGTATTTTGAATTATTTTTTTATAAAAAAACCGGAAAACCTCCCATAACAGGTAAAAAGGGGCTTGTGTAACTATACACAAATTTTTACTTGTGTAGGTTAAAGGCCTCCCAAAGACCAATACTACCCACCCCCACTTCCTTAAGAATAGACAATATAAAATGGGCCTCATTAAAACCTTACTAGGATAAAACCCCCTTGGAAAAACCTAGAAAGGAAAAAGAGTACCCATTTTATAAAGTCTACCTTTGTGTATTAACAAAATGTAGCTAAGGAGAAATTAGAATTTTATTAAGGATATTCGTGTACAATAATTCATTGTAGCTCTATATAACTTATTTAGGAAAAGAAATCAAGACACTTTTCGTTCACAACTCTCAAATCAAATTAGGTGTTTGAATTGTCGCATGAGTATACTGTTGAAACCTGGTTGATAAACAACAACGAAGAGGATTCAAGTAGTGGAGAAACAATAGGGTGAGACATGAATTTGATTCACTATTTCTCAGGAGTTCATTTGACACTTTTTTTGAAGTTCAAACCTCTGTTTCTCATTCAAGAAGAAGCAGATGAAACTGCTGGAGATACATCAAGAGTAATCAAGTTAGAAGCCCCAAGGGATCTTCTTCAATCCAACATTGGTCATGGTAACTAAAAGCTAAATTTGCTAGAAAATCAGCAACTCTGTTGCCAGTCCCCTTGACATGTGAAACAGAAAACAAATTAAAATGCACAGCTATGAGCTTACAGCTTCTAATTACATCATGTAGGTAGGATTCTCCTAGGTTGTCATTTGACACTATTATGAAGACTCCTTACAATTTAACAGCTCATTTTGATCGTTGATCTGGAACTCGAAACTATTGTAACCCAGAAGAAGTAATAAAAGAAGAGAGGCAAGGAGATATATTTCTAATTGATGATTAGAAGACTCAAGTGTGTCACTATTTGTCGGGAAAAAATGTTAGTATTAATGAAGTTTGGACAGTGGTGGTTTAATGTGGATGATCGGACGGTTTCAATATTTTCACTAGCATTTTTCCACCTCTAAGTTCAAATTTGTTACATAAACTATTGGGAGGTTCTTAACTTGAGAAATGTGGGACGTTTGACTTTTGAAACAACACACAAGTTACAACAATATTCACCCATAATTTCAAAAGTTTAGAAGGAATTTCAAAGAATATCTTATGGGTTTTTTTGTTTTTTATATAAAAAAACCAGTTTTGGGAAGCAGCACTATGACTTTCCATGAGATCACCTATTTTAATAATATTCTCACCCAAGCACACTTAATTTAAGAATTCTAATGGGATCCAATCAGTGACGGGTTCAGAAATTTTATGTTGTGGGTAGAATATGTATAAATATTTTTTTTCAAAGCATACATTTGTAACAACTTCTATAACACATTACTATTAAAAATTGAGTTTTATTACTATGCACATACATTATAAAAAGGTTTTACACAACTCCAATCAGAATTCACCAATTCGTTATCTGATAATTAAATTAGAATTTAAAAATATTTAAAATGAATAATAAAGATATGTGATTTGATACATGTGTTGGTGCTTGACAAATTTTTCCATTAAAATAATTTTTTTAGAGTTTTTGGTGGTAAAGAGCTGAAGCGGTTATATCATTGATTCTCCCATTTCTTTTTCTTTATATATGTTCCTTCTCAAGTCATTAGTCCAATGTTATGTTTTTTATTTTGAAAAGCCAATTAATTGATATAATATATATATATGTTTTTTTTGAAAAGCCAATTAATTGATATATATATATATATATATATATATATATATATATATATATATAAGGGGCACAATGGGTGCCCCAAACCATTACAAGGAAAAGGAACCCAACAAAGCAAAGAAAAACAAAACAAAAGAAGAGGCCTAAGGGGAAATCTATGAAAGACACGAACAGGAAAAAAGAGGGACGGGGGAAGCATCACGCCACTACTGAATTGATATCAGAAAAAGAGGCCCAATGTTGTGTTCTTGTTTATTATTATTTTTTTTTTGAACTCAGTGTTCTTGTTTATTACTCTAACTAGCATATTGTAGTCTAGTGTCCAAATTATAAATCATTTGGGAAAGAAAAAAAAAAAAGATAGCATCACAACTCACAAGTATAACATTTTGGTGGGGGCATAGGGGGCAATTCTTTGCACTGAATTTTTATGAGAACAGTAGAAATGCAATGCATGAGTATATATTATGATACATTTTGTCAATATTACGTGGGGCAAATGCCCCACCCACTGCTAACATACATCCGTCCCTGGATCCAATTCATTAATGTTGATATGATCGTATCCATCATCATCTTATGTGTTAAAACTGTGGGTATAAAGGTTTTTAAGTTTGGTGTTTTTTGGACTTGAACCATATCCTAAATTGATTGTTGTAACATATAAGTGAGTTGGTGAAGCAATCTTCTATTAAAAAAAGACTTGAAATATGTTAGGGGTCTACCAATCACATCGCACCCTCACCATTATCACTTACTGTGGTGTGCTTTAATAAATTTGTTCTGAATATTTTTCAAATTATAAGCGGAGTAAGTAATGATTCATTTACACTTTATTTTCTCTCATTTCATTTTTACATATTTTTCTTTTTATTTCTTTCTACATTTTCTGTCATATGACATATCATATCACTCATTTTTAATATTCTTTTTTTTATAGGCAGATGTTAGTGGTTAGTTGTTAGTAATTATAAATGCTCATTCTCAGAGTTCGAACCCTAGACCTCCATTTCCAACACCTATTTCTACCCTTAGCTCAACCAAATGAAAAAAAAACATTTTCTTCCTATTTATCGAAAGTGGAGGTGGAAAAGTAGTGGATAAAATATAGTTTAGTTATAAACGGTCACACTTGGCAATTATATAGTTGATTCTTTCCGGTGCACTAAATTACACACTTCATCCTTAAGAGATATAAAAAACACTAAAAAAAGTTTATCCTGTCTGCATTTTATAGATTTTTTTCCATTAACCGTACGAGACGTATCAAGTAATAAATAATCATAAGAGTATGTTTTTAAAGGAAATGTGTTTCATGCAACTTACAAATTTTATTACTTTTTAACTTCAATGACGAGATGAATGAAGTTTTTATTCATAAGAGTTGTTAGGGCTGGAAACTAATGGAGGTTGAGGTAGGGATCTTTGATGATTCCTTAGTAGATGCACCCCAATTCTACATGAATTCCATGTGTTTCGGTCGGCTTCTAAGCCAGAAGGCCCGATAGTATCACAGTCGGCTCAAAGAACTTGCTCTTAAGTATGTGTCATAAGGGCGGACTTGATGACTTAATGAAGGAATATTTCATCCTAGCCAGTGTCCGAGCGGTCATGCACATGGCGAGATACAGCGAGCAACGCAAGGTGGCCAAAGGCCAACCATGATCTCAGAAGCTCTCTCATAAGGACTTCCCTTGAACTTACAGAGGTTAGAGCCTATAAATACAAGTGTGTTCATTCATTTACTTAACTACTATACTTTCTAGCATATCTTTGGCTTGTTCTAAGACTCGTGGATTCCCTCATTGCACTCACAATGACTTGAGCGTCGAATAGTCTTCTGTAAGTACATCACACAAGGCCACGTTGTGGTATAGGAGAAGCTCTCCACGATGCACTCATTGCGCACTAAGATGAGGAAAACCTCCTATTTTGATTCTAAGAAAAACATTTGGCGTTGTCCGTGAGGAAACTTTTCAACAAAACTAGCAAATGATGGTTCTAACGCAAAGGCAGCAACACGATGAAGGTGCCCTTCTATAGCGAGAATTCTCCAGGACATCAATCTAACTATATACTCATGGTATTTGTTGTGGTACCTTAAGATAGAATAAAGTGTGGTACTTAAAATGATATAAATTAATAGAAAAAAATACAATTTAAACTTAGAGGAAGAAGATGGAGGAAGATTTACAAAGTTCAACATGGATGGGGTATGGAGGAAGAGGATCCTGGCAAGAAAGGATTAAAGGAATTTAGATGATCTCCTAGAGTTGCAAGTTAAACTTAAAACCCCAGTTTTTCAATCGTGCATTGAATAACATAAATAAACTTAAGAATAATATGTTACTAGTTCATTGAGTCATTGAACTTAAATTTTAAAAAATTACAACAATAAATCCTCCGTCTTTTTTCAACAAAATAACAAAATTTCAAATTAAAATACTACATGAGGTACCACAAAATAAAATAAAAATGAATTTAATGGATATGCACTGTTAGTGTAAAATAGTTTTACACTGACATCCAATTGAATTCCGTCGAATAAGCAAATATATTTTTGTTTTAATTAAAATTAAAAACGAATGCAACTCTCTCTCCTACGTGGCAAACATTGATTGGATGTCAGTGTAAAACTATTTTACACTGACAGTGCATATCCATTAAACTCAATAAAAATTAGTACCACAAAATTCACCTATACTTATTCAGTCACAGTCAGTAATGCTCGGTAATTACTAATTAGTCAGTTAGATTGACATGTAATTTCGCACCGTTGACACTCAAAAAGATTCTCCACAAAGAATAAATAAATAAGGAGAGAGAGGATCTCCTTGCCGCAAACCCCGCTGGAGTGTGAAAAGAAAAGAGTTCCCTACGTGTGGCTCTGCTAGGGTTGCAGGCGGCTAGTCAACGTTTAGGTTTTTTCTAAGTTTCCGTGAAGTTTTGGCGGCGCCGACTCACACGGACGGTGACGGTGGTTGTCTCTTAACGACTGCTTTCCTCTCGAGAGTCACGCGTTTACCATCTCTTCTTGTCTTCAGGCTCTACTTTCCGCAAGACGACACCACATCCTTTCCCTGTCAACGGCTACCTGAACGGGACCTTGCTTTTTCTGGCAAAGCATCATGTTTCCCTTACCGTTGGCTATGGCGAACCATGATGCAGTGATTGTGGATGGAAATAAAAGCTAAATAAGGATTAACGTTATGACTCTGCTAGGGTTTGCTCACTGGTCCACGCCTAGGAGTTGCATGCGCCGCCGCTGGCTTCCCTTGTCGTGCCGCCGCAATCTACAGAGTCAACGACACTACTTCTCCACCACGGGTTTGGGGTCTTCACGTCCAGTTCCTTTCTTTTCCTTTGCTGCGACTCGGCTGCAGCATATACCCTGTTTTTTCTCCCTGTTTTAGCAACTGCTGCTGTGCGTTGTTCCTCCGGCTCTTGTTTCGATGGTGAACGACTTTGATGTGGTGCTTGAAGGTGACGAGAATGAGGTGATTAATATTGGTGAAATCGTGGTTGATCCTCTGCTGGGTGAGGACGTCTGGCTCCTTGGCAAGGCCCTTACCCGCTCCCGTGTTGGTTTCGGTCCTCTTAGAGCCATGATGTTGGGTTTATGGAACTCTCATAACTGCTTGGAGGTGCGGCATGTCGGCACCAATTTGTTCTCCTTCCGGTTCAGATCCACTAAGGATCGTGACCTGGTCCTGAAATCTGGACCATGGTTCTTTAATAGACACATGTTAGCGCTGAACAAGTTTGATGCTACTAGTAATCCGCTGGAGGTTCCCATAACCCAGGTCCCTTTCTGGGTACAGGTTCACTGTCTTCCTTCGACATTCAGAACAGTAATAGTGGCCCGATCACTGGCAAAAGGCTTTGAAGGCTTCCTCGACTAGAACCGACGTCGGGATGAGGAATGTCTTCGAGTCCGAGTTTGGGTAAATGTTGGAAAGTCTTTACGTAAGGGACAGATGGTTGCGGTTGCCGGCCGGGATCCTTACAAAGCTATTTTTAAGTATGAAAAACTGTACGACTTCTGCTTCCGATGTGGCAATTTGGACCACCTTATCAATGACTGTGATGTGCCGCGTGCGGAGGGTGGTATCCCGTCTCGTTTTGGAGCTTGGCTACGAGCTCCGTCAGAAAAAATTGTTAGACCGCGAGGGAAAAGCAATAGGCCTGCTGGGGGACCAAGTAGAGTGAATCGTGAAGAAGGAAGCAAGCCCAGTGGGGATGTGCTAGGCTTGGATGATGCACAGAAACCGGCCATGGAAACCGAGGCGACATATGTCCCAATTATTGATCAAAAGATGAAGGCCGTGTTGGAGAATGAGAAGTATTGGTTTGAGGATGAGGAGTACTACTCAGATGGGAATAAGGAAGAGGAGACACCTAAATAGAAGCTGATGGGAGATGCTTTCAAAAGTGCCAGAACCTCTGATAAGAGGAATGATGATTCCTTGATGATGAACCAGCGAAAGAGAGCCAGCGTTTTTTCTTCAGCACTTGGCTTGAGTAACACATGGGTCTCTCCCCCTTTGAAGAAACTGAACTCTGATGGATTGGGATTGGCGGAGACCGTGGAGCGGTCCCGCCCACCTCAATGAGGATCTTATCGTGGAACTGCCGCGGGCTTGGGAACCTGGAGGCAGAACGGGCTTTGCGCAAGCTCATCCACTCAGAAGCTCCCGATATTACGTTTCTTATGGAAACAAAAGTGTATACTTCGGAGATGTTACGACATCGTGGGATTGGAGGTCTTTCAAACATTTTCCCGGTTCAATGTGGGGGTCGTGGAAGGTCTAGAGCGGGAGGCCTTTGCATTTTATGGCGCTCGGAGGTTGAGGTAACTATTATTAATGCTTCTTTACATCATATTCTATTTACTGTTGTCCATTCGGACCACTTGGCTGTACCTATGCAGGTTTATGCTATTTATGGTTTTCCTGAGACTGTTAACAAACCAAGAACGTGGGAGTTGGTTCGCCATGCACACCCCATGGGTCTTCAACCATGGTTGTGTATTGGAGATTTTAATGACATTCTTTCCCCGTCTGACAAACTTGGTGGGGATCCCCCTAATGTGGGGCAGCTTCAGATTGCTAACCAAGCTTGTGCAGATTCTGGGCTTCATCAGGTGCCCTCTTCGGGCTATACTTTTACTTGGTCCAATAACAGAGTCGGACCAGGACGAGTTGAGGGCGGTTGGATTATGCTTTAGTGAACCAGGCTTGGTCTGATTTGTGGCCAATAAATAGAGTGTCTCATCTTATATGACACCAATCTGATCATAGCCCAATTGTGTTTCATTGTGGATCTCGCAGCTCTGAGATTCATAGACACCGAACGAGGATGTTTAGATTTGAGAAGGTTTGGCTTGAGAGCGGCGATGAGTGTACGTAAATTGTTACAGAAGGGTGGGACAACCAAGATTTATCAGTTCTCTCGAAAATTGAGCTGGTTGGCCGCTCCCTTGATGCATGGGGTAGAGAAAAATTTGGAGATTTGCCAAAGAAAACTGCAGATGCTAAGGCCCTTCTCCAACGGCTGCAAAGGCAGGTCCAAACTGAGCAAGTGGTTTTGGTTTACAAGGAGGCAGAGAAAGCGTTAGATGACTTGTTAAAACAGGAGAAGATAGCTTGGAGCCAGAGATCGAGAGCTAATTGGTTGAAGCATGGGGATAGGAATACAAGGTTCTTCCATACAAAAGCTACCTAAAGAAGGAAGCGAAACCTGATCGAGGAAATTCATGATGATCAGGGAAGGAAATTTGTGAGGATGCGGATATTGCTCGCGTGTTGAAGGGGTATTTTAAAAATATTTTTTCAACCTCTGATCCTGTTGGGGTTGAGGATGTTGCCACTCTGGTGGCTGGGAGGGTAACTGATGCTCATAGGAGAATTCTCTCTCTACCGTTCTCTAGGGATGAGGTGGAGGAAGCGTTGTTTCAGATGCACCCTACCAAGGTTCCGGGAGTTGATGGATTTCCTGCGCTTTTTTATCAGAAGTTCTGGCATATCCTTGGTGACGATGTTTCTGATTTCTGTCTCCGGGTGCTTAATGGGGAGACGTCGCCAGGTATGGTGAACCAAACTCTACTTGTCCTTATTCCAAAGGTTAAGAATTCAATACTTGCAAATCAATATAGGTCGATAAGTCTTTGCAATGTTATTTTCAAGATTATTACTAAGACCATTGCAAACAGAATGAAATTGATTTTGCATGATTTAATTTGTGAGGCTCAGAGTGCTTTTGTCCCAGGTAGGTTAATATCTGATAACGCCTTGATAGCCTTTGAGTGTTTTCACTACATGAGGAAGCGTATTTCAGGTAGAAGTGGTATGATGGCTCTTAAGCTAGATATATCAAAGGCTTATGATCGAGTTGAGTGACCTTTTTCTAGGAGTATCGTCACTCATATGGGCTTCCCTACACATTGGGTTAATTTAATTATGGATTGTGTGAGTTCTGTTCATTTTTCTATTATGTTAAATGGGTAACCGCAACCGACTTTCGCACCCCAGCGGGGTTTGTGACAAGGAGATCGTCTCTCTCCTTATTTATTTATTCTTTGTGGAGAAGCTTTTTCAGCTTTGATCCAAAAATCCATTTTGAGTTCTTCCTTGCATGGGATTAAAGTTGCCCGTTCAGCACCTGTAATTTCTCATCTTTTGTTTGCAGATGATAGTGTTATTTTTGCCCGGGTTAATGTTCAGGAAGCAGAATGTATCAAATCGATTCTGGCGACCTACGAACGAGCTTCTAGGCAGGTAATCAATTTAGATAAGTCTATGCTGTCAGTTAGCCGGAATATGCTAGAGAATTGTTTTATTGAATTGCAACAGATGTTGGGAGTAAAAGTGGTAGATAACTATGACAAGTATCTGGGATTACCCACTATTATTGGGAAGTCAAAGAGTAGGATTTTCAGTTTTGTGAAGGAACGAGTGTGAAAAAAACTTAATGCGTGGAAAGAAAAAACTTTGTCTCGTGCAGGTCGGGAGGTGTTAATTAAGGCAGTGGCCCAGGCCATCCCATCTTATGTTATGTCCTGTTTTATCTTGTCGGATGGCTTGTGTGAGGAGATTGAGAGTATGGTATCTCGCTTTTATTGGGGGGATGTTACTCGTCGTTGTATCAATTGGAATAATTGGAAAACTATGTGCCAGCCCAAGCGGATGGGGGGTCTTGGCTTTAGAGATTTTAAATATTTTAATATGGCTCTTGTGGCTAAAAATTAGTGGCGCATTCAGAATTACCCGGAATCACTTTTGGGGCGGGTCTTTAAAGCCGTTTATTTTCCTTCTAGTAACTTAATTGATGCTAAGAAGGGTTATCGCCCGAGTTATGCCTCGAGTAGCATCCTTAAAACTTCATCCATGGTCCAGAAAGGTAGTTGTTGGAGGATTGGTGATGGCAAATGTAACGCCCCAATTTCTCGACTGAGGAATCACATTAGTAACCTAACAAAGTCTAAGGACTATTTCATAATCCTAAGAAAACACGATAATTTTTTTCTTTTCCAAACAACTAAACACAGTTTAATACATAACATAGTCTTAATTAAACAACCCGTTCCCGACATATAATAATAGTGTCTTACAATAGCATAAGCAAGTTTCCAAAATAAGTACGCACACTTAAACAGTGGCGAAAACAGGGTTTTAGTAACAGAGTTTTCAGATAACAAAGAAGACTCAAGCATAAACTACTAAGAGGAAAACTATACAGCTTCTTCCATCCTTGCTCCGCCGGTTACTATCCCTCCTCCATCTCAGCATGGCTAAGCATCGCCAGAAGGCTCTTCATCGCCTAATAGCGTTAAGCGCCCAAACAACAAGTAGCAAACAGAAAGGGTTAACTCCATGCAACTACCACATATAAAGGAGAAAATCATGCTATTCAAATTTAATTACCTAGCATGGTAAATAAACTAGCAACTTAAGTTAATCCAGATATCAACAAAACCAGCAATATAACTAAACTCATATATCAACAACTTAACATAGATTAGCCCAAATAATAATAACCTCAACAATATAACATCAAATCAGATATCAATAAACCAATAACTAAAATCCAACAACATCGGGTCAGATGTTAGTTCCCTATAATGCAACTATATGCTGCTACCAAAATGGATCGATCAATAACGTCTCACAAGACGGGACAATCACGCGGGACCACACCCACCTCATCGCCACTTAGCGCCACTACGGACGGGACAATCGCGTGGGACCACACCCACCTCATCGCCACTTTAGAACATCTCGAAAGATGGGACAATCCCGCGGGACCACACCCACCTCATTGCCACTTTATAACGCCTCGAAAGACGGGACAATCACGTGGGACCACACCCACCTCATTGTCACTTTCCCTATATGCCAAGTCAGTCAACGACAATTTCCAAACCAATAATCAACTCAGAATAACCACATGTTATTCATAATTTCAACAATAACCAATGGCCGAAGCCCAGAAAACGGAGACGCATGTCTCTATTGTTTAACAACGACCTTAACCTCAGAAAACATTTGACACAAGTCTCAGAAAGTGATGACCCGGATTTAGTAGTGTTTTTAGGGTCATTTCTTTGTAGGTTTTGAGTCTTTTTCTTGTGTCTCATGTAGTGTTTCATGCATTCTCATGCATTTTTATCTTTTCTTGAGTCTTTGTTTTGTTTTGGTAATTTTGTAGTTTTATAGGGAGTTTTCTTGCATTTTAAGTTAAGTTTAGGACTTGCATGATTTTCTTTTGTTTTATGAAGGACCTCTTGTGCTAATGAGCTCTTTGAGCTTCTAGATTCTTCCTTGACTTGTTGGTTAGGTTTGGAGAGCAGAAACTGAAGGTAATAGAAGGCCAAGAAGCATGGAATTGAAGGAGGACTTAAAGAGGATTGAAAGAGGAGTTACAGAAGCCAAAGAGTCTTTTCCAAGCGAGCTGGAGCGCCTAGGCGTTGGCAGGCGCTGGGTAGGCGCCAATTAGCTCCAGAGAGCATGTTTTGGGCATGCAATTGGCGCTCATGCGCTCTGAATTGGCGCCTGAGCGCCCAGAACAGCCCAGCCTCGTTTATTTTGCCTATAAATAGGATTTTAGTCATTTTCTTTTGGAATCTTTTGATACTTTGTAAATTCAGAGGTAGAGGATCATCTAGGAGAGTGAGAGAGGGCTTCCAAGCTTGTAATTCAGGTTCTTAGCCAAGCATGGCTCTTGCCATGCTTGGCTAATCTCTCTTCTTTACTTTGGATTTCTTGTAAGACTTTTCCTTTTAAGTTATAATCTTAAGTTCTTTCCCAAATGTTCTTCTTCTTTCCTTGAATCCCATATCCATGCTTTATGTTTCAAGTTAGAACATGTGCTAGCTTTATGCTTTTCTATAATAGAACGGAAGTTTGTTATAGATTAGGGATTTGTTATGGGATTACCTCTTCTATACTTGCTACTAGGAATAGAGGAAGGGTTGGGGTTTGTTGGCCTGAACTTTATAATCTTTATGCTTCAAACAAATGTTTAAGTACACAAGGAATTGGACTTATCTTTTGGTTTGAAAGAATTATCTATGCGTGGCATCGATAGGTAGTTGCTTAGGCTATAACATCAAGGAGAGATTCATGAGAACATGTGCTTAGAATGATGTGCTTGAATTGATTAGTTGAGCAAGAACCCAAAGTAAATCACTCTTTCTTTTCATTTTCTGTTTCATTTCTGAATTTATATTTTCTTTTTCCTTATTACTACTTCGACATATGTTTCCCTCAATAAAACAAACCTTCAAACTCAAAGCTTGAACCGAATCCATTCACTCACAATCCCTGTGGTTCGATATTTAAAACCGGGTGGATTCGTACACTTGCGGATTTACCAACAGAAAGCATTCCAAATAAGCAAGTATACAACATAGCAAGCATACCAATATTTCAATTAATTGCCAATCAAATTAAACACCTTCATCTCAAACGCATGCAGTGCGATAAAAGCATGCAAGACTCAAAGACGCGCTAAAACTGAGTTACCCTTACCTTAGCCACTTTCTTTCCTAAGTTGCGACTTCGATCCAATCAAGTCATCGCTCCTCGTACCGTCTAGCTTTACTTCCATTCTTTAGCTCCGACACGAACACATTATCGCACTTCGTATCCTTAGAAAATTAATCGCTTTCAAAAATGCTAAGCTTCAAGATTCTAATATCCGCTCCCAAAACTAGAGAAATTGCACCAAAGCTAATGACACAACAATTTTCTATGCTTAGGTTTCTTTGCAACCTCTCATGTTTATATTTCTTTTTGTGTTTCTCCACTAAAGCCACCCACATTGCAAGCTATTTATAGGCCTCCATCCAAACTTAAGAGTGAAGGAAAGTGAGCAGCATGTAACACGTCTAACATGCAGCAAAGGAGGAGGTGTAAGGCACAAGCATGAGGTGTGCATGCAAGAAGCATGTGGTGGTTGCATGTGGTGGAAGACAAGGAGGGAACATGCAAAGAAGCATGATCTGTCCAGTTTCTTTTTCTTAATTAGAGGTTTATGAGAGGGTGAACTGTTGTCCTTGGTCTAGGTGTCGAGTAGTCATGGGTTGTAGTGTGTGTTGTGTCAAGATTTGAGTGGGGAGTTGGGCACGTGGTACTCCCCCAAAGGCCACGAGAATTCTGACAAAAGAATGGTAAATGAATACTAAAACAAAGTTGGAATCAGAATGGTTAGACTTTATAGGATAAAGTAAAGTGTTAGTGTTAATTGGATAGTGTAGGATTTAACTCATAGAGTTATAGAAATAAATATTAGAAAGATGAAACATTATCCTAAAAATGATTAGGAACTCTATGATATAATTTAAGATCACTTTGAGCAAGTTTAAGTGATCAAGAGACAAGATATTAACAAGTTATATATACACATATACGAATCACATAAACATTTTCTTCAATTCGTTACTTTCTTCTTTATCTTTTTTTTTTCTTTCCATTTAAGTCACTTTCGTGACTTTCTTTCTTTCATTTTTTTTTTCTTTTAACTAAATTTTAAATTTTCTTTTATTTCAATTCAAGTAAGAAAATAATAATCCTTAATTATACAATAATTTTTACATAAACACAGAAGGCACAATAAATACATCAACTTAAACTTAATAGCGCTTATCGTCTTTAAACCGATAAATAACTAGTTAATAATCGTATAAATTATCCGGGTCTTACATTACTACCCCCCAAAAAGAAAGTTTCGCCCTCGAAACTTAAGCCTCAACGAAGAGTTCCTTATACGTTCTTCAATCTTTATTGGCGTCACTTCAAAAGGCAGGTTGTCTCTAAGCTGAATATCGTCTTCCTTGATAATATGAGAGGGATCAGGGATGTACTTCCTCAATTGTGACACGTGTAGCACGTCATGAATCTTGGATAGAAAAGATGGCAACACAATACAATAAGCTACGTTACCGACTCACTCGATGATCTAGTACGGTCAAATGAACTTCGGTGTCAGCTTCCTTCACTTCATCGCTCTTCCCACTCCGGTACTTGGTGTCACGCAAAGAAACACATGGTCTCCCGCCTCAAACTCTAACTCTCTCTGCCGTGTGTCGGCATAACTCTTTTGCCTACTCTGTGACGGCCTCATCTTCGCTTGTATTTGTTTCACCTTCTCGGTTGTTTGTTGCACCAATTCAGGGCCAACAAGAAGGTGTTCGCCATCTTGGAACAAACATAAAGGAGTTCTACATCTTCTTCCGTACAAAGCCTCATAAGGTGTCATTCTAATACTGGAATGAAAACTATTGTTATAAGTAAACTCGAAAAAGGCAACAGCTCATCCCCGCTCTCTTGACTATCTAAAACACAAGCTCTCACCAGGTCTTCCAATGACTGTATCGTTCTTTCTGTATGCCCATCCGTTTGAGGTTGATAAGCATAACTCAACCTCAATTTTGTGCCCAGAGCCTCGTGCAATGCCTTCCAGAAATGCGAAGTAAATTTCGGATCTCTGTCAGAAACAATGCTCGAAGGTACCCCATGAAGTCGTACAATCTCAGCAACATACACCTTTTCAAGGTTCTCCACATTATATGTTGTCTTTACCGGTATGAAATATGCTGATTTTGTCAAACGATCTACAATGACCCAGATGGAATCAAATATCTTCCTCATAGTTGGTAATGCTACCAAAATCTAATAGAGATACTGTCTCATTTCCACTCCGGCACATCAAGTGATTGTAACATACCCGTAGTTTTTTTGGTGTTCTACTTTCGCCTTCTGACACGTCAGACATGCCGCCACAAACTCTGCTACATTCCTTTTCATGCCTGACCACCAGGAATTCGACTTTAGATCTTGGTACATCTTAGTTGCTCCGGGATGAATACTTAAACGAATCTTGTGACCCTCATTGAGAATCAACTTCCTCAACTCTTCGTCACGTGGCACACATACCCTTCCTTTGCAGCGTAAGATGTCATCAGTTCCTACTTCGAAATCCGGTGCTTTCCCCAAGAAAATCATACTTCGTTTCTCGACCAACTCTTCATCCAACAATTGCTTTTGCTTGATCTCTCCTAGCAAATCACTTGTTACCGTCACCATACAACTTAGTCTTCCAGGCGTCACCTCTACGCCTAGGCTGAAATCGCGAAAAGTCTCAATCATTTCCAACTCCTTAATCATTAGGGACAACACATGAATTGTCTGGCGACTTAAGGCATCGGCCACCATAGTTTCTTTTCCGGGATGATATAACAGACTAAAATCATAGTCTTTGATGAAATTCATCCAACGTCCTTGTTTCATATTCAGATCTTTCTGATCGAACAGGTACTTCAAACTCTTATGATCACTAAACACAGTGAATGTACATCCATACAGGTAATGCCTCCAAATCTTGAGTGCAAAAACTATAGCGGCCAACTACAGGTCATGCTTAGGGTACTTTTGCTCATGCGTCTTCAATTGTCTTGATGCATACGCCACAGCCTTCTGGTGTTGCATCAACACACAACCCAAACCTTGATATGACGCATCGCAATACACTTCATAAGGTTCTTCTTCATGTGGTAAGGTTAAAACTGACGCGGTCGTCAAATGCTTCTTCATTTCTTGGAAACTTTCCTCGCACTCCTCGGTCCATGCAAAAGGTTGGTTCTTACGAGTTAGCTTCGTCATTGGCCCCACAATCTTAGCAAAGCCTTCGATGAATCGTCGATAGTAACCAGCCAATCCCACGAAACTTCTTATATCAGTTGCACTTTTTGGACGGTCCCAAGCAGTGACAGCTTCCACCTTACTAGGATCCACAACAATACCTTCCTTTGAGATAACATGCCCTAGAAACTTCCCTTCCTCCAACCAAAACTCACACTTCGCTGCATTCGCGTATAAGACCTTCTCCCAGAGAACTTTAAGAACCTGTCGTAAGTGCTCCTCATGCTCCTTGTGATCCTTTGAGTAGATTAGAATGTCGTCGATGAACACCACCACGAAACGATCCAAAAATGAATTGAAGGTCCTATTCATGTAATCCATGAATACAGCAGGGTCATTCGTAACTCCATAAGACATCACCAAGTACTCGTAGTGTCCATAGCGCGTCCTAAACGCGGTCTTTTGAATGTTCTCATCTTTGACTCTTATCTGATGATATCCTGACCTCAAGTCAATCTTCGAGAAAACAATAGCACCTCTCAATTGAGCTATTAAGTCGTCGATCCTTGGCAAGGGATACCAGTTCTTAATTGTGAAATTGTCGATAGTCAACGCATAGCCGCGATCATCCATCCTTCTTTTTCACGAGCAGCATTGGCGCACACAGGCGCACACCTTGGGGTAAAAAAGGGATTTTAAAAGCTCCTTTCTTCAAAGGGAGTTTCGAAAGGTAAAAGCTCCTAACAAAGTCTAAGGACTATTTCATAATCCTAAGAAAACACGATAATTTTTTTTCTTTTCAAAACAACTAAACACAGTTTAATACATAACATAGTCTTAATTAAACAACCCGTTCCCGACATATAATAATAGTGTCTTACAATAGCATAAGCAAGTTTCCAAAATAAGTACGCACTCTTAAACAATGGCGAAAACAGGGTTTTAGTAACAGAGTTTTTAGATAACAAAGAAGACTCAAGCATAAACTACTAAGAGGAAAACTATACAGCTTCTTCCATCCTTGCTCCGCCGGTTACTATCCCTCCTCCATCTCAGCATGGCTAAGCATCGCCAGAAGGCTCTTCATCGCCTAATAGCGTTAAGCGCCCAAACAACATGTAGCAAACAGAAAGGGTTAACTCCATGCAACTACCACATATAAAGGAGAAAATCATGCTATTCAAATTTAATTACCTAGCATGGTAAATAAACTAGCAACTTAAGTTAATCCAGATATCAACAAAACCAGCAATATAACTAAACTCATATATCAACAACTTAACATAGATTAGCCCAAATAATAATAACCTCAACAATATAACATCAAATCAGATATCAATAAACCAATAACTAAAATCCAACAACATAGGGTCAGATGTTAGTTCCCTATAATGCAACTATATGCTGCTACCAAAATGGATCGATCAATAACGTCTCACAAGATGAGACAATCACGCGGGACCACACCCACCTCATCGCCACTTAGCGCCACTACGGACGGGACAATCGCGTGGGACCACACCCACCTCATCGCCACTTTAGAACATCTCGAAAGATGGGACAATCCCACGGGACCACACCCACCTCATTGCCACTTTATAACGCCTCGAAAGACGGGACAATCACGTGGGACCACACCCACCTCATTGTCACTTTCCCTATATGCCAAGTCAGTCAACGACAATTTCCAAACCAATAATCAACTCAGAATAACCACATGTTATTCATAATTTCAACAATAACCAATGGCCGAAGCCCAGAAAACGGAGACGCATGCCTCTATTGTTTAACAACGGCCTTAACCTCAGAAAACATTTGACACAAGTCTCAGAAAGCATTCCAAATAAGCAAGTATACAACATAGCAAGCATACCAATATTTCAATTAATTGCCAATCAAATTAAACACCTTCATCTCAAACGCATGCAGTGCGATAAAAGCATGCAAGACTCAAAGACGCGCTAAAACTGAGTTACCCTTACCTTAGCCACTTTCTTTCCTAAGTTGCGACTTCGATCCAATCAAGTCATCGCTCCTCGTACCGTCTAGCTTTACTTCCATTCTTTAGCTCCGACACGAACACATTATCGCACTTCGTATCCTTAGAAAATTAATCGCTTTCAAAAATGCTAAGCTTCAAGATTCTAATATCCGCTCCCAAAACTAGAGAAATTGCACCAAAGCTAATGACACAACAATTTTCTATGCTTAGGTTTCTTTGCAACCTCTCATGTTTATATTTCTTTTTGTGTTTCTCCACTAAAGCCACCCACATTGCAAGCTATTTATAGGCCTCCATCCAAACTTAAGAGTGAAGGAAAGTGAGCAGCATGTAACACGTCTAACATGCAGCAAAGTAGGAGGTGTAAGGCACAAGCATGAGGTGTGCATGCAAGAAGCATGTGGTGGTTGCATGTGGTGGAAGACAAGGAGGGAACATGCAAAGAAGCATGATCTGTCCAGTTTCTTTTTCTTAATTAGAGGTTTATGAGAGGGTGAACTGTTGTCCTTGGTCTAGGTGTCGAGTAGTCATGGGTTGTAGTGTGTGTTGTGTCAAGATTTGAGTGGGGAGTTGGGCACGTGGTACTCCCCCAAAGGCCACGAGAATTCTGACAAAAGAATGGTAAATGAATACTAAAACAAAGTTGGAATCAGAATGGTTAGACTTATAGGATAAAGTAAAGTGTTATTGTTAATTGGATAGTGTAGGATTTAACTCATAGAGTTATAGAAATAAATATTAGAAAGATGAGGGGCTGTCTAAATGACCATTGATTAAAATTGGGTTAAATCACCCTTTGATGAGGTGTTCCAATAATATTGTAACATGTGTTTTTATAAATTCCAACTCATTTCAATATTCTTTTTCTTTTATTTTTTCATAATACTTATTTTATTAAATAATCTATTTGCACAATAAACCAATCAATTAAGATTATTTAACACATAACTCCTTTTAAAGAAAAAACCCTAAGAATCCTTACTAAATTTATGAAGCTCTCCAAGCCCTGCCATTTTTTTCTAACCTGCCATAGCCGCAACAGCACTAATGGTTTTAAAATATAAGAATAATTGTCGTATGGAACAACAATTAAATCAATTTTTTAAGTTTAAGAAAATAATAGTAAAACTATGTTGTGTCTAGCTAATTTTCATCTGACCATGATCACCGCTTTGCAATGTTGTAGCACTGCAACAATAATTGAATCTGGTATCAATCATATCCTTGTTGGTTGAGTTTTGCACACAAGATTAATTCCGGCAAGCCTTATTGATTTTCTTTGCCAGATCTCGTGATCAATTCCTTAAGCAAGGAGGCCAAGAAGAAGAGCGGGCAAAACGTATTCAGATCACATGGAAGAATTAGGGATTAGGGTTCTCAATTGTTTCTTTAGGGAAAAGGAGTTATGTGTTATTATCTTAATTAATAAAAATATAATAGATCACATGGAAGAATTAGGGATTAGGGTTCTCAATTGTTTCTTTAGGGAAAAGGAGTTATGTGTTATTATCTTAATTAATTGGTTTATTGTGCAAATAGATTATTTAATAAAATGAGTATTATAAAAATATAAAAGAAAAAGAATATTGAAATGAGTTGGAATTTGTAAAAACACATATTACAATATCTTTGGAACACCTTATTAAAGGGTGATTTAACCCATTTTTAATCAAGGGTCATTTAGACAACCGCGAAAGATGAAACATTATCCTAAAAATGATTAGGAACTCTATGATATAATTTAAGATCACTTTGAGCAAGTTTAAGTGATCAAGAGACAAGGTATTAACAAGTTATATATACACATATACGAATCACATAAACATTTTCTTCAATTCGTTACTTTCTTCTTTATTTTTTTTTTCTTTCCATTTAAGTCACTTTCGTGACTTTCTTTCTTTCATTTTTTTTTCTTTTAACTAAATTTTAAATTTTCTTTTATTTCAATTCAAGTAAGAAAATAATAATACTTAATTATACAATAATTTTTACATAAACACATAAGGCACAATAAATACATCAACTTAAACTTAATAGCGCTTATCGTCTTTAAACCGATAAATAACTAGTTAATAATCGTATAAATTATCCGGGTCTTACAGCAAACATGTTAGAATATGGGATGATAATTGGCTCCCTAGCGGCCCTCCCATTAATTTTCGTCAAGAGATTATCGATGAGCAACAGTTGGTTAAGGTGGCTGAACTCCTCCTTCCGAACCATGGCGGTTGGAATATTCCTTTAGTTGAGTGGACATTTTGTCCTACCACAGCTGCTAGAATTTTGTCTATATCTATTCGACATCAGGATTCGTTTGATTGTCTTTTCTGGTTGGGTACTGCTGACGGAGGTTTGGTATGGTGGGAGGCAAGGAATAAACTGATCTTTGTGGAGAAACCTTGGTCTGTGGCTTCGATTTTGGCTCGTGTTGCTACACTAGTGTGCCCCCCATCAGCGTCATTCTCCTTGGCGCATGGTGGGCGGGGTCAAGGGCCAGGGAAATGGGTCCGGCCTGCGGTTGATGTGGTGAAGGTCAACGATCATGCTGCGGTGGGGAGGGACAAGATGGCGGGGTTTGGTATGGTGGCGAGGGACAACGCCGGGGAGGTGCTCGCGGCTGCTGCAAAATTTCCAACACTTGCTCTTTATCCAACGGTGGCTGAAGCTTTGAGTCTTAGGTAGGCTATGGAGTTGTCTGTGGATCTTGGGTTCAGACGCGTTCAGTTTGAGACGGATTGCTTACGCCTCTTTCAGGCTTGGAAGAAGGCGAATGGAACTTCTTATTTATTTTCAATTATTTATGATTGTCGTAGTTTAATTTCAGCTTTTGACTATGTTGATTTTTCTTTTGTTCGTCGCCAAGGGAACTCTTGTGCTGATTATCTTGCCTGACACGCCTCTACCTTTCAGGATGTTGTCTGGTTAGAGGAAGGTCCGCCGGAGCTTACTAGCTTTATGCTTTCTGATGTATTGGCTTCTATACCGGATCTGATTTGATTTTATATAAGGTTTTTGTTGAGTTCAAAAAAAACAAATATACTTTTCCAAAAATACTGAGATCTTTAATTCAATAAACATATTTCCATTTTCTCCAAACTCTGTTGCTCTCAGTAACTTCCAAGTTCCAACATTACATACTTTTGATCGGACCAAAGTTCCCATATTCAATAAGGAGATTATGAGTTTGGCAATTAGGTTTGCGTCTCATTTGGTGTAAATGCAACTTGCTCCTATGAGAATCTTTTTGGTGGTGAAGAATTTGGTTATGTTTATAAAGTTTGGTTTCGTATAGACTTTACAGGTTAACACCTCGATCAGGAAAACTAGTTTCTCTATAACCCGTGATTTTCCTAGTGACAATGAGATTGAGGTGCCCACTAGGGTGAGAAAAAAGGTTGCCCACCCTAGTGGGTACCTGAGAGTAAATGATGTTAGGAAACTTTTTACACCGTTAGCGTATAAATTTTTTTATATCGTCAGTGCATAAAAATTAGTTTGTCTATAACCAGTGTGAATTTTTCTACACCGTGAGTGTATAAAAATTAATCTCATTAATGATTATAAAAAACAAATTTGAATTTGCCTTGATTTATACATAAGATTGAATGATGTTAGGAAATTTAATAATTTTAACGACGAGATTATAAGAACCAAATTTTTAGGTATCTATAATAACAAAAATTGAGATCAATGATTTTGTGTATAAACATTAATCTCAATAATGATTATAAAAATCAATTTGAGTTTGTCTTGATTTATAAATAAGATTGAATGATGTTAGAAAACTTAATAATTTTAATGACCAGATTATAAAAGAACCAAAATTTTAGGTATCTATAATAACAAAAATTGAGATCAATGATTTTGTAGTTGCATTAATTTATAGGCTTAAAATATATAACCGTCCCTGAACTTTGAGCGAAATATGAAAACCGTCCCTCGCCGGAAAATTATCTGAAATCCGTCCTCGTACTATCAAAAACAAATTTGACCCATCCCTCCGGCCGCCTTAGCTCCGGAGGGATCCATTTTTTATTTTTACCCATCCCTGAACTTTGAGCGAAATCTGAAAACCGTACTTTTTTATTTTTATTTTTTAATTAAAATTCCCTAATTTCTAAGAATTAAATCTAATACCCTTTTAATCTAAGCCTGAATTCCCAATTTAACCACAAATCCCTTAATCTAACCCTAACTCATCCCAATTTAACCACAATTCCCAAGTTCTCTCTCCTTCAGATCCTGTTTCTCTTCTCTTCTTCTTTCTTCATCTTAATCTTCATCTCATTTCCTCCACCAACAACAACATCGTCTTCTTCTTGTTGTTAGAAAAAATTTGCAATTTTAATTCTTAGAAATTCGGGAATTTTCAGATTTCGCTCAAAGTTTAGATTTCAAATTAGGGAATTTTCAAATTAGGTAGATTTAATTCTTAGAAATTAGGGAATTTTAATTTTAAAAAATAAAAATAAAAATGGACGATTTTCAGATTTGGCTCCAAGTTCAGGGATGGGTAAAAATAAAAAAAGGACTCTTGCCGGAGCTAAGGCGGCCGGAGGGATGGGTCAAATTTGTTTTTGATAGTACTATGACGGATTTCAGATAATTTTTCGGCGAGGGACGGTTTTCAGATTTCGTTCAAAGTTCAGGGACTGTTATATATTTTAACCCTAATTTATATCAATTTGTTGTCGTCATTTTAGGATATTATCATTTTCAAAATATTTATGACATAAATAATATTTCAGAATAATTTTTATCAAATAAAAAATATGCATGAAATTTGGTGGCACATTTGGTATGTTGTATAGTATAATGTATGATAGTATAAAGTTTGATTCTATTAGACTTGATAAAATTTTAATATTATACCGCGTTTGGTCACACATTGTGTAATTTGATGGCGACAATGGTGGTAGTGGTAGTGGTGGTATTGGATGGTGATGATGATGACGGTGATGATGGATGGTAGTGGTGACGACGGTGGTGGTAGTAGTGGCGGTAGCGGCGATGATGGTAGTGGTGGAGGGTGGTGATGACAGTGGTGATGGCGGCGGTGGTGGAGGGTGGCGGAGACGACGGTGGTGACAGTAACGATGACGATATCACTGGTGGAGCGTGGTAGTGGTGACAGTAACGATGATGATATCAGTGGTGGAGTGTGGTGGTGGTGACGACGATAGTGGTGGCGGCGGCAGTAGTGGTGGAGGTGGCGGTGGTTAAGTTCATAATATATTATATAAGTTTATACTATCATGCCTGATACGTCATACCAAACGAGCCATAAAAGAATAACATATAGAAATGTTGTTTGTGTTTAGTTTTAAAAATAGAAAATAAATTATGGTATAAGATTTTAAATTGTAAGTACTATGTAATAAATATAAATAGAACTCGTACAAGACAAAGAGACATACTAGTAAAATGTTAAATCATAATTAAATACCCATCAATTTTTATGTACGGAACTTCATAAGAACTTTCGATTTAATGACCAAATTCTAAATTTATATAAAAGATATTTAATAATATAAATATGTCTGATAAAATGATTTTTTTTAATCTAAAATAGGTTTTCTCTCCACGAGGTATTGATCAGACTTAAATAATTTCATTCATGTAAAGTTAATTCGCCTAATAGCATCTCCAATGTAAGGTTTTTAGTTCTTATTTCTAAGCCAAGAATTAAGAACTGAGTTCTAAATCATTGGAGGGGGTTGATGTGAAGTTGTTAGTTCTTAAAATAAGAACTAGTTCTTATATAAGGAGTTTTACTTTTTGAGTTCTTAGCATGAAACATTAATTTTTTTTTTTCTCATTCATCAACTCATTTAATTTAAGTATTGAATTAACATTTAAAATTAAATCAAAATTATATGAAAATAAAAAATATCACTAATATAATGGTATTGTGAGAACTAAAAACTCATGGTTATAGCAAAATCTGCAAAAAGTTGCTTAAACACATGTGACAGTACGGACCCACATGAATAGTGCTAAGAACTAAGACTCATATAAATAGTGCTAAGAACTAAGAAATATGAGAATCTCCATTGCTAGGTTCTTAGTTCTTCTCCACATCAATCATTTTCGATGCTTAAAAACTTGATTCTTTGTGTTTAGCTTAAGAACTTACCTCTAGCATTGATTGAGATTTTCACAATACACATGACTCGAACTTAATTTTTTTTAAATGAAAACCACTTGACTAGTTAAGTACTTAAGTATTACTATAACATATAATTTTAAAGAGTAATGATTTTTGGCTTGACAGTTTTAATGTTACGAATGTAACAAATTTTAAATTAGCCAATGACATTGCTTAAACCACAAGTGGATCCAGGGGATAGAAAGAGGGATATCATTAAGAGCAATGCTACGTGGCACGACAAAAGAAATACGAGAGGTGCACGAGACTCATTTAATGACGGTTGAAAAAACCGCCACAAAATTATAACTGCAAAAAAAAAGAACAGCTACAGTTTCTGGCGGTTTCAAACCGCCAGAAAATGCTTCGTGCGTGGTGCACGAGAACCCACGTCGTGCCACACAACATTTTCCTATCATTAAACCAACCGATCAAAAAATATAAGGCACATTCATCTCGTACCATTAAGCATTTGTGTACTAATAAATATTAATAGCACTCGTACAATACAAGGCAACATATTAGTAAAATGTTAAATCATAATGATAAAATTACCTATTAATTTGTATGTACGAAACTTTATTAGAACTTTCAATTTAATGACCAAGTTCAAAAATTTATAAAAGATATTTAAATATTTAATAATATAAATACGCCTAATATTCTATTTAGAACCAACATCTCTAAATAATTAAATATAAAAATACATAAACTATGCAATGTGTGAACTTAACGTGGATCTACGTTGAAGTTGATGTGTTAAAGTCACATTTTTTCTAATAATACATTAAACACAAATGCTATTGTGCACGAGATTGAAGGCACGATAGGGTTACGACTAGTGTTTTTAACAAAATAATATATTTTTTAAACAGCTAAAAATTATAAAATTTAAATCTTAAACCAATGCAAATACCGTGGTCTCTTGCACTCCTTGGCATCGTGCCATGTAGCAGTGCTATACATTAAATTCAATAGACAACTGTTAGATTTTTCATTTATACCTTAGAATAAATACGTGGTGGTGTGGTTCGCAACGGTGAGGGCCGTTGGCTAAAGCGTTTTGGTCGTCATCTTGGCATCCTTGGTACTGCTACCGTCTTTTACACAGAGTGACGGGTTTGGAGCTAGCCATGGGCATGGAGCTACCTCAGGTGATTGTTGAGTCAGAATCTCTAAAGGTTATCAGCCTGTTAAGCTCGCCTACAGAGTTGGCCTCTCACCACTACGGGCAGGTGGCCTCGCGCATCCTCCAACTGCAGCAGGACCATGGGAACGTTGTTTTCCAGCATACACTGAGGAGAGCCAATTCTCTTGCAGACTATCTAGCTAAGGTCAGCCTTGATCTCCAGCATGGTCTCTATTATTTTGAGTCTCCTTTTGGGGAATGTCATTCCATTCTGAGCTAGGATAATTGTCCAACTGCTGATCCTTCTGTGGATCTCTCTTAGCTTTGTTGTTTTGGGGTTTTCTTTCCCTTCATTGTAGCAAAAAAAAAAAAGAATAAATACGTGAAATCAACATCTACCTACCTTTTCATAACAACTGCCTACATTCTTTTTATTTTTTTCTGGAAAGGAACGCTTCTGATTTCCCCAACTCTATTTGGGTGGAGGAGGTTCATCATGATGTAGATCACTTGGTGATCAATGATGTATTGGCGTCTTCGCCTACTTTGATTTAATTTATATGCATGCCAATTTCAAAAAAAAAAAACTACCGACTTGTTCCATCAAAACTACTATGAACTTGTTTGCCCTTTTTTTATATATGAAATTCAAGGTAATTGTTATTCTCACCCCCAACATCTAGTACCAGCTTCCTTAAATATGTAAAATTTGAAAATGCCTTTAAATTTTTTTCGCTCACACTTTAAAGTGCGTTAGGGTCACACTTTATAGTACGTAGGTAACGCACTTTAAAGTGTGAAAATTGAAAATTTAAGCGTTTCAATCCCAAAAACTGAATTTTTTCAGTCTCAGGTCAAAACGTAGTGAACTAAAAGTTGAAGAGAAAAATAAAGTAAGATTTGTGGAATTTAGCCAAATTTCTTCATCTGGTAATTTTTTTTTGAATTTCAATTTTTTTTATTCCACCATAAATCTCCAAATATTCTATCTTAATTTATTGTGGTGGTCTCATAATTTTTAAAAATCATCTAATATCAATTTTGTAGAAATTTGCAGCTAAACATTTTTGTTTGCAGCTAAACGCCCCTTAAAGCGCGTAGCGCGTTAACTACGCACTTTAAAGTGCACTTAATTAGTTGTAGAAAAAATTCAGAATGGCGACGGCCAACAACGGGGGCGGCGAAAAATGAGAGAGACGAGAAGATGAAGATTGTGTTTGGAGATGAGTATGAGGATATAATGAAGATGAGTGGTGTTGGTGAGGAAGAGGAAGAAGAAGACGAGAAATGATGTGCGGATGAGGGTGGAGAGTTGTTATGTTGTTTTTTCTTCATTAATGACATTTTAGTAGTTTTGCTATTTCATTAATGACATTTTTAACAATTACCGAAATTCAACATGATATTAAGAGCGCTTAGGAGACCATGTCCACTAAAAGAATTGCCATATGTATAGCTGCGTAAACATACATAATCGCCAAAACCAACACATGACCAATTGCGGCATATATATTTGGTCCTCCCGTGACCTCTCACAAGACCAATTGCGGCAGTAGTGCTGTAAATTCCACCTTTTGTAGTTGTTTTTGTAAGAGAATATGAATTGGTGAATATTATTGATGAAATGTTACAATATTTATACAAAGCTGACAAATACATAAATGCTAAGCCTAATTACAGAGTAATTACAGGTAAACAAATATGGAATAATTGACATATTCCTATTCTATCACACCCCCGCAGTCGAAGCGGGAGGTTCACTAACGCTGAGACTGGACCGAAAATCATCAAAGAGAACTCGAGGGAGGCCTTTAGTGAAGATGTCTGCAATCTGGTGGCGTGAAGGAACATGAAGGATGCGTGCCTGACCACGGACGACCTTCTCTCAAACAAAGTGAATGTCCATCTCAATGTGTTTAGTGCGCTGATGTTGGACAGGATTGCCGGATAAGTAGATGGCACTAACATTATCACCATAGACTAAAGTAGCATAAGAAGGAGGAAAGTGAAGCTCCAAAAGCAGGTTGCGTAGCCAACATGATTCGAAAACCACATTAGCAACGCCTCGGTACTCAGCCTCAGCACTGAACCGGGAAAGCGTGGGTTGTCTCTTGGACGACTAAGAAATGAGGTTGTCGCCGAGAAACACACAATAGCCAGAAGTAGACGGACGAGTGTCAGGACATCCACCCCAATCGGCATCAGTGTAAGAAATAATCTTCTCGATAGGAGAAGAATAGAGATGCAAACCAACCTGTAAAGTGCCCTGAACAAAACGCAAGATGCGCTTCAGTGCAAGCATATGCTCTGTGCAGAAGGCATGCATGTGATGACACACCTGCTGAACAACATAAGAGATGTCAGGACGGGTAAATGTGATATACTGCAAAGCACCAGCAAGACTCCGATATAAAGTAGGATCATCACACGGAGTACCAGCAAAAGTACTGAGTTTCTGCTTGGTGTCAACTAGAGTGGCAGAAGGATTGCACGATGTCATACCGGCTCGAGCAATAATGTCACGTGCATAGGTACTCTGACTGAGAAAAAGTCCACCTGCATGTCTGGTGACGACAATGCCAAGAAAGTAGCTCAACGGTCCCAAATCCTTCATAGCAAACTCTGAGGCAAGAAGGGCCATGATAGATTTGCGAAGGTCATGAGAGGAGCTGATGAGGATGATGTCATCAACATAAAGCAGGAGGTAAGCCATGTCAGAGCCTCGTTTATAAATGAAAAGAGAGTGATCAGAGGTGCTATGTTGAAACCCAATGGTGGAGACATAGTCGGCAAAACGTTGGTACCAAGCGCGAGGCGCTTGCTTCAACCCATATAGAGATTTTCGCAAGCGACACACATAATCAGGATGAGTACGGTCACGGAAACCCAGGGGCTGATGCATGTAGATTGTCTCATGCAGATCACCATGGAGGAAAGCATTCTGAACATCTAGCTGATGAATGAGCCAAGACCTGGAGAGAGCAATGGTAAGAACTGTGCGAATGGTCGCTGGTTTCACCACAGGACTGAAGGTCTCATCACAATCAACACATGCAATATGTGACCTGCCATCACCTACAAGACGAGCTTTATAACGCTCAAAACAACCATTAGCTTTCGTCTTATGACGAATAATCCACATGCAGCGAATGATATTATGATCACTAGGACGAGGAACCAAATCCCAAGTTTTATTTCTAATTAAAGCATCAAATTCAGACTGCATTGCAGATTTCCAATTGAGATATGAAAAAGCTAGCTTTGGGTTTTTGGGAATAGGTGAGATGGTGGGATCATCAATGGTGACAGAAAGGTTGAAGAGCTTTCTGGGTTTGTAGATACCACGCATGTTGCGAGTGGCCATGGTACGAATATGAGGTACATGCTGAGTCGGTGAAGGAGAAGATGGTAGGGAGTTAGAAGAGGAGGAAGGGGTCATGGGGAGTTGTGGTGTGGGCAGGGCTGGAGGCACCACGGGAGTAGGGCTAGGGTCAGGACTAGTCAACTGGTGAAGGATAGAGGGATGTATAGTATCGGAGAAACAATCATATGTGGAGGGAGGAGGATTAGTCATGGTGGCAAAGGGAAACTGAGTCTCATCGAAGATGACATGTCGGGAAATAATGATTTTTCTGTGCGACAAATCAAAACACTTATAACCTCTGTGATGAAGTGGGTACCCAAGGAAGACACACGGGGAGGAGCGGGGTTGTAATTTGTTAATGGTAGTGGAGGGAACTAAAGGGTAACAAAGACAACCAAAAACGCGACGATGTGTGTAAGATGGGTCATGACGATACAGAAGTTGAGTGGGAGAGAGATGAGACAGAGCTTTCCGAGGAGTGATATTAAGTAGATAGGTAACCATTTGAAGAGCATGATGCCAAAAAGACGGAGGAACAGACGCATGAGCGAGATGAGTGCGAATCATGTTGTTAATGGTGCGTATTTTGCGCTCCGCCTTGCCATTTTGAGATGATGTATGTGGGCAGGAGAAGCGGAAAATAAGACCATTAGCAACACAATGAGCATGAAAAGATTTATTGTCAAATTCTCGCCCATTATCACATTGAAGACATTTTTCAGAGAAGTGAACATTTCAAAAACTTGAGATTTATTACTTAAAGGGAACGTCCACAGGAAATCTGTAAAATCATCCAAAAATAAAACATAATATCGATGACCGACGGAAGATAAAACAGGTGAAGTCCATAAATCAATGTGTAAAATGTCAAAAGGCATCACAGTAGCATTATTAGAAGAAACAAATGGCAACCTAACATGTTTTCCAAACACATAAGACTCACAAACTGTGCTAGAATTTAAATGCTCAAAACTAATGAACTTATTACTACGAAGAGACTGCAAGGCAGAAGAACTGGGATGACCAAGACGACTGTGCCAGAGACTCTGAGCTAGACCAACAAATGGAAAGGACGGAGTGACTGGGTAGAGATCGCCCGAACTATTACATCTCATGAGTGGAATCCCCGTCTGAAAATCATGAACCGAAAAACCATATGGGTCAAAACAAACAGAAACATTGTTATCAGTAGTGAGTTGTGTAACATCCTGACTTGACGACTGGCCTCACGGTAACAACACGAGTCTTTTCAGCGCACTTTGTCCTCACTCGCGCGCTTCCCGGGAAAACTTCCCAGGAGGTCACCCATCATAATATTGCTCCAAGGCTAGCACACTTAACCATGGAGTTCTTATGAGTTGGGCTCCCGAAAAGAAGTTGCAACTTGTTGTCATGACTAGTACCAATCAAATCTTTTATGCCCTACTCAACTGGATAGTCCATCCCTATACTGTCTCGGAATACCTCTTGTTCGGGTGTGAGATCGGTTCTTTCATGTGCCCCTCCTCCTAGAAGCCTACCAGGAGCCGCTCCTTGTACGTGCCTCATTGCACCGGCGATCACTCCCCGCCCTCGTCAGCCCCGGGCGTCACAGGCCCACCAGCTTCCGCTTGGTTCGTCCCCAAACCACACCGTACTGGGAGAGGTTGGCTCTGATACCAATTGTAACATCCTGATCTGACAACTGGCCTCACGGTAACAACACGAGTCTTTTCAGCGCGCTTTGTCCTCACTCGCGCGCTTCCTGGGAAAACTTCCCAGGAGGTCACCCATCATAATATTGCTCCAAGGCTAGCACACTTAACCATGAAGTTGCAACTTGTTATGAGTTGGGCTCCCGAAAAGAAGTTGCAACTTGTTGTTATGGGTAGTACAATCAAATCATATATGCCTTCCTCAACTGTATAGTCCATCCCTACACAGTCTCGGAATACCTCTTGTTCGGGTGTGGTGCGTCCCTCCACATAGAAGGCGATCAATCCTCGCCCTTCTCAGCTCAGGGCGTCACAAGTTGTCGCACAAAAATCAAAGTTTTAACAATATTTGGTGTGTGCAAAACATGGGAAAGGGTCAAAGGCTTGTTTTATGGGAGGTGGGGAGGGTTGTGTGTCCAGAACCCTGAATTGGAATACTCTGTCCACTACCAACATACAGTTTCTGATAAAGATGACTTAAATTAGAATAAGACTTGAGATTACCTTGTGATAATGTCACATGAGATGATGCTCCAGTGTCCATGTACCAGGTGCTGTCCGGAGGAGCAAGTGTCATGGTGTGCATGGTAGTGGCAATGTCAGTCGGCACGGGTGAGGCTGAAGCAGCATAAGCTTGGGGGCGTTGGCCCAGAATGCCAGGCTGCTGAGGAGGAGTAGACGGACGAGTCCACTGAGAGGTAGGGTATGGGCACGGAGGCATGGCCCATGGAGGCGGGGCCCATCCCCAATGCTGGTACGGAAAGTACTGCGACCGATGTGGCAGCGGAGGAGAGGATCTCTGAGAGGTGCCACTGCGGGATCCACCACCGTTGCCACGATTCCCACCACGACCCTTAGAGTTGTGGGATTGAGAATGGTTGGAGGACCGACGATCAGGACTATGAGAAGATGCATCAGAAGGACGCGGCTGAGTAGCAACATAGGCAGCAGGAGGTTCAACAGGTTTCAATTTAGCCATGCCAGCTTCCTCCAAGGTAAGCATGGAGCGAGCCTGATGAAACGAGGGGAGCGGATTTCTCTGGCGAATCAAAGTGGCAACACCCTTGTATGCATCAGTGAGGTCGGAGATGAGCTGCAATACCAGACGATGATTGTTCACAAGAGACCCGACATCACGGAGCTGGTTAGAAAGCGTCTTCAGACGCTGACAGTAGGCGGAAACAGTCGGAAATGCCTCCATGCGAACAGTAGAGAACTCCTGCTCCAGGGTGACAGCACGAGATCCTGAAATAAATTCGCCAAACGCGTCCAAGCAGTAGAGTCAGGCTCCATGATGCTAGTCATCAGATCAACAGAGATGGTGGCATAAATCCACTGAAGGACTATGGCATCCAAAGTGGTCCATAACTCGTAAGTAGGGTCAGTGACAAGCGGAGCAGGCTTGTCGGCAACAGGGACAATGTGGTGCAGAACCCGGTGGGAACGAGCATGAATGCGGAAAAGCTCCGCCCAAGTGTCATAGCGATCAGTCTCAACGTCAAGCATAATAGAAATGTGATTCCTAATATTCGTAACCACAAGCGCAGGGTGGAAATCATGTTTGGCCGGTGGGACAGGAGGGGCCACCGGGGTGACTGCCGTAGGAGTGGTGACAGTCACATGTGTGTTGTCCGAGGAGGCTTGAGAAGACATGGCGATGAGGAGTTTGGCTGAGATTAAAGGAAAATAGGGTTTTTTTAAGGTTACTGGTCCGGTTAAACCAGAAATTGAAAGCTAAACCGGAGACAGGGGCCGATTCGGGTGAACCGGGTGTGGCAAAAAAAAACACGTGACTAGGCTGTCACGTTGAGCTGCACAGGAAGCGGATCCGTGACGGGTTTGAGGACCTGAGTGCAGAGGAAGGAGATTTGGAGGTTGTTGGCGGCGGCTGGCTGGGCGAGCGGCGGCCGGAAGGTGACAGGCAGCAGCGCTGGAGGGTGGTTGGAGGCTGGATGTGGCCGGTGGGCGCGGGCGTGTCCAAAACAGAAGCAACGAACAGAAGAGGAGAATGGAGGACCAATTCTGTGAAGGGAGAAGAATAAGAGGCGGCGGCCGGCAAGCAGGGAGGAAAGGAATGCAAGACGGCGGCGGCAAGGTGAAAGAGATAGCGGAAGCAGTATTGGATCTGAATTAGGCTGATACCATGTAAGACAATATGAATTGGTGAATATTATTGATGAAATGTTACAATATTTATACAAAGCATAATTGACTAATACATAAATGCTAAGCCTAATTACAGAGTAATTACAGGTAAACAAATATGGAATAATTGACATATTCCTATTCTATCAGTTTTCTTTCCCTTCTTAAGCCTACGAGAAGTTGAGTCTGTCGGAACTCGCCGCGAGTGGCATTCTGAGATTGATAGGATTCTTTGTCATGACATCGCTACTTCAATGCAGTTCTTTGTCATGACATCGCTACTTCAATGCAGTTCTTGCATGATCTCATGGATCGATTTGGTGAAAATGGAGGTAGGGCATTGATTATTCAACCTTTGAGGAGGTTGGTGTGCCAATTTTAATTGAAGTGACAAAATATGATTCGTGAGACAAGATTGATGACATTGTATTCAGACATAAGATTTTAGTATGAGTTCATATGGCTCACATGATTACTCATTAGTTGACGTGGCAACTAATGCGAAGGGCCATGTCAATTTTTATTCATTTGTGTCATACTCTATAAAAATATGTTTAGTGGCGGCCAAATCTTTCAATTCTAGTGATTAATGAGTCTCCATATTGTGTGGTGGTTCCCCTTAGCTACAACTTAGAAAGTATAACAATAATATTTGCTCATTTATATGAATTTAATTAGTATCCATTTGCAGGAGCAGGAGTTTGCGTTTTTATTTTTATATTGGAAAAATAAATTACACCTTCAGGGATTGATCCCTGGACCCTTCACCCAACTTATGTATTCGTTAACTCTTACCTCACTTAAACTATCATTCGGGGATGCAAGTTTGCGTTTGCTTGTCTTTATTTTCTCATGTACTAAAGTAAAGAGGAAGAAATAAAATAAATAAAAATTTAATGTTATCATGAAGGTTAATAATGATCATTTATATGTATTAGGGTTGTTTGGTTTGTCCATTTTCTATTTTCATTATCAAATATTTGGTTAATATTTAGAAAACATTTTCTTTTTAAAAAACTTTCTAAAGTATGAGCTAAAAATAAAATAAAAAGGACATTTTCATTTTCGGAGAAAAAGAAAAAAATTAAAAGTTGGGCGATGAAAAACGATGGTCATGGATGTTGGTGGTAGTGGTTGCGGTGGTGGTAATGACGATAATGGTAGCTGTGAAAATGAAACTAGGAAGTAAAAAATAAACAAGTTTTCTAAATCTAAAAATTTAAAAATGAAAGTCATTTTGCATAAAGATGAGTGTTATATGTTATAAGAGATTTTTTTTTACGAAAGCATCTTCTCCTCAACCTAGCAATTGTGAAAACAATGAATCTCATTTTTTTCTTTCTATCTTTCTCTTCACTTCCTATCATATCATTGATCATATTACTCATTTTTTTCCTTTTCTTATCTCTATTTGTGAGTACGTTTTAAGTGTTAATACATATTAGATGGGTAACCAACCAACACCCAATTCTAAAAAGTTATATGTTCCTACACCTATATATACTGTCAAGTATTGACATATGTTGCATACCTTTGTTTCATAAAAACCAGAAATACCCTGTGAGCATTATTGGTTTTACATATATCCAGATGGAAATGATGAACACAACAAATCTTAAACCTCAAAGTGATTCACCAAAGAATATGAATCTTCTCGACCCTGAAGAGTTCAAGAGGCAAGGTTACATGATGATTGACTTTCTTGCTGATTACTATCGAAATATCAATAGCTATCCCGTTCTAAGTAACGTGGAACCTGGTTATCTTCAAAAAAGATTGCCAACTTCTGCCCCATCACACCCAGAATCAGTTGAATCCATACTGGAAGATGTGCAACAGCATATCCTCCCTGGCATCACACACTGGTTGAGTCCCAACTTTTATGCCTACTTCCCCAGCACTAGTAGCATAGCAGGGTTAATGGGAGAGATTCTAAGTACTGGATTCAATGCTGTTGGATTCAATTGGGTGTCATCACCAGCTGCAACTGAGCTTGAAACTATAGTCATGGATTGGCTTGGACAGGCTCTAAACCTCCCAAAAACCTTTCTTTTCTCTGAAAAGAATGGTGGTGGTGGTGTTTTGCTAGGGACAACATGTGAGGCCATTTTGTGCACACTAGTTGCTGCAAGAGACCAAAAGCTTTCCCAAGTTGGGAAGGAAAATATTTCAAAACTTGTTGTGTATGGCTCTGACCAAACACACAGTGCACTTCAGAAAGCAGCTCAAATTGCTGGAATTCATCCCCAAAACTTCAGAGCCATTAAAACAAAGAGGTCAAGTGCATTTGCTTTGACCACTGACTCTTTGCTCTCTGCTATTCTTCAGGATCTGGAAAATGGGTTGATTCCTTGTTTCTTATGTGCCAATATGGGCACAACTGCAACAACAACCATTGATCCTATAGGACCATTATGTGATGTGGCAAAAGAGTATGGAATCTGGGTCCATGTTGATGCTGCTTATGCAGGTCCTGCTTGCATTTGCCCTGAGTTTCGCCATTGCATTGATGGAGTTGAAAAGACAGACTCGTTCAGCTTCAATGCTCACAAGTGGTTTCTAACTGGTTTATCATGTTGTTGTCTTTGGGTGAAAGATCACACTGCCTTGAACAAATCTTTGACAACAACTCCTGAATTCTTGAGGAACAAGGCTTCTGAATCAAAGCAAGTGATTGACTACAAAGATTGGCAGGTAACCTTAAGCAGGAAGTTCAATGCTCTCAAATTGTGGTTTGTTCTTCGAAGCTACGGCATCGAAAATCTGAGGAACTTCTTTAGAAATCATGTGCAAACTGCCAAAACCTTTGATAAGCTAGTGAAAATGGATGCAAGGTTTGAAATTGTTGCCCCCAGAAGTTTCTCTCTGGTTTGCTTTAGGATTTCACCAGTAGCAGTTGCTAATTGGAGGTCCAATGGTACAAATTCTCAGTACAATGGGGAAATTATGATCACTGAAGATTTGGTGAATGAAATCAATCAGAAATTGCTGGATTCAATTAATAGTTCAGGCAAGGCATACATGACTCAAGGTAAGGTTGAAGGAGCTTTCTTCATCAGGTGTTAAATTGGTGGCACCTTAACAGAGGAACACCATGTGATTATGGCATGGAAATTGGTACAAGAACATACAACTTCTTTGTTGGGACATTCTGGAACATACTAATTATGCTTCCATTCAGATTGTCTGCTGCCTCTACTATAGTCCAAATAAATCGCTTATGAAAAAAACAGTCCAAATAAATCATTATAAAATCCTTAAATAAATAAGCTATTTATTATTTACAATAATCCTAGCCATTGATTGTAAAAATCAAGGGCCTATAATTATGCAGAGGGAGTGGTAAAGAATATCTGCAACAGTAGAGGATCCAAATTGGCACAAGTGGAACCCCTTTCTCTCTATTGTAATTTTTTTTTCCTTGTGGTGAGTGATTGTATTGTAGGTTAAGGTCTTAAGGATAAAAGTCCTTTTCATATTTAAGGAGTGTTCTCTTGTGAAAAAGAGTGAATAAGAAATAAATCTTCTATATACATCTATATCTATATACTTTAGAAAAGAGGAAGGCTGTGAGCCCCACCTCCATGACTTGGCACTTCAAGAATTACTCTCCAACACCCCCCCCTCTTTACATGACAAGTGTCACCTTCTGATTATTTTGGACCAAAATAATAGAAGCCCAATTTAATTTCAGTTTTTTAATGGAGGCCCAATAATCAAATCTTAATGATTTTGTTTTTATGGTTTATGACTCTTAATTTATTGCATTCAAAATAATTCCAGCAATGTGTAAGCATGGAAAATTCGAATTACTTGACTTCTTTTGCAACCAATAAAAACTGAATAATTTTCCTAATATGTTTTAAATGAAATTGAATGCAAAATGTGTAAATGCATTGACCAAATCATTATTACAATAAAATTAAGTGGTGGTGTACGCATAACATTAAATAAAAAAATTGAAGGCATATTGTGTAAAGAGAATAATTTCATTGACCAAAATGCCCCGATATGCTATTCATATTTAAATCATTCCTTATTTAAAATGGTGGAATTAATGAAAATTACATAGAAAATTTGAATTCTGTCAAATATACATTTAATGCTCTGCGTTTAATCGTGACAAGCAAAAGTCAAGAATGAATATGGAGTTTCAATTCCGCATATAATTATTTTTTCGTTACAAACTAATCTCTTCGTTACTTTTTTTTTAATCCTTTTTTAAGATGAATATACCAGTAACCCTAATTCTCAAATTCCTATATAAATCACCTCATGGTATTCTTCAATTTCATCATTTTTTTCCCACCAACTATTGGTTTTGAAATATACTTTGTTCGAATGGCAATCGACGATCTCGCCACCATCGATGCCTCAAAAGAAAACTGGTCTATTGTCGCAAAGGTGAACCGTTTGTGGCTTAGTCCGAGCTTATATGGATCCAAGCTTCCATTTTCCATGGACATGATTCTTATGGATGACAAGGTAAATCACTTTTCACATAAACATCATGTTTTACGTCCTTTTTTGCTTAAACTATAAATCTCTAATGTTCTCATTTTAATGAATTTTAGGGTTGTAAGATTCATGTGACCGTTAGGAAGACTCTGATATACCGATTCCAATCTTTGATAAGTGAGGGTCGTGTATATCAGATTTCGTTCTTTGGCGTTGGTGAAAGCGGACGTGATTTCCGACCAACCGGGCATCCATTCAAGATCAACTTTGATATTCATACATCTGTGCGCTTGGTTCCCAACAGGGCCATCGATTTAAGCCCGTACAATTTTGTGCCGATATCTGATATAATGTTCAAGGATCTTGATACGTCTTTTCTTATAGGTATATATTCTTTTTGGCCCTTTTGATTTTTAAATTACTATTCTGGGATTTGGATTAATATTGCTATGATTTTGCAGATGTCATTGGAACTCTCACTGGTGCAAGTGCTGAACAAGAATTCGAAAAAGATGGCGGGAAGCAGAAAAGAATTACTATTGAACTTGACCAAGACGGGTACACCCAAATTTCATACCTTATTTCAAATTTTGTACATCTTTGATTATTAAGTTTTTATGGTTTTATAATTTCTCATTCGTCATAATAGGGCTCGGGTTGAATGCGCCTTTTTTGGAAAGTATGTTGATGAGGTCGTTGGTTACCTTGGATCTGCTGATGCAACCAATACCGTTGTTGTTGTGAGTTGTGTCAAAGTAAAGCCCTTTAAAGGTATTTTAAAGCTTCATCTGGTGTCAAATAATTAAAGTGCAGTGACAATTTTTTTGAAAACATTCATAATTTTTATTTTACAGGTAAGACAAGTCTCCAAAATGTTTATGGAGCTACAAATGTTCTTTTTAATCATCTCATAGAAGAAGCTGCTCCCCTCCGAACTCGGTGAGTTCAGTTCTGTTGTTTAAATTACTCTCCTTTTTTATTGATATCAAATTATTTAATCGTCTATCTTCTAGGTTTTTGGAATCACATGATAATACGGTGCATGTCATTAGTCCTCTGCAAGATTCTGCAAAGAAATCTACCCTTGAAGATGATTTTCTAAAGCAGAATGATGGGAAAACCATCGAGCAACTAAAAGATCTTGCATAGGTATGTATATGGGTTCATATGTTTTTATTTTTAAACTTAATTTTTCCCTGGAATCAATGCTGCCTGCAATAACCACCCACTGTATTTTCAGAGGGTTCATGAAATTTTAGAAATTTCAAAATCTTTACCGATTAAAAAATTAATAAGTCTTAAGGTATATCACTTTAAATTTATAACCTATATTTGACTTCAGAAAATAAATCATAAACAGCATTAAAAATGAATCATTGATGCCAACTTCAGAAAATAAACCACGTTAAAGTTTATGAGATTTAGGGTCTACTAAAACCAATCACTGATGCTTTCTTTGCTATGAACCAAAAAACTAATCTATATATGACTTTTACGGCATTGAAAATGTTTGTGAAGTGGTAGTCATTTTATTGAGTAAGCCCCTTTAGAATTCATGATTGATTGAATTAATTCAGGCATTTTAAATGGTGTTAATGTGATTCAGAGTTCAAATTTGAATACATATACCATGTGTATGAATTGAAATCCATACAATCTAAGTTCTTTAGCATGCCTACACTATTTAAATGCAACATATATCACACATTCTAAAATATATTATTGTTTTTAATTTTTCAGAAGTCCTATTATGTTGTTCTTAGTACTGTTAAGTATATTGCAGAGGGTATGGATTGGTACTACCCTGCGTGCAAGTGTAGCAAGAAGGTATATCCTGCCGACGGTATGTATTTCTGTGAGCCATGTAATCGTCACGTTGTTTCTCCGGCTCACAGGCAGTTATATGTTGCACTTTCAAATTTGTTGATCTGACTCACGGGCAGTTATATGTTGCACTTTCTAGAGTTAAATCTAGAAAAGGGTTGAAGATGCTCATCATAGATGACGAAGGAGTTGTAACTAACACTAGACGCAACGTAGTGTATCAAGAAGTCTTCGATAATATTTGACATGTAAGTGTTTATTTATCAATGTTTTTTTCAATTTAAATGGTAGAAATAGAAATACTGATATGGTTATTCTTTTTATTGTTTTACAGCATAAAAAGATATCAAGCAAGTTATTGATCATCTAATAATACTAATAATTATATTCGTATTAGTTACTGATTATTATACTAATAATTTTTCCTTCCTTTCTAGGTTCTATAGCACAAATATGTTTGATTGACAACAAGCTCGGTTATGAAGTCTTTATCGTTAATCATGGACTACAATTTTGAATAAAGGTTCATGTTGTTGTCATTGTTATTTTTATCTTATTTCAATTTTCATGTAATGCATTACTTAAAAACGTGGTTTTTATTACTATTCAAGTGTAGTCCATGTGAGGTATCTACAACCTCATCGAATAAATATATTTACTGTGGTCAATTCATCTACATGTTTGTAACATATGTTCTATTCCATATATTTTATATATACTTACTGAAAAGAGTCTAAACTAAATTAAAAACGCATTACTACTGATTTATCTTTACAATAAAATTAATCGCCGTGCAACGCATCGCCGTGCAACGCACGGGTAAAGAACACTCGTATGTAAAGAAGGCTTGAACCATAGTATTAAATGCATTATGCAATAAAGGAAATCCTTTGTATTAAATACATTAAATAATAAATATAAAAACTTACAAAAAAAATGCATTTACTTTATTATTCATTTTATTAATTAGTAATGGTTAAATTTTTCAATTTCTAATATTTTAAATTAAATATAAATATTGTCAGCACTCAATTTTATCCTTCATTTATTTATGTTAATTATATTATTAGTATTAGTATTATTATAATCATTGTTATTATTACTTGTTTTTAGTTGTTAAAAATACAAAAAAAAAATATAATACAAAAAGAAGAAGAAAATGAAGTCACGTAAGTGACTAAAAAAAAGCAAAAAGAAAGAAAGAAAAGGAGTAGCAAGGAAAGCTTAAGAGCAAGGAAATACAATGTTGAAATTGGGGAGAAATAATTAATGGCAGTGGCGGTGGCATGTCATAGAAAAAGGGGACATATTGTGGAAATTAGACAGTACAGAAGATGATGCTGCAAGTTGGAAGACTCTCATCCTAGGGGCTCATCATGAGTAAGCTGTGTGATCAATTAATTTTCACCACCTTCATCTTCTTATAGTACAATTGTACAAACAAGAAACATTAAAAGAAAGAAGAGAAGGGGAAAAGCAAGCCACTTGCAGTGGCAGTAAAAACAGGGCACATGACATGATGATTAAAAAAAGAGAGAAGCAGGGAATGGGGTAGCCGAAACTTTTGAAAAATTTGAAGACAAAAACTTGCAGGACTTTGCTTAGGGAACTTGACAAATTTCCCATCACTATGAGTCTATAAAAGGGGGGAACCAAGCACAAAGAAAGAGGATCTTCTTCCTCCAATTCTTTTTTACAGAGAGCAATAATCAGAAATAGAGCCAGAAGAGAGGGGATTTTAGGAAAAAGAGAAGAGTGAATAGATAAGGAGAAAGAGGAAAAAACAGAGTGAAAGAGAGAAAAACAGGGGAACCAGAACAGAACAGAAGAACACACAATTTTCCTCCTCAATTTCAATAACTCTTTCATCTCATCACACTTCTTCTAGCATCCTTCAACCATGGCAGCATCAACATATGATCCACCCTAGCTACAGACCTCCTTCAAAGCTATTCACCACCAAGATCTGCGTTCAGATCTCCCACACTGCCAACCACTGCTCCATCATCCTTGTCTCACACACAATTTCTCCTTTCGGCCTCTATAGCTGGTTTGCTCATTTTTTTTTTTTTTTCTTTTTGTTGAAACCGTGTTTTCCCTTTTCCTTGTTTCACTTAGACCATGTACAATGGTCTGTTCAAAATGATGCTGAATGTTTTTGAAACATGTTTAGCCCTTGCATTGGTCTGTTGAATGTTGTTGAAGTTGGGAAAATGTTGAAACCGTTCAACATTGTTGAGAGGAGCATCCGGAGCCACGTGGCAGCTCCGGATTGGAGAACGCTAGGCGCGTGCAGGACACGCGCCGACAACGCGCGTGGCGTGTCAGTGGGAGAGGAGAGAGAAGACCGAGTGGGTGAGGATGGGACGCGTGGCAGCGTCCCATTGGCCAGCCGGATTTTTTTTTTTAAAAAACTTTAAAGTGAATTATCTTGTTGAAATTTTTTTTTTTTTTTTTTTTTTACCAAAATTCATAACTTTTTTTTCTCTATAAATAGAGACTTGGTTTGATAGATTTGGACACAGAAAAAAAAACCAAGTTTTTCCTCATCTTTATTATCTCTCTCACCATCTTATTATCCTTCTATTAGCATTTGTTTTGAAATGGATCCCAACAATCACCATTACAACACCCAGAATTCTTCAAGCTACCCAATTTCCAACCAAAATCCCAACAACTATGAAGATCCAAATCAATTTTCTTACCCACGTCCTCAAAATCCCACCAATTATCAAGTCCCACATCAATTCTCCAACCAACGTCCTCAAAATCCAAACTATTTTCAAGTCCCACATCAATTCTCCAACCAACATCCTCAAAATCCAAACTATTATCCAGATCCAAATCAGTATTCGAACCAGTCATCATTTGTTCCAAACTTTCATCCATCTTATGGATCTGTGAGATATCCATCTCAAACACCCCAGTCTAGTGGTTATATGCCAATGGTTCGTGCAAATTTTCCTAGTGTTGATGGACCGGAATTTCCGGAATTTTCAACACAAGTCAATCTTGGTGACGGGTCAGCTGATAATGAAGTCAATGAAGTCACTCCTAAGAGCAAAAAAACGCATGCACCCGCATGGAACACTGCACAAAATATGGTGCTAATTAGTGGGTGGATTAACTGTGGAACAAGCAGTGTTGTGGGGAAAAACCAGAAAGGAGAAACATTTTGGAGAGATATTGCTGAGTATTGTAATGAGCATTGCTCATTCGATCCTCCGCGTGATGGAATTGCATGTCGAAACCGTTGGAATTATATGAACAAAATACTGGGTAAATGGATTGGCGCTTATGATGCCGCTAAGCGTCAACAAGGAAGCGGTTGGTCGGATAATGATGTTTTGGCAAAAGCGCAGGAATTATTCGCATGTGGGAAGAATATTCAATTTACTTTGATGGAAGAATGGATCGCTCTCCGTGATCTACCACGTTTTTGTAGTCAAGTAGGAGGAAATGGTGGCTCAGCAAGTAGTGGATCTAAGAGATCTCACGACAGTGATGCATGTGGCTCAACCACTATAGGATCAATTCCTCGTCCAATGGGTAGGGAGGCAGCTAAAAGAAAGAATAAAAAGAAAAGTAAAGAACCTGTCGTTGAGGAGAAAGGGGAAAGTTTGGGTTGAATACAAAGATTTGAAGGCTCAAGAGATTGCACGAATTGATAAGCTAACAATGGTGCAAGAACAAACTAACCAATTGATGAAAACCAATTTGTATCTCAAGCTAAGTTCTGAAGAGGATCTCGATGACCGTAAGAAAGAGCTGTTGAGTAAGTTGGCCCAAGACCTATTTGGTAATTAATTTCAATCGAGTATTTGTCTGTATTCGGTCAAACCCGCCAGTGGTGTCAAGTCTGTGGTGTTTGCTTTAACCATTTGTCAGTGTTGTCGTCAAGTATGTTGTGTTTGCTTTAATAATTTGTCAGTGATGGCAAGTCTGTACCATTATCCAAAACCTCTTACTTTCTACTTCGAATTTCACAACAAATGGATCCTTTTGATCCTTTTGAGAATCCTTGTGAAAATCCTTTTGATATTGCAACATACCTTCAAAATTCTCAACTTGAAGAAGCTTTTATACTCAACCAATTAGGGTTGGGTCCAAACCAAAATTTGGAAGATAGTGCACCTCGTAGAAAGTATGTCCGTAGAGATCATGCAGCAGCAAACCGAAGGCTAATTGACGACTACTTTGCCAATGAGCCTACATATGACGATTCAATGTTTCGTCGTCGGTACCGGATGCAAAAACACGTTTTCCTTCGAATCGTTGGGGACCTTTCAAGTAGTGATAACTACTTCACCCAGCGAGTTGATGCAGCCAAGAAAGAAGGTATATCACCCTTAGCAAAATGTACCACAGCAATGCGAATGTTAGCATATGGTGTGGCAGCAGATGCAGTCGATGAGTACATCAAAATAGGAGGTACTACAGCACTGGAGTGTTTACGTAGATTCTGTAATGGAATCATACGATTGTATGAGCACGAGTACCTGAGAGCACCAACTCAAGAGGACCTGCAAAGAATACTACAGGTTAGTGAACAAAGGGGGTTCCCAGGCATGATCGGGAGTATTGACTGCATGCACTGGGAGTGGAAAAATTGTCCTAAAGCATGGGAAGGTCAATTTACTAGAGGGGATAAGGGAACCACTACAGTTATTCTTGAAGCAGTTGCATCTCATGATCTATGGATCTGGCATGCCTTTTTTGGATGTCCGGGAACGTTGAACGACATAAACGTTCTAGATCGATCACCAGTGTTTGATGATGTGGAACAGGGAAAGGCTCCAACTGTGAGTTTCATTGTGAATCAACGTCCCTATAATATGGCATACTATCTAGTTGATGGTATCTACCCTTCTTATCCAACTTTCGTCAAATCGATCAGACTTCCTCAAAGTGAACCGGATAAGTTGTTTGCACAAGTTCAGGAGAGATGTCGGAAGGACATCGAACGTGCATTTGGAGTTCTTCAAGCTCGTTTTAAAATCATCCGTGAACCAGCTCGTTTGTGGGACATAGCTGATTTGGGTATCATTATGAGGTCATGCATCATATTACATAATATGATTGTTGAGGATGAACGAGATACATTTGCTCAACGTTGGACCGATTTTGAGCAATCTGGGGAAGGTGGATCTAGTACACCGCAACCATACTCGACCGAGGTGTTACCCGCTTTTGCAAATCATGTGCGTGCTAGATCCGAGTTGCGTGATTCGAACGTTCATCACGAACTGCAAGCAGATCTAGTGAAGCACATATGGACAAAGTTTGCAAATGCTTCGTGATGGAAGATGATTTGTATCGTACTAATTACGTTATTTGTGTGTTGTGTGCTTAGTTTGTTGTCTTGCATTTTAAGTTAAGAAAATAAAATAAATTATTGTGTGCTTCGTTTATCGTCTTCCATTTTTTAGTTAAGGAAATAAAATAAATTATTATCTATATTAAAAAAAATTAATTCGTTAAGTGTTTATTATTTAATTTAATTTAAAATAATAATTGTAATTTTATGTAAATAAAAAAAACAAAAACATAAAATTAAATAAAAATATGAAATAAAAAGTGGTGGGGTAGGGTGAGTGGTGGGGTAGGGTGTTGAGAGAGAAAACCATTGGAGTGGGTATTTGTTGAAAGTGTGTTGAATTGGAGAGAGAAGATGATGTGGAGTGTTGGGAAGATAAAAAGTGGTGTTGAATGGGAAAAACTTGTTTACACCATTGTACATGGTCTTAATCGTGTTGTGTGGCAAGTGGCAACTAGGTTTAAAAGTGCATTAGTGTGTGTGTGCGCGCGTACTATATGTCTATGTGTGTGTGTTTTGGGCCTTAAGTGATTTAGGATGTGTAGTCTATTAACGTGTGTTTAGTTTTAATCATTCAAAATTCAAAAATATGTTTTTATTCATCATAAGAAATCTGAAAACTAAAAAAAAAATATCTTTTCTAAAATCATTAAAAAAATCAAGATCAAAGAATCATTTTTAAATCATGTTAGAACTATGTAGCCTTGATGTCTCCTCACAAAGAATACGTAGGCCGGGATTTAATTCCCTACAAGCACTAAAAATTAGAAAAACTTTAGGGTTTCATGTTAATAATCATTTTCTCTCAAGTGTAAATATTAAATCATAAGACATTAAATTTAAATCTTCTTTTTGGGGTAAAATGAACATTTTTAAAGTTATTTAATTTTACACAATCAATAAGAGGTAACCGTTTTTACGGATATCGTGGGGTGCTAATACCTTCCCCATACGTAAATGACTCCTGAACCAAGAACTCTGTCGCATACCAGCTTTCTATTTGTTTTGAGGGTTCCAATTTCCCATAATAAACTGGTGGCGACTCTTCTGATTAAATTTTTTTATGCGTCGTCCCGTCGCGATCCCGGTTGCGACAAATATTATTTTAATTATTAATCACAACTTAATTGCAAGAGGGATTGATTTAAATGGAGCAATTCACTGTCTTATGTGCACCGAGTGTAGTGAATCATGCTCCCATCTATTTTTGCATTGCCATCCTATCTGGAACCTTTGGTGTGAGATCCTGGCCCGTGAAGGACTCTGTTGGGTGATCCCTTCCTCGCTGAATGATCTATTTCTTGAATGGGACTGCCTCCATAACACCTCAGATAAAATACTTTGGAACTTAATCCCGTATGCGCTACTGTGGTCAATTTAGCTTGAACGCAATAATATATGCTTCAACCAGAAACAGTTCAATAGCCTCGAGGTCTGGGATGCTCATCTCCTACGAATTGGGTGGTGGGCTCATGATCTTCTTCAGCAGAATACGTATACCATTGATCAGCTATCCAGGAATTTTACTCATATCAAATTTGCTCCCAAACTTCAAAAGCCGAGAGTGGCTTTTTGGTCTCCTCCAGATGCTGGTATAATAAAAGCTAATGTTGATGGATCTGCAAAAGGATCACCGGGGAGATGTGGAATTGGAGGGATCCTAAGAAACAGTGAGAATATGATACTGGGATTCTTTTCAAAGAATATTGGGGAGGGATTTGCTTTTGAAGCTGAGGTTTGGGCTATTCATGAGATGCTGCATTTCTGTGTTGTAAGGCAGCTCAAGTTTCTAATTATAGAAAGTGATTCATCTCTGGCAGTAGGATGGGTTAACAACAGAAGCAATAGGCCATGGAAACTCATTAATGTCCTAAACCAAATTGACCAGTGGATGAAGGATGTGAGATGCCTGAAAGTGATTCATATTTTCAGAGAAGCAAACTCGGAAGCGGATAGATTGGCTCATAGAGGTGCAGATTTTTTCAAAGACTTGGTATACTTCAAAGACTCCATTTAATCTTGTTGGAATTTGAGGCTAGCTTACTGGGGGGCAGGTTCGATTCCTTGATTTGTACCTTCATTTATAGTGGCTAAGTTTATAGGGGTTGGGCTGTGTTGTTAGCTACGGGTGGTGATTGGGTACTCTTTTTCCTCTCTTGGGTTTTTCCCACTGGATTTTTCCAAGAGAGGTTTTAACGAGGCTTGATCATGACTCTTCTTTTTGTCGCCCCCTCTTGTACGAATTACCTACTGTGAGAGGGTTGTTCTCACAGTTTCCCAACTTTCAATAATACATCGCTTTTTGTTCTCAAATTATTAATCACAACTTGAGGAGAAATTTTAAATAATTTACTACATTTACATTCATAAAAATATTATATACATTTATATATATATATATATATGAGACTTGAAGTTTTGGATTGAATGCATTAACGAATAAAACCGTTCTTTTGTATTAAATAAATCAAATAGTAAAAATAGAAACTTATTAAAAACTACATCTTGTTAAGAAAATAGTAAAAGAGAGAGGGGAGAAAAGAGAATGTAAGAGTGAGACAAGGAATATTGTGTGGAATGAGGTGCATGATGCTTGGTGCATTATCCTTTATTTATAGCATTAGGGAGCTACAAGTGAGATAAAGAGATATGGGCTTGACCCTTTGGCCCATGTGGTCATCTATTCACAACACTCCCCCTATATGACCATCCCTTAAGAATGTGTCTCATTAAAACCCAGTGGGATAAAAACCTAGTGAAGGAAAAAAAGTACATCATTCTATAGCTCGTCTTCGTACATTGCCTCATTAAAAACCCTACCATGAAAAACCCAATGGGCAAAAAAACATGGTTAAGGAAAAAAGAGTACAATGCATATTGATTGAGATCTTTTAGGCGACGAACTCCGATGTTTCACACCAGCTTTTTGTCGTTGTTGGAAGAGCCTTCATAAATAAGTCTGCCGAATTATCACTTGAACGAATTTGTTGGATGTCTATGTCACCATTCTTTTGTAGATCATGAGTGAAGAAGAGCTCCGGTGACATATGCTTTGTTCTATCTCCCTTGATGTATCATTCCTTTGTTTGAGCAATGCATGCGGTGTTATCTTCATATATGGTTGTTGGCTGCATCTTTCCAGAGGACAACCCACAAGTATCAAGTATGCATTGAATCACAGATCTCAGCCAAACGCATTCTCGACTTGCCTCGTGTAATGCTAATATTTCTGCATGGTTAGCTGAGGTGGCGGTTATAGTTTGTTTCGTAGATCTCCATAAAATAACTATTCCACCACAAGTAAAAAAAAAAAACCTGTTTGAGATCTCTCATTATGTGGGTCTGACAAACATCCAGTATCTGCATAACCAATCAGGTCAAGTTTGGACATATAAGGAAAAAACAATCTCATATCCATTGTGCCTTTAAGATAACGAAAGACATGCTTTATTCCATTCCAATGTCTTCGTGTAGGTGAAGAACTATATCTTGATAATAAGTTAACGGAAAATGATATATCAGGTCGAGTATGACTAGCAAGATATATTAATGCTCCGGTCACACTAAGGTATGGTACTTCGAGACCAAGTAATTCTTCATCATTTTCTCGAGGCCTAAAAGGATCTTTATTCACATCCAATGACCTTACAACCATTAGAGTACACAATGGATGTGATTTGTCCATGTAGAATCTTTTTAGTACCTTTGCGACATAAGTTTCTTGGTACATAAATACTCAATCATTTAGATACTCAATTTGTAGGCTAGACAAAATTTAGTTATTCCCAAGTCTTTCATCTCAAATTCTTTTTTTAGGCAATCTTCAGCTTTTGGAATCTCTTTTGGAGTTCCAATAATGTTCAAGTCATCAACATAAACAGCTATTATGGCGAACTCATGCCCAGATCTTTTCATGAATATTCAAGGGCAAATTGGATCATTTCTATATCATTTTTCAGCAAATACTCACTAAGGCGATTATACCACATAGGCCCTGCTTTAGACCATATATTGATTTATTCAATTTAATCGAATAATCACCCCGAGTATTAGAAATGTGTGCTTCAAGCAACTTAAGTCCTTTAGGGAGTTTCATATAGATATCGGTACCAAGTGATCCATACAAATAAGCTGTAACAACATCCATTAAGCGCAAATCAAGCTTTCACGTACTGTCAGACTAATTAAGTATCGAAAAGTAGTTGTATCCATCACATGCGAGTATGTTTCTTCAAAATCAATCCCAGGCCTTTGTGAGAAACCTTGGGCAACAAGCCTTGCCTTATATCAGACAATATCACCATTTTCATTTCTTTTCCGTACAAAAACCCATTTATATCCAACTGGGTTTACACCCTCAGGTGTACGAGCTACATGCCCAAAAACTTTACGCTTCTCAAGCGATTTTAACTCAGCCTCGATTGCGTCTTTCCATTTTTGCCAATCATTTCTTTGTTTGCATTCATTAACATATTTTGGCTCATGATCCTCATTATCGTTTAACACATCTAATGATGTGCTATGTGCAAAAATGTCATCAATGTTGACTTTGCTTCGGTCCCATCTTACTTTATTCACGACATAATTAATTGAAATCTCATCATTTTTCATAATTTCAGGTACCTGAGTTTCTTCTGAAACTTTATTTTTAATTATGTCTTACTGCTCTTCCAGAGCTATCATATCCTCGTTTATGCCAACTTGGTTCTTATCTCTTTTTCTTTTTCGAGGATTTTTATCTTTGGAACCTGCAGGTCTACCACGCTTCAGGCGTGCGATAGATTTATTTGCAACACTAGATTGTCCAACAGAGACATCAATCTTTAATGGAGCATTAGCTGCTGGTACATATAACTTAGTGACTCTTTTTGGATCAGCTAATGCGTCTGGCAATTGGTTAGCCAAATTTTGCAAATGAATTATCTTTTGAACTTCTAGTTCACATTGTTTTGTTCGAGGATCAAAATGAGATAATGATAATTCATTCCAGCTAATTTCCTTTCCCAACTGCTTATAATGTCCCCCTAATATAGGGAACTATGATTCGTTAAAATGACAATCAGCAAATCGAGCAGTAAATAGATCTCCCGTTAAGGGTTCAACATTTATAATAAAAGAAGATTCATACCCAACATATATCTCTAATCTTCTTTGAGGGCCCATCTTTGTGCGTTGTGGTGGAGAAATTGGGACATATACCGCACATCCAAAAGTTCTTAGATGAGAAATATTAGGTTCTTGACCATGAACCATTTGCATTGGAGAGTGTTTATGATAGCTCGTTGGTCTGATGCGAATTAATGTCGTAGCATGTAATATTGCATGTCCCCAAGAAGAGGTTGAAAGTTTTAACCTCATCATTAATGGCCTTGCGATTAACTGTAAACGTTTGATAAATGATTCCGCAAGTCCATTTTGTGTATGAATATGTGCTACGGGATGTTCAACATCAATTCCAATTGACATGCAATAGTCATTAAAAGTTTGAGATGTGAATTCACCAGCATTATCGAGGCGTATTTTCTTGATTGGATAATCAGGAAAATGTGCTCGCAATCTAATCAATTGGGAAAGTAATCTAGCAAATGCCAAGTTGCGAGATGATAATAAGTATACATGTGACCATCTTGTTGACGCGTCAACTAAAACCATAAAATATCTAAATGGTCCACATGGTGGTGTATTGGCCCACAAATATTGCCTTGTATCCATTCTAAAAATAGAAGTGATTCACTCCCAACTTTTGTTGGTGATGGTCGAATAATCGATTTCCCTTGGGAACAAGCAGGACATGTGAATTCAATGGTTTGAAGAATCTTCTGGCTCTTCAATGGATGTCCACATGAATTTTCAATTATTTTTCTCATCGTAATGGAACCAGGATGACCTAACCGGTCATGCCAAATAGAAAAATCTGTAAACTTCTGGTTTACAGTAGCATTTGTTTCAATTATACTAATTCTTGTATAGTATAAACTAGAGGAGAATGCAAGTAATTTTTCAAGTGTGCATTTTCTCCCTGATATCACTCTTGTGATACAAAGATATTCCACATTTTCTTCATTCATGGTCTCAATGTGGTATCCATTTTGACGTATATGAAACTTAATAAGTTTCTATGAGATTTAGAGGAATATAGTGCATTCTCAATATTCAATTGTGTTCCTCTAGTCAACAATATTTTGGCTCGTCCGGAGCCTTCAATCATTTTTGTAGTGACAGATATAGTACGAACATTTGCTTCTTGCATTACCAAAGAAGAAAAAAATAATTTATCTTTAAGTATCGTGTGCGTGGTTGTACAATCATCGAGACAAACATCTTCGCCATTAAAATCAATATCCATAGCTCAACAAAATATTATATTTTGAGCATCAAAATTTCTAGTGCATTTCAATGCTTGCACTCTTTCTTTGGGATTTAGGAATGAATCTTCAGGATTCAAAATCACTACAGTCAACAGTTCTTCTGGACTCATAGACTTTTCTTTTAGATTTAGGAATGAATCTTCAGGATTCAAAATCACGACAGTCTACAGTTCTTATGAAATCATAGACTATGAATCTTCAGGATTCAAAATAAAGAATTGCACTGCAATTTCTTTGGACACATGGAATACCAATAATAAAATAAAAATAAAAATAAGAGAAAAAACAATGAATTGGACTTCAAACAAAAAATAAAAATAAACACTAATGAAAGTATCAAATAAACGAAAAGAAACGTAAAGAGACAATGGTATAATAGCAAAATTGAATGAGAAAAAAAAACATAAAACGTAAAATCGAATGATATATTTGTGTGGAGATATCTTTTGCATCTTGCCATTGATATATTTGTCAAGGAGATATCTATATTCAGATTGCAAGTGCAGCAGTGTACGGATCTATATTCAGATTGCAAGTGTATCAATTGTTCGGTTGTACGGTGCAGTAGGTCAAAACAAAAGCTTGACTCACATAAAAAAAAGGACACACAAAAATATAGATATGAATGAAGAATAAGTGATGTTCCCTTGGTTGATCCTTTATGAGATAAAGAGTACAATCGTGCTGATAACGTGTTAAGTGTTATGAATAAAGAATAAGCAAGTGAATAAGGTAGGAGAAGAGAGGAACAAGAGATAGAGAAATAGTGTGATGAGGATGCACTGTTAGGTGCAGACTCCCTTGTATTTATATTATTAGGTTTGGAGTGTTGAACAAGTATACATGTGGGCCTCACCCATGGACTCCTAACTCAGATGGGCATCCATATATTCATAACACTCCCCCTTGGATGACCATCCCTTAAGAATGTGTCTCATTAAAACCTTACTAGAAAAACCCAGTGTGGGATAAAAACCTAGTGAAGGAAAAAGAGTACATCATTCTATAGTTCGCCTTTGTACATTGCCTCATTAAAAACCCTACCATGAAAAACCCAATGGGAAAAAACACGGTTAAGGAAAAAAGAGTGCAATGCATTTCAATTGAGATCTTTGAGCCGACGAACTCTCATATTCCGGACAAGCTTTCCAAATGTTGTAGTTGGAAGAGTCTTCGTAAATAAAACTGTAAAATTATCACTTGAACGAATTTGTTGGATGTCTATGTCACCATTCTTTTGTAGATCATTAGTGAAGAAGAGTTTCGGTGATATTTGCTTTGTCTCATCTCCCTTGATGTATTCTTCTTTTGATTGAGCAGTGCATGTAGTATTATCTTCATATATAGTTGTTGGTGACATCTTTTCAGAGGATAGATCACAAGTATCAAGTACGCATTGAATCACGAATCTCAGCCAAATGTATTCTCGTCTTGCCTCATGTAATGCTAATATTCCTGCATGGTAAGTTGAGGTGGTTGTTATAGTTTGTTTCATAGATCTCAATGAAATGGTAGTTCCTCCACTTGTAAACAAGTAACCTGTTTGAGATCTCTCATTATATGGGTCAGACAAATATCCAACATCTGCATAGCCAATTAGGTCAAGCTTGGATATATAGGGAAAAAGTAAACTCATATCACTTGTGCCTTTAAGATAACGAAAGACTATTTAATGTATGACTAGAAATATACATTATTGCTCTGATTGATAATTCATTACCAAGGAAAAATTCATCCTCTTCATACCTGTCTTGCATGAGTATCTTGGAACATAAATACCTCATCCTTTGGATACTCAATTGGTAAGGCTAGACAAAAGTTTCATTCTCAACTCTTTTATCTCATATTCTCTTTTTAGCAAATCTACAGCTTTTGGGATCTCTTATGAAGTCCCAATAAATCATTGTCATAAACATTAATTATGACATAAACAATCTCATATCTCATCATAAATATGCATGAGTTTATTGGTTCATTTTGTGACTGTCCTTAAGCAAATAATCATCTAGATTGCTTCAATCTAGTAATTTGTTCATTGTTGAGAACATTAATTGTGTGCTTTAGGCATCTTACAATCTTCAAGGAGTTTTATATATCAATCTCAAGTGAGCCATACAAATAAGTTGTGTAAGATCAAGTTTTGATCTAGTAGTACAACTCTATGTTTTGATGATTACAAGTTAACCTTTTGATATGAACAATTGTGGTACTCTAACGTATTTTTTCTGAGTGTGCTATTTACAGGCTCTGACCTCAACTCAATCTCACACAAATCAGAAGCACTGTGTATAAAGAGCGACCCAAGCAACGCTTTCGCATTCACCATGTTCAGTATGAACAGTGGAAAAGCTTCAGAAGTTCTGAAGTTATACAAACTCTGATGTGGACTCAGTCACTAGAAGTTCTGAAGATCCAGAAAGTCTGATAACCAAGAAACACTGAAGGCTCAGATATTCTGATGGTGTAGAAGACTCTGAAGATCCAGAAGCTGATTAGTGAAATTCTGATGTCCAGAAGCAAGATACTCTGAAGACCATGTACTTCCCTCTGAGTTCAGAATCAGAAGAAACAATGGTCAGAGGATCTGGGCTTTCCCTCTGACTCTGATCAACCGGCTTCACAAGTTCCAATATGAAGCATTCCCCCGATCAGAAGTCTCCTAGGTTTAAAGGTCAAGTCGCTATCCAAGTACAAAAGCAACTGTACCTTCCTGACGACCTACCTAACAGTCTTAGACACAGCAGAAGCTGGATTTTCCAGAACTGCCCTCCAACGGTAGCATTTTCCATGCAACGCTCAACCCTAATCCTTGGGGTATATAAAGAGGCTGAAGACTGAAAGAAGCAAAAAGAAGCATTCACATACGCGCAAGACAAATTCAAATTCTTCTAAGCTTTCTTTCATCTGAAATTCATTGAGTTTACTATTAGCTTTTTAGAAGCAAATCTCTTGTAAACAATTCTTTGATAAACAGTTTGTTTAGTTCCTTTAGGAGATCAAGGTTGATCGGATCCTAGAGAAGACTAAGAGAGTGAATCTTAGTGTGAGCTAAGTCAGTGTAATTGTTAGTCACTTGTAGGTTTCAAGTGCAGTTGTAACTCTTACCTGATTAGTGGATTGCCTTCATTCTAAGAAGGAAGAAATCACCTTAACGGGTGGACTGGAGTAGCTTGAGTGATTTATCAAGTGAACCAGGATAAAATCCTTGTGTGCTTTTCTATCTCTTATCTTTAGCACTTAAGTTCTCGAAAGATTTGTCAAAATCTTTAAGGTGAAAGCTTTATACTGAAAACGTTATTCAAACCCCCCCTTTCTACCGTTTTTCATACCTTCAATTGGTATCAGAGCGCAAGTTCTGATTACCACACCTAACAATGTTCAGTGATCCGGGCCGGTGTGAAAAACAATGGCTGCCACCACCAGTGAAACTCAAAGAGATGGTTACAATGCAAAGCCTCCTATGTTCGACGGTCAAAGGTTCGAATATTGGAAAGATAGACTGGAAAGTTTCTTTCTGGGTTTCAATGCAGATCTCTGGGATATTATTGTGGATGGCTACGAGCGTCTAGTTGATGCAGATGGCAAGAAGATCCCAAGGTCAGAGATGACTGCAGATCAAAAGAAGCTGTACTCACAATATCACAAAGCAAGAGCAATTCTTCTAAGTGCTATTTCCTATGAAGAGTACCAGAAGATTACAGATCGTGAGTTTGCGAAAGGCATTTTCGAATCTCTGAAGATGTCTCATGAAGGAAACAAGAAAGTCAAAGAATCAAAGGCATTGTCTTTGATCCAAAAGTATGAATCCTTCATCATGGAGCCAAATGAGTCCATTGAAGAAATGTTCTCCAGATTTCAGTTGCTTGTAGCTGGCATACGACCTCTCAACAAGAGCTACACAACAAAAGATCATGTCATAAGGGTCATCAGGTGTCTTCCTGAAAGTTGGATGGCTTTAGTGACTTCAATAGAGCTCACAAGAGATGTTGAGAATATGAGTTTAGAAGAACTCATCAGCATTTTGAAATGCCATGAGCTGAAGCGCTCAGAGATGCAAGATCTGAGGAAAAAGTCCATAGCCTTGAAATCTAAATCTGAAAAGGCTAAGGCTGAGAAGTCAAAAGCTCTTCAAGCTGAAGAAGAGGAATCTGAAGAAGCATCAGAAGATTCTGATGAAGATGAGCTGACTCTGATCTCCAAGAGACTCAATCGCATCTGGAAGCACAGGCAGAGCAAATACAAAGGCTCTGGAAAGGCAAAAGGAAAGTCTGAATCCTCAGGTCAGAAGAAGTCCTCACTTAAAGAAGTCACATGCTTTGAGTGCAAAGAATCAGGGCACTACAAAAGTGACTGTCCAAAGTTGAAGAAGGACAAGAAGCCAAAGAAGCACTTCAAGACAAAGAAGAGTCTGATGGTGACATTTGATGAATCAGAGTCAGAGGATGTTGACTCTGATGGTGAAGTCCAAGGACTCATGGCTATTGTCAAAGACAAGGAAGCAGAGTCAAAGGGAGCTGTTGACTCTGACTCAGAATCAGAAGGAGATCCTAACTCAGACGATGAAAATGAGGTATTCGCTTCTTTCTCTACCTCTGAACTGAAACATGCATTGTCTGATATCATGGATAAATATAACTCCTTATTGTCTAAGCATAAGAAGCTGAAAAAGGACTTATCTGCTGTTTCCAAGACTCCTTCTGAACATGAGAAAATTATTTCTGATTTGAAAAATGATAATCATGCTTTGATCAATTCTAACTCTGTGCTTAAGAACCAGATTGCTAAGTTAGAAGAAATTGTTGCTTGTGATGCCTCTGATTGTAGAAATGAGTCTAAGTATGAAAAGTCTTTTCAAAGATTCCTAGCTAAAAGCGTGGATAGAAGCTTAATGGCTTCAATGATCTATGGCGTAAGCAGAAATGGAATGCATGGCATTGGCTATTCTAAACCAATTAGAAATGAGCCCTCTGTGTCTAAAGCTAAATCCTTGTATGAATGCTTTGTTCCCTCTGGTACCATATTGCCTGATCCTTTACCTGCTAAAGTTGCTAAAAACCCTCTTAAAAATGGATCCTTCTCTATGACTAAATATCATGCAAATATTCCTTTAAAATATCATGTTGAGACACCCAAGGTGATCAGAACCTCTGGGGTAACTAACAAGAGAGGACCCAGAAAGTGGGTACCTAAGGACAAGATTATCTATGTTGCAGATATCCTTGATAGCTCCACTGAAACACCAATCATGGTATCTGGACAGTGGATGCTCGCGTCACATGACGGGAGAAAGGCGTATGTTCCGAGAGCTGAAACTTAAGCCTGGAGGCGAAGTTGGCTTTGGAGGAAATGAAAAGGGTAAAATTGTTGGTACTGGTACTATTTGTGTAGATAGTAGTCCATGCATTGATAATGTGTTATTGGTAGACGGCTTAACACATAACTTATTGTCTATAAGTCAATTAGCTGACAAGGGTTATGATGTTATATTCAATCAAAAGTCCTGCCGGGCTGTAAGTCAAATCGATGGCTCTGTTCTGTTTAACAGCAAGAGGAAGAACAACATTTATAAGATCAGATTATCTGAGTTGGAGGCTCAGAATGTGAAGTGCCTTCTGTCTGTTAATGAAGAGCAGTGGGTATGGCATAGACGGTTAGGGCATGCCAGTATGAGAAAGATTTCTCAGCTGAGCAAGCTAAACCTTGTCAGGGGCTTACCCAATCTGAAGTTCGCTTCAGACGCTCTCTGTGAAGCATGTCAGAAAGGCAAATTCACAAAAGTCCCTTTCAAGGCAAAGAATGTTGTCTCAACCTCAAGGACGTTGGAACTTCTGCATATCGACCTTTTTGGACCAGTGAAAACTGAGTCTATAGGTGGCAAGAGATATGGGATGGTTATCGTTGATGACTATAGCCGCTGGACATGGGTAAAGTTTCTAACCCGCAAGGATGAGTCTCATGCTGTGTTCTCTACCTTCATTGCTCAAGTGCAAAACGAGAAGGCTTGTAGGATTGTGCGTGTCAGAAGTGACCATGGTGGAGAGTTTGAGAATGATAAGTTTGAGAGTCTGTTTGATTCCTATGGAATTGCACATGATTTCTCTTGTCCCAGAACTCCTCAACAAAATGGTGTTGTTGAGAGGAAGAACAGAACTCTTCAGGAGATGGCTAGAACCATGCTCCAAGAAATTGGCATGGCTAAGCACTTTTGGGCAGAGGCAGTAAATACAGCATGTTACATTCAGAACAGAATCTCTGTGAGACCAATTCTGAATAAGACTCCTTATGAATTGTGGAAGAACATAAAACCCAACATTTCTTATTTTCATCCTTTTGGCTGTGTTTGTTATGTTCTCAATACTAAGGATAGATTGCATAAATTTGATGTTAAGTCTTCTAAGTGTCTATTACTTGGTTATTCTGAGAGATCTAAAGGTTTTAGATTTTATAATACTGATGCTAAGACTATTGAAGAATTTATTCATGTTAGATTTGACGATAAGCTTGACTCTGACCAGTCAAAGCTAGTTGAGAAGTTTGCAGATTTAAGCATTAATGTTTCTGACAAAGGCAAAGCTCCAGAGGAAGCTGAGCCAGAGGAAGATGAACCAGAGGAAGAAGCTGGTCCCTCTAACTCACAAACTCTGAAGAAGAGCAGAACCACTGCAGCTCACCCTAAGGAATTGATTCTGGGCAACAAAGACGAACCAGTCAGAACCAGATCTGCCTTCAGACCCTCTGAAGAGACCTTGCTCAGTCTGAAAGGATTGGTGTCCTTAATTGAACCCAAGTCCATAGATGAAGCTCTTCAGGACAAGGATTGGATTCTGGCCATGGAAGAAGAACTGAATCAATTCTCCAAGAACGATGTTTGGAGCTTAGTGAAGAAGCCTGAGAGTGTCCATGTAATTGGAACAAAATGGGTATTCAGAAACAAGCTGAATGAGAAAGGAGATGTAGTCAGAAACAAGGCAAGGCTAGTTGCTCAAGGCTACAGCCAGCAGGAAGGAATAGACTACACTGAAACATTTGCTCCAGTAGCAAGACTGGAGGCAATCAGACTGTTGATCTCTTTTTCAGTGAATCACAACATAGTTCTACATCAGATGGACGTGAAGAGTGCCTTCCTAAATATTTATATTTCAGAGGAAGTCTATGTTCATCAACCCCCAGGTTTTGAAGATGAGAAGAAGCCAGACCATGTGTTCAAATTGAAGAAGTCACTCTATGGTCTGAAGCAAACTCCCAGAGCATGGTATGAAAGACTCAGCTCATTCCTTCTGAAGAATGAGTTTGTAAGGGGTAAAGTAGATACAACTCTCTTTTGCAAGACTTATAAAGATGATATCTTAATTGTGCAAATTTATGTTGATGATATTATATTTGGTTCTGCTAATCAATCTCTATGCAAAGAATTTTCTGAGATGATGCAGGCTGAATTTGAGATGAGTATGATGAGAGAATTAAAGTACTTTCTGGGAATACAAGTTGATCAAACACCAGAAGGAACATATATCCATCAGAGCAAGTACACTAAAGAACTTCTGAAGAAGTTCAATATGCTGGAATCTACAGTGGCCAAGACTCCAATGCATCCTACATGCATTCTGGAGAAAGAAGATAAAAGTGGTAAAGTATGTCAGAAGCTCTATCGTGGCATGATAGGTTCACTTCTATACTTAACTGCATCTAGGCCAGACATACTATTTAGTGTTCATTTATGTGCTCGTTTCCAATCAGATCCAAGGGAAACCCACTTAACTGCTGTTAAGAGGATCCTAAGGTATCTGAAAGGCACCACTAACCTTGGCTTGATGTATAAGAAAACATCAGAGTATAAGCTTTCAAGTTATTGTGATGCTGATTATGCTGGAGATAGAACAGAGAGAAAAAGTACTTCTGGAAATTGTCAATTTCTGGGAAGCAATCTAGTCTCATGGGCAAGCAAGAGGCAATCAACCATTGCACTATCAACTGCAGAGGCAGAATATATCTCAGCAGCAATATGCAGCACTCAGATGCTCTGGATGAAACATCAGCTGGAGGATTATCAGATCCTTGAGAGCAATATCTCAATCTATTGTGATAACACTGCTGCAATCTCATTGAGCAAGAATCCTATCTTGCATTCAAGGGCAAAGCACATTGAGGTAAAGTATCACTTTATTAGAGATTATGTACAGAAGGGCGTACTTCTTCTGAAGTTTGTTGATACTGACCTTCAATGGGCAGATATCTTTACAAAGCCCTTAGCAGAAGATAGATTTAATTTTATTCTGAAAAATCTGAACATGGACTTTTGTCCAGAGTGAAGATGGATCAGAACCTCTGACTATGATACTTCTTGATCAGAAGATGTCTAGTCCAGAAGGTAACTCAATCAGAGTGTGTGTACCCATTGGTACTGACTCTGAAGCTGAGACAGCAACACGTGTGTCAGTATTTCTGATGCATAGTTCCTTGTGCCCGTGTGACAGTCTGTCATGATTGCGTGTAGATGTGCTTCTCTCCTGTGTGTGATATGTGTATTTACTGTTACTATCTATCTTTAATTTTCAACCGTTGATTTTAAATTGCTTTTTGAATCAACAACGGTTATTTGTCAAAACCCACTATACACACACGATCTCCTTCACTTTCGGTTTTTACTCTTTCTCTCTCTTGCTATTTCAAAACCGCTTATCCTCGATTTCTCTCTCGATCTCTCTTCATCTTTCAACCTTCATCTTCTACCTAAACCTTCAACCGCTCCAAAAATGGTGAGTCAAACCAGAAGAGCTACTGCAGATGCAACCCAGTTCCCTCATATGGTAGTTGGTCTAGCAACAGGTCAAAGGGGTCCTGAGAATCCGACTCAAGATCAAGGTCAAGCTCAAGAGCAGATTATTCCGATTGCAGAACGGGGCTGTGCCGTTCACTGCGTATATGCTCCTGAGGAACTTCAAGTACTGGCAGAATGGAGATTCGACCTCGACAACCTTACTACAAATGGGTATGATCTTCGTCCTGAAGTCCAAGTTCAAGGTTGGGGAAATTACTTCAACAGGCTTCGAGGACCGGTGTATGATAAACTGATCAAGGAATTCTGGAAGCACGCCGACTGCGATGATACTCAGGTGGTATCTCACATTCTTGGAAGAAAGATCATCATTACAGAGAAGTCTTTCGTGAACCTGCTGGGTGCAGAAACTGCTTTTGGGTATCGTTTCCAATTCACTGAATCAAAGCTGAAACCCAAGACGAAGGATGAGACCAACAAGGCCCTGTACACCAATTACAAACCGGGCAAGACGAATTACAAAGTGATGGACCTTCATCCCAAGCTCAGGATCTGGCACAAGATTTTGCTCCACTGCATAAACCAGAGACCAAAGGGCAGTTCCCCAGACTACATCAACTTCAACCAGAAGGCGATGTTGTTCTTCATCCAAGACAAGAAGAAGATCTGCCTTCCCTACTTCCTGTTCTCCTACTTGAAGGAGTGTATCCGGAAGTCTCGTACCACTGCCTCCATCAAGTCAGCAATCAAGTATATTCCCTTTGGGAGACTGTTGTCTGATCTCTTCATTGAGAGTGGCCTCATTCAAGATCTGGTAAATGCTGGATGCACAGAGGATCTGACCACCATTGTCAGTGATGTCTTCACTGCAAATTCTCTAAAGAAAATGGGCCTAGTCAAGAAGAAGATTGCTCCTGCCCATGAAGACACATCTGCTGAAATCAGAAGTAGAAGGGTGCCTCTGAATGACTACCCTCTGTGGACACAGGCAGACAATCCTGAAGCCATTAGGTGCTATGTTGAAGACCTAAGGGCTCAAGGCTTTGAAATTGATCTCGATGAATTCTTCAGCAGAATGCCGCCAGCTCCAGAGTTTCCTTCTCCTATCAAGAAGAAAGTTCAGAGGAAGATGATCCTAGAAGAATCTTCTGAGGAATCAGATGTTCCTCTGATCAAAAAGAAGAAGGCTGGTCAATCCAAGAGAAAACATGATGAAACCAGCAAGCCCGATGATGGTGATGATGGTGATAATGAGGATAGTCCTCCTTCTCCTAAGAAGAAGAAGAAGCAGGTCAGAATTGTGGTGAAGCCTACTCGGGTGGAACCAGCTGCTGAAGTGATCAGACGGATTGAAACTCCTGCCAGAGTGACAAGATCATCAGCACATTCAAGTAAGTCTGCAGTTGCTTCTGATGATGATTTGAATTTATTTGATGCACTCCCCATATCAGTCATGCTCAAACAATCTTCAAATCCCCTCACTCCTATTCCTGAGTCCCAACCAGCTGCACAAACCACCTCTCCACCACATTCCCCAAGGTCTTCATTTTTTCAACCTTCCCCTACTGAAGCACCTCTCTGGAATTTGCTCCAGAACCAACCCTCTAGGCCAGATGAACCAACCTCTCCCATTACCATCCCGTAAAACCCATTAACTTCTGAACCCATCATTCATGAGCAACCAGAGCCTACCCAAACAGAACCTGGACCCAGAACCTCTGATCACTCTGTCCCAAGAGCATCAGAACGTCTGGCTCCCAGAACCACGGATACAGACTCTTCCACAGCCCTTACACCTGTATCCTTCCCAACAAATGTTGCTGATTCTTCTCCTTCCAACAACTCTGAATCCCTTCGAAAATTCATGGAAGTTAGAAAAGAAAAGGTGTCTACCTTAGAAGAATATTATCTCACTTGTCCAAGCCCTAGGAGATATCCTGGCCCTAGACCCGAACGTCTAGTTGACCCAGATGAACCTATCTTGGCCAATCCTTTACATAAGGCAGACCCTTTGGCTCAACAAGCTCACCCTGCCCCTGACCAACAAGAGCCTATTCAACCAGAACATGAACCAGAACAATCTGTGTCTAACCAATCCTCAGTAAGATCACCCCATCCTCTGGTTGAAACTTCAGAACCTCACCTTGGAACCTCTGAACCAAATGCTCAAATGTTTAACATTAGCTCTCCACAAGGTGCCTCTGAAGCTCACAGCAGCAATCACCCAGCCTCTCCTGAAACCAACCTCTCTATAATTCCTTACACTCACCTCCGACCCATATCTCTCTCTGAGTGCATCAATATTTTCTATCATGAAGCCTCTTTGATGCTACGCAATGTGCAAGGTCAGACTGACCTAAGCGAGAATGTTGAACATGTGGCTGAAGAGTGGAACAATATGGGCACTTGGCTAGTGGCTCAAGTTCCAGTTATGATGCAGCTCCTGCATGCAGAGGGAAGTCAGAGGATCGAGGCTGCAAAGCAAAGGTTTGCTAGAAGGGTGGCTCTTCATGAACAAGAACAGAGACATAAGCTACTTGAAGCTATTGAAGAAGCCAAAAGAAAGAAAGAACAAGCCGAAGAAGCTGCACGTCAAGCAGCAGCTCAAGCTGAACAAGCCAGATTAGAGACAGAACGACTTGAAGCTGAGGCTGAAGCTCTTAGATGCCAAGCACTTGCACCCGTAGTTTTTACTCTTGCTGCTTCTGCTTCCACTCCAGATCCTCACGCTGCTCAGAATGTTCCTTCTAGTTCTGCACAGCCAAACTCGTCCAGACTCGACATTGTGGAACAACGTCTTGACACTCATGAGTCTCTGCTGATTGAAATGAAGCAAATGATGATGGAACTTCTGCGCCGATCTGATAAACCCTAGCTTTAGGATCTCTTCGCTTTGATTTCTTTTTCTTTATCTATGTTTTATTTCGTTAACCTCTAGCTCTTTCTTATTAATCTTTACTTTGTTCGTTTGTGATTATCTATGCATATATATATAAGAGGCTCAGCCTGGCTGAAGAGTGGAACAATCTGGGTTTAGATTTCAGGTGGTATAAGGATACCTTCCTGACCAGGGTTTACACCCGAGAAGACAGCCAACAAGCTTTCTGGAAAGAGAAATTCCTGGCCGGTCTTCCTAAGTCTTTTGGCGACAAAGTTCGTGAGAAACTTAGAAGCCAAAATCCGGGGGGAGAAATCCCTTATCATACCCTTAGTTATGGACAGCTCATAGCTATCATTCAAAGAGTTGCTCTCAAAATCTGTCAGGACGACAAAATCCAACAGCAACTCACTAAGGAGAAGTCTCAGAATCGCAGGGATTTGTGTACTTTCTGCGAACAATTTGGGATTCAAGGTTGTCCCAAGAAACCTAAACCCAGAAAGCAAGATCCTCCTCCCAAACAACAATGGAGAAATAGATCTAGCAGGAATGATCATAGGAAACCCAAGCCTAGATCAAAACCTTCGCAAATTCCAAAGAACCCTCCTGAGACTAGACCCTCTCAAGGAAAAGATGTTACCTGCTACAACTGCGGCAAGCCGGGCCATATTAGCAGGTATTGCAGACTCAAAAAGAGAATCTCTGAGCTTCATCTTGAACCTGAGATCGAAGACAAGATCAACAATCTTCTCATTCAAACTTCTGATGAAGAAGAAGAATCTAATCCTTCGGATTATGAGGTCTCTGAAGACCTAAATCAAATTCAGAATGATGATTCTCAATCATCATCCTCCGTCAATACCTTGTCTATCAACACTTTGACCAATGAACAAGATCTACTCTTCAGGGCCATTAATTCTATCCCTGATCCTGAGGAAAAGAAAATCTATTTGGAACGCCTCAGGTCTACTCTTGAAGATAGGCCTCCCAAAAGTCCTATAACCACTAATAAATTCAATCTTAGGGATACTTTCAAGCGTCTTGAGAAATCTACGGTCAAGCCCGTCACTATTCAAGACCTCCAATCTGAAGTCAATTCCCTTAAGACTGAGGTTAAAAGCCTCAAACAAATCCAAAGCAGTCAGCAGCTTATTTTGGAGAAACTGACTAGAAATTATGAGGAAGATGATTCTTCTATACCTGATTCCAATCCAGCTCCTAACGACAACTGCGAGGACTTTCTGGAAAATATTAACCAGGTCACCATTCAGAAATTCTTCATCCATGTCAAAATCCTCATAGGTGATTTTATTCTCGAAATCCCTGCCCTCTTTGACACAGGGGCAGATTCCAGTTGTATTTCGGAGGGACTCATTCCCACCAGATATTTTGAGAAAACAACTGAGAAGCTCAGCGCTGCCGAAGGATCTAGACTAAAAATCAAGTATAAAATCCCCTCAGCTATCATCAAAAATGGTAGTCTTGAAATCGAAACTCCATTTCTGTTAGTCAGAAATTTGAGTCAAAAAATCATTATAGGGACCCCTTTCATTAAGAAGCTCTTCCCCTATAATACTGACGTAGATGGCATTACTGTCCAGCACCTTGGACAGCCGATTTTATTCAAATTCTCTGAACCCCCCATAGAAAAGACTTTGAATGTCATATCCTACAAGGAGAAGCAGATTAACTTCCTCAAGGAAGAAATCTATTACAAAACCATTGAGGTTCAATTACAACAACCTTCTGTCAAATCAAGGATTGAGAATATTTTGGAAGATATTCAATCTAACATCTGTTCTGATCTACCCAACGCCTTTTGGGAAAGGAAGAGCCATATGGTGGAACTTCCTTATGAAAAAGATTTTTCAGACAAACAGATTCCAACCAAGGCTAGGCCTATTCAAATGAATGAAGAACTTCTTCATTTCTGCCAAAAGGAAATCAATGATCTCCTTGAAAAGAAACTTATTCGCAGGAGTAAGAGCCCTTGGTCCTGTGCAGCCTTCTATGTCAACAAACAAGCTGAGATAGAACGGGGGACCCCTAGGCTGGTTATTAACTACAAACCTCTCAATCAAGCCCTTTGTTGGATTAGATATCCTATCCCCAACAAGAAAGATCTCTTAGCCAGACTGCATGATGCTAAGGTCTTTTCAAAATTCGACATGAAATCTGGATTCTGGCAAATCCAATTGCAAGAGAAGGATAGGTATAAAACTGCTTTTACTGTTCCTTTTAGGCAGTATGAGTGGAACGTTATGCCTTTTGGGCTAAAGAACGCCCCATCTGAATTCCAAAGGATTATGAACGAAATCTTCAATCCTTATTCCAAATTCACTATTGTCTACATTGACGATGTTCTAATCTTTTCCCAAACTTTAGATCAACATTTCAAACATCTCAATACGTTCATCTCTGTAATCAAAAGGAATGGCTTGGCTGTATCCAAGACAAAGGTCAGTTTGTTTCAAACCAAAATCAGATTCCTTGGTCACAACATCCACCAAGGAACCATCATTCCTATCAATAGAGCCATCGAATTCACGGATAAATTCCCTGATCAAATCATTGACAAAACCCAACTACAAAGATTCCTGGGTTGTCTCAATTATGTTGCGGACTTCTGTCCTCAACTCAGTACCATAATCAAACCCCTTCATGATAGACTCAAGAAGGATCCTCCACCTTGGTCCGATATTCATACCAATGTGGTCAAACAAATCAAACTTCGTGTCAAGAATCTCCCTTGTCTTTATCTCCCTAATCCTCAAGCTTTCAAAATTATTGAAACTGATGCCTCTGATATTGGCTTTGGTGGTATTTTGAAACAAAAGGTTTTTGACAAGGAACAAATTATTGCTTTTACTTCAAAACATTGGAATCCTGCTCAACAGAATTATTCTACTGTCAAAAAAGAAGTTTTAGCAATCGTTTTATCTATTTCAAAATTTCAATCTGATTTGATTAATCAAAAATTCTTAGTCCGTGTAGACTGCAAATCTGCGAAAGAAATCTTACAAAAAGATGTCAAAAACTTAGCTTCAAAACATATCTTTGCCAGATGGCAAGCTATTTTAAGCGTTTTTGACTTCGATATTGAATATATAAAAGGATCTAACAATTCTCTCCCTGATTTCCTCACTCGTGAATATTTGCAGGGAAGATCATAAGATGTCCTCCAGAGGAGGATCCTCCTCCTCCCGAGGAAGAGGAAGAAACAAAGAAAAGAGCAAAGGTATTATAATCTCTGACTCTTTAATCTTATCTGGGCCCACTGCCCATCAATCTGGACCCACTGTCCAAAAATCTGAGCCCACTGCTCAAAACCAATCTTCACAACCAAAACAAACCAAAGCTGATTATGCTTTATCAATTCCAACTCTCCTTGCCTTCAAACAAGCAGGCCTGGATAATGTTCCTCAGGGACTCATCAATTTACCAAATAAATCTTGGGCCAGCATCGCTGATAAAGATGATGACCTAGATCTCCAATCCCTCCAATCTTTTATTGAAAGAACAAAAAGCTTAGCAACTCATGATGGAAAGAAACCTGTTGTTGTTGCCCAATCTAGCCCAGTTACCCAATCTAAATCGGAATATTTGACCAAAACTATCTCCAAATTCCAAACCTTGATTGAACCAGAATGGTGGGACCATTCAGGAGGGAACCTCGCCAATAAAATTGGTACTAAACTTTTCCCTGGTTATCTTGATCCAATCCACCCAAACAAAACCCAGAGATTCTATGAGTTTATCTTGGTTGATACAAACAGTGTGGATATTAAGCATTTTAGGGATAAAAATGACAACTCCCTAATTACCCACTCCACACTCCAAATTCTCCGTGTCCTTCGTCCCACTGACTTTGGACCCAATCCAAACACCTACAGAAAATTTTCCCAGAATTTTGACCCTATAGGTTTTAACTATTGGGATTACATCAAAGCTTGGGAATTTACAATCCTTGGCCTGCAAAACCAAAATTTCATGCACTCTTGGCTCATTTACTTCAAATAGACCAACAAATATTCCTTTCCAATAGACCAACAAATATTCTTGGCTCATTTACTTCAAATGGACCAACAAATATTCCTTTCCAATCCTTGATGTTCTTCATCACCCTTGTCATAGGTAGTCTTGACAGGAGTGGTATTGACATATCCAGCCAAATGGATAGTAGATCCGTCATGAGAGAGGGAAGGTCGAGCGCTAGACTCGGGTTGGTTCCTTCTAGTCATAGAAAAAGATCTTCTGGACATGGCAGATTGGAAATCAGAGGATGTCCTAATAGATCTAGGGATGGAGAAATAATTTCTTCTATCAAAGATGAGATCTACTTGGCCAGATTGGTGTTGGACAATTTCACGAAACTCAGGAGTTTCAACAGGTTGGGCTGGAGTAGCCTTTTCCAAAGACCATTTCTCTGGAAGGGTGATATCACTCCATTGGATGGTTTTGGGAACAATAACGTTTGCCTTATCATAATCTGTAAGGAAAAGAGTTGTTTCTCCAGATTTCTCACAATTGGTTCGCAAGAAATAAGATTTGATAGAGTTCATTACCTTGTATTGAACCCTGTAGATTAAGGAGATGGGAATGGAATCCTCCTTCATATCAAGGCCGTGAAGCTTGATATTTAGGAAGAGGACATCAAGGATGTTTTTATCTTCCAGACTAACAGTTAGATCTGGGAAGCAATTGAAAAAGATTGGTCCATTACTCAGGCTGGTTTCAACCGTTCCTAAGAGGGAGTCATGGAATTGATTATGTCTAACATCCCTAAGACAAAGGAGTACAGCGATGTCAAGAGATTTCCTGGTTAGGGGTTTAAGACCAACTTGAACACTACCTATATGAAGATAGTTGAAGTTCTTGCTGATATGTTCTTTGATGCTTTTCTCGGAAAGCAGATGGATTTCTTCATCATCAGATCTGAGCTTGTAGGTTTGCTCAACAGTTTTGATAATGAAATCTGATCGTTTGAAAAAGGATCCGTTTGGTTTGTAGATCTCAGCATGAGAAATTTTTGGAATTTCCCAGTTGTCAAGATCTTGATTGATATCTTCAAAATGAATTTCTTCTTTGAAGACAGATTTGGATAATTGATTGGATTGATGAGGATGATCGATAGAAGAAGAAGAGGGTTGGGAAGATCTGAAAGAAAGCTTAGAAGAGAAAGAGCGAAGCATCAAGAAAGATAGATCTTCCTCACCCGTAAGTATCATCGCCATCACCTGGTTCTATAGAAACAGATAAATAAATTAGAAATATAAGTTAGGTTCTGCGTTGTTCTTAATAGTTGAGCAGTATAGATCTGGATCAGACTTAAGCCACCACAAAAAGAAACTAAACAAGGACATTGAAAATATTCAGAACTTAATAACATGTCTGTAGTATGGCCAATATAGACTTACTGCCACACAGGGACTTACTGCCTTCAACGCCTCCGCTGCAGAGATGATCATAAGTCTGAATAGTAATAATCCTAGAAGGTTTTCAAAAGAGCTTTCATTTTAGTTTAGTTCAAAGTGTACTACCAGTCCAGATCCCGACCATAGTGCTTAATTATATAAGAACAGAACAGAGAAATAACTTATATCTAACATATTTAGCATGTTCCTACTTCCCCATCAGGCTCTGATACCAAGAGGGGGTCGGAATTGATTATGTCTAACATCCCTAAGACAAAGGAGTACAGCGATGTCAAGAGATTTCCTGGTTAGGGGTTTAAGACCAACTTGAACATTATGTTTGCAAGTCTGACGTTCAATCTATCAAAAGTATTCCGGTCAATACTGTCATTCACAATTCTAAGAATCAGTGGAGAAAAGAAACCAAGCTCTACTATCCTAGAGCTACTGCTCCTGATCTTCTTTTAGAAGAATCTTCAAACTTCAAAAGCTTCAGTGCCAACAATGTCTATGAATGGAATATTGATGGTGAAAACGAGTATGGCATCACCAAAATCCTCCAAAATATGACTATGGTAGCCACTGCCTATGTTACCGCCAACAATTGTCCTGAATCTCTTATCGTTGAAGTCTTGGTTGCTGGTTTCTGTGGCCAGCTCAAAGGTTGGTGGGATAATTATCTCACTCAAGACGAGAAGGATCAGATCTTAACTGCTGTCAAGACGGATGAAGAAGGTAATCCTATCATGGAAGATGGCAAATTCATCTCTGATGCTGTCAACTCCTTAATCTTTACCATAGCCCAACATTTTGTTGGAGATCCTTCCCTCATGGAGGAGGAGGATCCTCCTCTGGAGGACATCTTATGATCTTCCCTGCAAATATTCACGAGTGAGGAAATCAGGGAGAGAATTGTTAGATCCTTTTATATATTCAATATCGAAGTCAAAAACGCTTAAAATAGCTTGCCATCTGGCAAAGATATGTTTTGAAGCTAAGTTTTTGACATCTTTTTGTAAGATTTCTTTCGCAGATTTGCAGTCTACACGGACTAAGAATTTTTTATTAATCAAATCAGATTGAAATTTTGAAATAGATAAAACGATTGCTAAAACTTCTTTTTTGACAGTAGAATAATTCTGTTGAGCAGGATTCCAATGTTTTGAAGTAAAAGCAATAATTTGTTCCTTGTCAAAAACCTTTTGTTTCAAAATACCACCAAAGCCAATATCAGAGGCATCAGTTTCAATAATTTTGAAAGCTTGAGGATTAGGGAGATAAAGACAAGGGAGATTCTTGACACGAAGTTTGATTTGTTTGACCACATTGGTATGAATATCGGACCAAGGTGGAGGATCCTTCTTGAGTCTATCATGAAGGGGTTTGATTATGGTACTGAGTTGAGGACAGAAGTCCGCAACATAATTGAGACAACCCAGGAATCTTTGTAGTTGGGTTTTGTCAATGATTTGATCAGGGAATTTATCCGTGAATTCGATGGCTCTATTGATAGGAATGATGGTTCCTTGGTGGATGTTGTGACCAAGGAATCTGATTTTGGTTTGAAACAAACTGACCTTTGTCTTGGATACAGCCAAGCCATTCCTTTTGATTACAGAGATGAACGTATTGAGATGTTTGAAATGTTGATCTAAAGTTTGGGAAAAGATTAGAACATCGTCAATGTAGACAATAGTGAATTTGGAATAAGGATTGAAGATTTCGTTCATAATCCTTTGGAATTCATATGGGGCGTTCTTTAGCCCAAAAGGCATAACGTTCCACTCATACTGCCCAAAAGGAACAGTAAAAGCAGTTTTATACCTATCCTTCTCTTGCAATTGGATTTGCCAGAATCCAAATTTCATGTCGAATTTTGAAAAGACCTTAGCATCATGCAGTCTGGCTAAGAGATCTTTCTTGTTGGGGATAGGATATCTAATCCAACAAAGGGCTTGATTGAGAGGTTTGTAGTTAATAACCAGCCTAGGGGTTCCCCGTTCTATCTCAGCTTGTTTGTTGACATAGAAGGCTGCACAGGACCAAGGGCTCTTACTCCTGCGAATAAGTTTCTTTTCAAGGAGATCATTGATTTCCTTTTGGCAGAAATGAAGAAGTTCTTCATTCATTTGAATAGGCCTAGCCTTGGTTGGAATCTGTTTGTCTGAAAAATCTTTTTCATAAGGAAGTTCCACCATATGGCTCTTCCTTTCCCAAAAGGCGTTGGGTAGATCAGAACAGATGTTAGATTGAATATCTTCCAAAATATTCTCAATCCTTGATTTGACAGAAGGTTGTTGTAATTGAACCTCAATGGTTTTGTAAGAGATTTCTTCCTTGAGGAAGTTAATCTGCTTCTCCTTGTAGGATATGGCATTCAAAGTCTTTTCTATGGGGGGTTCAGAGAATTTGAATAAAATCGGATGTCCAAGGTGCTGGGCAGTAATGCCATCTACGTCAGTATTATAGGGGAAGAGCTTCTTAATGAAAGGGGTCCCTATAATGATTTTTTGACTCAAATTTCTGACTAACAGAAATGGAGTTTCGATTTCAAGACTACCATTTTTGATGATAGCTGAGGGGATTTTATACTTGATTTTTAGTCTAGATCCTTCGGCAGCGCTGAGCTTCTCAGTTGTTTTCTCAAAATATCTGGTGGGAATGAGTCCCTCCGAAATACAACTGGAATCTGCCCCTGTGTCAAAGAGGGCAGGGATTTCGAGAATAAAATCACCTATGAGGATTTTGACATGGATGAAGAATTTCTGAATGGTGACCTGGTTAATATTTTCCAGAAAGTCCTCGCAGTTGTCGTTAGGAGCTGGATTGGAATCAGGTACAGAAGAATCATCTTCCTCATAATTTCTAGTCAGTTTCTCCAAAATAAGCTGCTGACTGCTTTGGATTTGTTTGAGGCTTTTAACCTCCGTCTTAAGGGAATTGACTTCAGATTGGAGGTCTTGAATAGTGACGGGCTTGACCGTAGATTTCTCAAGACGCTTGAAAGTATCCCTAAGATTGAATTTATTAGTGGTTATAGGACTTTTGGGAGGCCTATCTTCAAGAGTAGACCTGAGGCGTTCCAAATAGATTTTCTTTTCCTCAGGATCAGGGATAGAATTAATGGCCCTGAAGAGTAGATCTTGTTCATTGGTCAAAGTGTTGATAGACAAGGTATTGACGGAGGATGATGATTGAGAATCATCATTCTGAATTTGATTTAGGTCTTCAGAGACCTCATAATCCGAAGGATTAGATTCTTCTTCTTCATCAGAAGTTTGAATGAGAAGATTGTTGATCTTGTCTTCGATCTCAGGTTCAAGATGAAGCTCAGAGATTCTCTTTTTGAGTCTGCAATACCTGCTAATATGGCCCGGCTTGCCGCAGTTGTAGCAGGTAACATCTTTTCCTTGAGAGGGTCTAGTCTCAGGAGGGTTCTTTGGAATTTGCGAAGGTTTTGATCTAGGCTTGGGTTTCCTATGATCATTCCTGCTAGATCTATTTCTCCATTGTTGTTTGGGAGGAGGATCTTGCTTTCTGGGTTTAGGTTTCTTGGGACAACCTTGAATCCCAAATTGTTCGCAGAAAGTACACAAATCCCTGCGATTCTGAGACTTCTCCTTAGTGAGTTGCTGTTGGATTTTGTCGTCCTGACAGATTTTGAGAGCAGCTCTTTGAATGATAGCTATGAGCTGTCCATAACTAAGGGTATGATAAGGGATTTCTCCCCCCGGATTTTGGCTTCTAAGTTTCTCACGAACTTTGTCGCCAAAAGACTTAGGAAGACCGGCCAGGAATTTCTCTTTCCAGAAAGCTTGTTGGCTGTCTTCTCGGGTGTAAACCCTGGTCAGGAAGGTATCCTTATACCACCTGAAATCACCCAAAGATTTGCACTTAAGATTGGACAAAAGATCACCAGATCTGTCCTTGATGAGGGAAGGATCTCCAACAAAATGTTGGGCTATGGTAAAGATTAAGGAGTTGACAGCATCAGAGATGAATTTGCCATCTTCCATGATAGGATTACCTTCTTCATCCGTCTTGACAGCAGTTAAGATCTGATCCTTCTCGTCTTGAGTGAGATAATTATCCCACCAACCTTTGAGCTGGCCACAGAAACCAGCAACCAAGACTTCAACGATAAGAGATTCAGGACAATTGTTGGCGGTAACATAGGCAGTGGCTACCATAGTCATATTTTGGAGGATTTTGGTGATGCCATACTCGTTTTCACCATCAATATTCCATTCATAGACATTGTTGGCACTGAAGCTTTTGAAGTTTGAAGATTCTTCTAAAAGAAGATCAGGAGCAGTAGCTCTAGGATAGTAGAGCTTGGTTTCTTTTCTCCACTGATTCTTAGAATTGTGAATGACAGTATTGACCGGAATACTTTTGATAGATTGAACGTCAGACTTCATAGATTGAATATCAGAATCAGACTCAACCTTACCATCTTCAATATTATTTAAAGAAGTAGAGGTATTACGAGTAGAAGTACGAGTTTTAGGAGGAGGAGGAGCAGTAATAGTGGGATTAGAAACTGCTTCCGGAGTAGGTTCCGGAGTCTCAGGAGGTTCCGGAGTCTCAGGAATAACTTGTTTGAGAAGCTGAAGTTGCTCTACCACCTTTTGGAGGAGCTCATTGTCAGATTCCTTTTTTGCTCGAACAGTTTGAGCCGAGTGTCTGGAACGGCTACTGATTTGAAAGGGTTTGAAAAGAGGTTTTTCAAGTTGGCATCCTTTAGGGATATCAAGATTAGAAGAGGAAGTTTCAATCTTGACCTTTTCTTTTCCTTTCCTGGAAGAGCAATCCTGCACTTGGGCTTCTCCAAGAATTTGAATATACTTATTGGTATAATTGGATTGTTCCATGAGGTCTTTGATGTCTTTACCAGTGACATCACCTTCTTCTTTCCTAGTCTTGAAGGGAGAAGCTAGGACAGGTGTAGATTGAGCTCCTTTAAGAAGGAAATGAGTTTTAGGTGGCAGGTTAGAAAGGGTTTCTTTTCCATCCTTATGCTGCCATTTAACCATGTCAATTTGGAAGGGGTAAGATTTCCAATTCTTGTTGGCATAATCTTGAAACCATTCAAAAAAGAAGATGTTTTGCTGGGTTTTCTCAAGGAACCCATAGAATTTTTCTTGGATCTTCTTTCTCTTTTCACCCTGATACTTTGCAAAGAACCATTTTCTTTGCTGAGTCCATCGGTCAGAGTAGAAATCTGCCTTGATACTTCCTTTGTCGATGACGAATTCAGTAGTGATTGCTCCAATGAAATCAGAAGTTTCTCCGGGGGTTTCTAGAGAAGAATATGTTGGAGATAAGGTGGATTGATGTTCTTCATCACCCTTGTCATAGGTAGTCTTGACAGGAGTGGTATTGACATATCCAGCCAAATGGATAGTAGATCCGTCATGAGAGAGGGAAGGTCGAGCGCTAGACTCGGGTTGGTTCCTTCTAGTCATAGAAAAAGATCTTCTGGACATGGCAGATTGGAAATCAGAGGATGTCCTAATAGATCTAGGGATGGAGAAAGAATTTCTTCTATCAAAGATGAGATCTACTTGGCCAGATTGGTGTTGGACAATTTCACGAAACTCAGGAGTTTCAACAGGTTGGGCTGGAGTAGCCTTTTCCAAAGACCATTTCTCTGGAAGGGTGATATCACTCCATTGGATGGTTTTGGGAACAATAACGTTTGCCTTATCATAATCTGTAAGGAAAAGAGTTGTTTCTCCAGATTTCTCACAATTGGTTCGCAAGAAATAAGATTTGATAGAGTTCATTACCTTGTATTGAACCCTGTAGATTAAGGAGATGGGAATGGAATCCTCCTTCATATCAAGGCCGTGAAGCTTGATATTTAGGAAGAGGACATCAAGGATGTTTTTATCTTCCAGACTAACAGTTAGATCTGGGAAGCAATTGAAAAAGATTGGTCCATTACTCAGGCTGGTTTCAACCGTTCCTAAGAGGGAGTCATGGAATTGATTATGTCTAACATCCCTAAGACAAAGGAGTACAGCGATGTCAAGAGATTTCCTGGTTAGGGGTTTAAGACCAACTTGAACACTACCTATATGAAGATAGTTGAAGTTCTTGCTGATATGTTCTTTGATGCTTTTCTCGGAAAGCAGATGGATTTCTTCATCATCAGATCTGAGCTTGTAGGTTTGCTCAACAGTTTTGATAATGAAATCTGATCGTTTGAAAAAGGATCCGTTTGGTTTGTAGATCTCAGCATGAGAAATTTTTGGAATTTCCCAGTTGTCAAGATCTTGATTGATATCTTCAAAATGAATTTCTTCTTTGAAGACAGATTTGGATAATTGATTGGATTGATGAGGATGATCGATAGAAGAAGAAGAGGGTTGGGAAGATCTGAAAGAAAGCTTAGAAGAGAAAGAGAGAAGCATCAAGAAAGATAGATCTTCCTCACCCGTAAGTATCATCGCCATCACCTGGTTCTATAGAAACAGATAAATAAATTAGAAATATAAGTTAGGTTCTGCGTTGTTCTTAATAGTTGAGCAGTATAGATCTGGATCAGACTTAAGCCACCACAAAAAGAAACTAAACAAGGACATTGAAAATATTCAGAACTTAATAACATGTCTGTAGTATGGCCAATATAGACTTACTGCCACACAGGGACTTACTGCCTTCAACGCCTCCGCTGCAGAGATGATCATAAGTCTGAATAGTAATAATCCTAGAAGGTTTTCAAAAGAGCTTTCATTTTAGTTTAGTTCAAAGTGTACTACCAGTCCAGATCCCGACCATAGTGCTTAATTATATAAGAACAGAACAGAGAAATAACTTATATCTAACATATTTAGCATGTTCCTACTTCCCCATCAGGCTCTGATACCAAGAGGGGGTCGGAATTGATTATGTCTAACATCCCTAAGACAAAGGAGTACAGCGATGTCAAGAGATTTCCTGGTTAGGGGTTTAAGACCAACTTGAACATTATGTTTGCAAGTCTGACGTTCAATCTATCAAAAGTATTCCGGTCAATACTGTCATTCACAATTCTAAGAATCAGTGGAGAAAAGAAACCAAGCTCTACTATCCTAGAGCTACTGCTCCTGATCTTCTTTTAGAAGAATCTTCAAACTTCAAAAGCTTCAGTGCCAACAATGTCTATGAATGGAATATTGATGGTGAAAACGAGTATGGCATCACCAAAATCCTCCAAAATATGACTATGGTAGCCACTGCCTATGTTACCGCCAACAATTGTCCTGAATCTCTTATCGTTGAAGTCTTGGTTGCTGGTTTCTGTGGCCAGCTCAAAGGTTGGTGGGATAATTATCTCACTCAAGACGAGAAGGATCAGATCTTAACTGCTGTCAAGACGGATGAAGAAGGTAATCCTATCATGGAAGATGGCAAATTCATCTCTGATGCTGTCAACTCCTTAATCTTTACCATAGCCCAACATTTTGTTGGAGATCCTTCCCTCATGGAGGAGGAGGATCCTCCTCTGGAGGACATCTTATGATCTTCCCTGCAAATATTCACGAGTGAGGAAATCAGGGAGAGAATTGTTAGATCCTTTTATATATTCAATATCGAAGTCAAAAACGCTTAAAATAGCTTGCCATCTGGCAAAGATATGTTTTGAAGCTAAGTTTTTGACATCTTTTTGTAAGATTTCTTTCGCAGATTTGCAGTCTACACGGACTAAGAATTTTTTATTAATCAAATCAGATTGAAATTTTGAAATAGATAAAACGATTGCTAAAACTTCTTTTTTGACAGTAGAATAATTCTGTTGAGCAGGATTCCAATGTTTTGAAGTAAAAGCAATAATTTGTTCCTTGTCAAAAACCTTTTGTTTCAAAATACCACCAAAGCCAATATCAGAGGCATCAGTTTCAATAATTTTGAAAGCTTGAGGATTAGGGAGATAAAGACAAGGGAGATTCTTGACACGAAGTTTGATTTGTTTGACCACATTGGTATGAATATCGGACCAAGGTGGAGGATCCTTCTTGAGTCTATCATGAAGGGGTTTGATTATGGTACTGAGTTGAGGACAGAAGTCCGCAACATAATTGAGACAACCCAGGAATCTTTGTAGTTGGGTTTTGTCAATGATTTGATCAGGGAATTTATCCGTGAATTCGATGGCTCTATTGATAGGAATGATGGTTCCTTGGTGGATGTTGTGACCAAGGAATCTGATTTTGGTTTGAAACAAACTGACCTTTGTCTTGGATACAGCCAAGCCATTCCTTTTGATTACAGAGATGAACGTATTGAGATGTTTGAAATGTTGATCTAAAGTTTGGGAAAAGATTAGAACATCGTCAATGTAGACAATAGTGAATTTGGAATAAGGATTGAAGATTTCGTTCATAATCCTTTGGAATTCAGATGGGGCGTTCTTTAGCCCAAAAGGCATAACGTTCCACTCATACTGCCCAAAAGGAACAGTAAAAGCAGTTTTATACCTATCCTTCTCTTGCAATTGGATTTGCCAGAATCCAGATTTCATGTCGAATTTTGAAAAGACCTTAGCATCATGCAGTCTGGCTAAGAGATCTTTCTTGTTGGGGATAGGATATCTAATCCAACAAAGGGCTTGATTGAGAGGTTTGTAGTTAATAACCAGCCTAGGGGTTCCCCGTTCTATCTCAGCTTGTTTGTTGACATAGAAGGCTGCACAGGACCAAGGGCTCTTACTCCTGCGAATAAGTTTCTTTTCAAGGAGATCATTGATTTCCTTTTGGCAGAAATGAAGAAGTTCTTCATTCATTTGAATAGGCCTAGCCTTGGTTGGAATCTGTTTGTCTGAAAAATCTTTTTCATAAGGAAGTTCCACCATATGGCTCTTCCTTTCCCAAAAGGCGTTGGGTAGATCAGAACAGATGTTAGATTGAATATCTTCCAAAATATTCTCAATCCTTGATTTGACAGAAGGTTGTTGTAATTGAACCTCAATGGTTTTGTAAGAGATTTCTTCCTTGAGGAAGTTAATCTGCTTCTCCTTGTAGGATATGGCATTCAAAGTCTTTTCTATGGGGGGTTCAGAGAATTTGAATAAAATCGGCTGTCCAAGGTGCTGGACAGTAATGCCATCTACGTCAGTATTATAGGGGAAGAGCTTCTTAATGAAAGGGGTCCCTATAATGATTTTTTGACTCAAATTTCTGACTAACAGAAATGGAGTTTCGATTTCAAGACTACCATTTTTTATGATAGCTGAGGGGATTTTATACTTGATTTTTAGTCTAGATCCGGAAGGGGTAAGATTTCCAATTCTTGTTGGCATAATCTTGAAACCATTCAAAAAAGAAGATGTTTTGCTGGGTTTTCTCAAGGAACCCATAGAATTTTTCTTGGATCTTCTTTCTCTTTTCACCCTGATACTTTGCAAAGAACCATTTTCTTTGCTGAGTCCATCGGTCAGAGTAGAAATCTGCCTTGATACTTCCTTTGTCGATGACGAATTCAGTAGTGATTGCTCCAATGAAATCAGAAGTTTCTCCGGGGGTTTCTAGAGAAGAATATGTTGGAGATAAGGTGGATTGATGTTCTTCATCACCCTTGTCATAGGTAGTCTTGACAGGAGTGGTATTGACATATCCAGCCAAATGGATAGTAGATCCAATCAAATATATATTTATGACATTATGTTTGCAAATTAATTTTTTTTATTAGTATTCATCATAAACGCTTTTACATCATACATTCTCTTTTTTTTTTTCCTGAAATCCTAGAATGGAGGATCCCTCCTCATTCTTCTGCACTCCTGGCGCTGCTCTGACCTCTCCTTCTCCAGACGCTCCAGTGCATACTGGATGTTGTTGAGCCTGTCTTTTAGCTCATCCCTCTCCAGAATCTCTTCTGCAGTCTTGAGCTTCTCTTCAAAAATCTCTTTTTCTTCCAACAGCTTGAGTTCAAGCTGGCTGAGTTCTTGCACCTCCTCCACGAAGGCAAGAAATTCCCTCAAGTCTCTCTTCAGCTCTGGACGTAGGTCCTCCTCCAGCAGTGTCCGTGTTAGCTCTGAGATGGTCTTTGTACCCTCTGGATGCCTAATGTTCAGGAACAAGTCCTCCTCAAAGGCCTTCTTTCTCAGCTCTTCTAGTGCTACGATGTATGATGCCATTTTTTTTTACTGAAAATTGCTCGAGCTGTGAAGCTTACCTCTCTCTCCAACGCTTTATTTAGGCTTCACTTTCTCTCTGAAAGTTAATGCTCCTACAGTTTCTCGAGGTTAAGTTCTTGGTAACTGACCCTCCTCTTTACTCCCTTGGCCGGTGGTAAACGTTCTTATCTTGCATTAACTCTTCTATTTATTTCGCCTAACTCTGATTCATGCATCATTTTCATTTTCTTTAAACTTAGACCTTCTCTAAGGGGGAGTACCTTGTACTTCAAGCTAAGTTTTTCACACCCCAAGCTTTTTGCTTATGACAAAAAGGGGGAGTAAACCCAGTTTTTGATGTGTAAGATGTGTTAGTGTGATTTATTTTTCTTTTGGAGAATTTAAGAGTTCCACCTTTATGACCATAGATGTGTCACTGGGCAAATACAAGGAATACATTTCACTTCTTCTGAAGTGATTCTAATTTGACTCTGATACCCAAGACTCTGATACCTTATCCGTGACTCTGATTACTTATGCGCTCTGATTACTCTATTTTCATCTATGTCATAAGTTTTTCACTCTGAACTCTTATATCATTTAGCTCAGAATCTAGACTTTACTAATGTTTTCATCAAGTATTAGATTTAGGGGGAGCTAAGCTCAGAATCAAGCAGTGACTTGAATTCAGAATGAGCAAGATAAACTATTCACATCAGGATAAGTCTTATTCTATATCTCTAAACTCTGAGTGAATTCAGTTTAATGTTTAAGAATTGTTCATCAAAAATCTTAGTTTTGTCATCATCAAAAAGGGGGAGATTGTAAGATCAAGTTTTGATCTAGTAGTACAACTCTATGTTTTGATGATTACAAGTTAACCTTTTGATATGAACAATTGTGGTACTCTAACGTGTTTTTTCTGAGTGTGCTATTTACAGGCTCTGACCTCAACTCAATCTCACACAAATCAGAAGCACTGTGTATAAAGAGCGACCCAAGCAACGCTTTCGCATTCACCATGTTCAGTATGAACAGTGGAAAAGCTTCAGAAGTTCTGAAGTTATACAAACTCTGATGTGGACTCAGTCACTAGAAGTTCTGAAGATCCAGAAAGTCTGATAACCAAGAAACACTGAAGGCTCAGATATTCTGATGGTGTAGAAGACTCTGAAGATCCAGAAGCTGATTAGTGAAATTCTGATGTCCAGAAGCAAGATACTCTGAAGACCATGTACTTCCCTCTGAGTTCAGAATCAGAAGAAACAATGGTCAGAGGATCTGGGCTTTCCCTCTGACTCTGATCAACCGGCTTCACAAGTTCCAATATGAAGCATTCCCCTTATCAGAAGTCTCCTAGGTTTAAAGGTCAAGTCGCTATCCAAGTACAAAAGCAACTGTACCTTCCTGACGACCTACCTAACAGTCTTAGACACAGCAGAAGCTGGATTTTCCAGAACTACCCTCCAACGGTAGCATTTTCCATGCAACGCTCAACCCTAATCCTTGGAGTATATAAAGAGGCTGAAGACTGAAAGAAGCAAAAAGAAGCATTCACATACGCGCAAGACAAATTCAAATTCTTCTAAGCTTTCTTTCATCTGAAATTCATTGAGTTTACTATTAGCTTTTTAGAAGCAAATCTCTTGTAAACAATTCTTTGATAAACAGTTTGTTTAGTTCCTTTAGGAGATCAAGGTTGATCGGATCCTAGAGAAGACTAAGAGAGTGAATCTTAGTGTGAGCTAAGTCAGTGTAATTGTTAGTCACTTGTAGGTTTCAAGTGCAGTTGTAACTCTTACCTGATTAGTGGATTGCCTTCATTCTAAGAAGGAAGAAATCACCTTAACGGGTGGACTGGAGTAGCTTGAGTGATTTATCAAGTGAACCAGGATAAAATCCTTGTGTGCTTTTCTATCTCTTATCTTTAGCACTTAAGTTCTCGAAAGATTTGTCAAAATCTTTAAGGTGGAAGCTTTATACTGAAAACGTTATTCAAACCCCCCCCCCCTTTCTACCGTTTTTCATACCTTCAAGTTGTAACTCCAAGTATCCACCACGATTGTCACATGTGTCTTAAATATGACAAAATTATTTCACTTTACTACAAAGACTCTTTTAAGTCTTATTGTCTTTATATCTTTAAGGCATAGACATGAGGTCTCAAGACCCTTAAATTCAGCAAATGAATTGCTTCTTTCTATTTATGGTTAATCACACCCATTCATTTTTGGGTTCAAGATTCTCGCACATATTTCTAATATTGAGCGCTACTTCATTATGTCGACAATTCATCATATTCTTGGTTCCTTGTTTTAATTGTAGAGACATAATCTACTGAGATCTCTTTAATCAATATTTACAGGCACCTGAACCTCTCCAGGAGGTATAAACAATTTTGTACTCTCTATACTTTTCAAGATAAGTTGCCTCCTCAACAAGACCATCTTCCTGCTCTATGATATATCTCTTTGAACCAAGTTTTAGGCATGCCTTAGTCTAATAATATTGACAAAATTTCCAACTGAGATATTAAGTTAGAGAAGGGTATTTGCAGCATATAAGGAATTTAATAATTCCTTTTAGGTCAGAGAATGCATCTTTTGAACTTCTGGTTCATAGTGCGAGTATACATATGCATACTTTACAAATTTTCATAGCTGCTTAATTTCATCTCCCCCTAATGCTGAGAAACAACAAGTAAGATATGAAATATCTATCAGTAATGGCTCAAATTGATTACATAATCTCAGCTTTCCTTGTGGTCCCACGTTAGTGCGTTGTGGTGGAGCAATTGAAAACATATAACGCACATTGAAAATTCTTAGATGGGAGATATTAGGTTCCTGACCATGAACCAATTACAATGGGGAGAATTCTAATGACTTGTTGGCTTGATGCGTGTCAATGCTGCTACTTGCAAAATAACATGTCCATAAATAAGGACATTTGTTCTCATATGTAATTGTCTAGCTATAAATAGGAGGCGATTTAATTAAATAACTCAGCTAGATCATTTGACTACGAACATGTGCAACTAGATATTCAAAATCATGTCATTTACCAACTTGATCAAGGTTGGAATTTTCACTCTATCAATATTGATAGCTGATGACATATATTTGGTCATTTAGTCGATGCATCAATAAATTTATGAAATACTTAAATGACTCATAAAAAGAGTGAATACGTGCACATGTATCACATCAAATATACTCAAGAGTATGCGGGATACAAACCCATATATTTTACCAATTATTAATTGGTCATGAGAACAATATATAATAATTCATTATATTGAAGAATCTTCAGGCTCTTCGATGGGTACTCATATGAATTCATATACTTTCGCATCATAAGACTCGGGATGGTCTAACCGGTCATGCCAATCACATTCAATTTGTTCCATATATAGAACTTTCTCATTCAAAATAATAATTCAATGTTTGAAGTATAATTTTCTGGCATTTTAAATCCTTCAAGGATTCTGATATTTTTTTTTGACCCATAATTTATCGTTACATGAGTAAGGAATATGGAATATGTATACATGACAGTTGTGTCACAAGATGAACATTGCATCTAATACTTTCCTTTAACTCATATTTATCGCATGAAAAAGCTTGATGAGTTTGACATCTTCACATGTCTGGATTATTACTGATCTAAGCAGTATCTAACAACAGTGTTTATACTACTTATTATATTTCAATACTTTGATACCAATTTAGGGGAAGATAAAGGGAGTAAAAAGCATGAGATCATGCACCAATGTGAGACTCTAACTCACACTTCAATTCTCAACATTTGTGAGACTATAACTCACATTTCAATTCTCAACATTCTCTCCCTAAGTGTGAGTCACAACCATATTATTATGCTCCCCCTCAACAAACTATTAGCAATTGCACTGCAATTCGCTTCATCACCATGTCAATAAGACATTTCGTCTCACCACCACATTGTGTCAAGAAGACTTTCGATATGAGGAGTCATTATCATGGTCACATCGACCATTAATTCAAATACCATTTTTGGGATTGCAACCGCATCTGGGGTTGTTTCTTCAAAAAAAATATAAGATTATTGATCAATTGATCTTTTCTAGAGTGTCAATGATCCCTTTTAAGATATTGCTTTGAAATTTCATAGGCTTCTTCTAGAGAGCCACCACCAAAGTTTCATTTCATGAAACAATACCATATATGTCATTGGATGTCCTTCAGAGACATTTAATCATGCGTTGATCTAAATGATCACAACTTTTGTCATGTTTGTTGAAATATTCATTTCAGGAAATATCTCAATCCTTCCTTAATATAGCTACTTATGTAGCTTACATGATAGACACATATATTTCAATCAACTTGATCATTTATAATGATAACGATATAGTTCTTTAGGAACTATAATGTATTGACGAAAGACTATAAGGTCTTCCTTTTTTTGTTTATTTCAAACAACTAAGTTTGTTTAAATATTCTTTTAACATACAAAAAGGAAGTTCAAATACATGTAAATAAATTTGTTTGTCATAAATAACGAAAATAATTTTATAACAAATGCATAGAATTATTCCTAAATATACTCTCTTCATGATCTCATAAATATTTACACATTAAAAAAAATCTTATAAGATTTAAAATCAATAATTACCTTCCATTTTTTTTCTAATTACCTTCCAATTCTAATTCTATCAAGAGTCGCAATTAAATTAATGTTACATTTACTATTTTTCGTAATATCAATAACCCCAAAATCAAAAAACTAATTATAAAATTAAATTGATATTACATCTACTATCGTGAAGTACACAAAGAATCAATTTTTTTTTCCTCATATATATAAATATCTTTTTTGAAAAAAAAGCTTAGGGTCAAACTTAAAACAAATAACAGATCAGATATTTTTTTTTCTACTGTTAAATCAATTAGGAGATACTTCATATCTTTAGTTTTATAATTGTATTTTTAAAAGGAACTAACAAAAAGATACAGACTTAGTGTTTCCATTTTTTTTATATAAAAATACGGAATATAAAAAAAACACTACTTAACAATCTATTTTTATCAATTTTAAAGATATCTATTGAATTTAATAAAAAAGATATTACAATTTAACTAAATGAATTATCATAAAAGGATTTATGTAACAAAATCATATAAAAAATAGTCAATTCAATAAATAGATCTTTTACCAAAATAAAGAGATCAATTCAATTTAAATAATTAAAATATAGTATATTTTATGACTCTTTTCTTGATCTCTTCAAGTAATTTTAATATGATGTATCTTATGAACTTTCTTGACCTCTTCCACTTCTGATGGAAAGATTCAATAATATTTCATTCACGTCAAGGAAGGAATGAAGAATGATCAATATTCCATGATATTTCATTCACGTCAATATATCTCATATAAATTTCTAGTTCTTCTAGAAATTTTCTTTGTTTATTCATGCTATGGTACTTCTCATAGTTCAAAGAGAATATATCTCAATAGGCTATGAATCTTCAGGATTCATATTTTAGATAATCAACTACGGTACTTCCAGACTCGTAGGTTATGAATCTTCATGATTCATACTTCACGATTCATATTTTAGATAATCAACTACGGTACTTCCAGACTCGTAGGTTATGAATCTTCTGGATTCATATATTTTTCCAATGAATCTTCAGGATTCATATTTTAGATAATCAACTACGGTACTTCCAGACTTGTAGGTTATGAATCTTCAGGATTCATATATTTTCCCAATGAATCTTTAGGATTCATATTTTAGATAATCATCTACGGTACTTCCAGACTCGTGGGTTGTGAATCTTTAGGATTCATATATTTTTTCCAATGAATCTTCAGGATTCATTCAAAATAATTCAAAATAATTCAATTACAGTACTTCTAGACTGTAAGCCTATGAATCTTCAGGATTCATATTTATTTCTATGGTACTTCTAGACTCATAGATAAATGATTCGAAGAAGAACAAGAAGAATAAGAAAAAAAATTGTAAAAATTATAACTTCCACATGGATGTGGTACTTACTCTGGAAGTGATACTTACTCTCTCACTTAACGTGTTATGAATAAAGAATAAGCAAGTGAATAAGGTAGGAGAAGAGAGGAACAAGAGATAGAGAAATAGTGTGATGATGATGCACTGCTAGGTGCAGACTCCCTTGTATTTATATTATTAGGTTTGGAGTGTTGAACAAGTATACATGTGGGCCTGACCCATGGACTCATAACTCAGATGGGCATCCATATATTCATAACATTAAGAAAATAGTAAAAGGGAGAGGGGAGAAGAGAGAATGCAAGAGTGAGATAAGGAAATATTGTGTGAAATGAGGTGCATGACCCATGTGGTCATCTATTCACAACATATCTACTTTATTATTCATTATACTAATTTATAATTTTTCAAATTTTTAATTCATCATATTTAAAAATAAATATAAATATTTTTTAATTTAAATTATTAATCATAACTTGAGGACAATTTATAATAATAATAATAATAATAATAATAATAAAATGCATTAAACATTAAGAAACTCGTTTGTGATAAATATATTAAATAAAAACTTAAAAATCAACTTAACTTTTGCATCAATGAAAAATATTAAAAATTAAAATTAATCAATTATAAAATAACATTTATCAATAAATAATTTAGACAAAATATTTTTAAAATTAAAAGTTCGGTCATAAGGTATTTACTATTAAATATAATGTATGTGTGTATTATCTAACAAAACAATACTTTAAATATACTTTGTTATTCATTATATATTAGTCAAAATGACTTGAAGAAGCATAACATAGGAAAATAATTATTACAAAAGTTGAAAAAAAGTTAATTTTATTAAATAATATTTTACTCTATTAAATTTATAACTTTTTATAATTGAAAAAGTTGAAACTAAATCATTGATTTTAGTCATGACAAGTATATAATTGTTTAGAAAATTGTGATTGTCGCTCCTTACAAATGACTTTCTTGGTATAAAGTATGAAAATATTCTATTAAAAATTTTCTAATGATATTAAAAACTTATTACTTAATTCAAAATATTTTAAATTAACTGTGTGATTTTTCATATTAATAAATAAATTATTAATTTTCTAAAATCACATTAATACTAATTATTAAATATTTATAATTAAATTTAGTAATATTAATATTAATTATTTAAAAATATAATTCTAATACTATTTTTTGAAATGTTTTAACAAAAAAGTTATTTTATAAATATAAATTATTCTAATTTTGATTTAACATGTAATAACATTCAGATAATGTTAATAAATATTGTAAATAAATTTGTGCCGTGCAACACATGAGTATTATATCTTTTTTTTTGGTACATACGGGTATTATATCTAGTAATATAGTAATATGTGTTTTAATAACTTTGTTTAATTGCTACTCATTAATAATGTAGTCTACAATATTTTACGAGCTTGTTTAAAAGACTCAAGGAAAATTTTGGGTTAAATTATCTTATACTAGGTGGATCAATGATATTTATGATAAGTGAAAATTTTTAGTCCACTTATCTTAAATATTATTGATTCACTTAGGATTAGGGTGATTTAGTCAAGTTTTTTCAGAGACAACTCTTATTTTTGGAAATTGTTATTGGTGTCACCCCACAATCCACATCTAATTATACCACCTTTAAAGTGAAGAAAATACCAAAATACACTTAATGAGAAAATACTCATCTCAATCCCCCACCACCATCCCTCATCTCTTTCTATCATCATCATCCGTCCAGATTCAACCCTCATCCACACCACACATAACATACTCATACTCATTTCGATATCCATCTCCATGCCCTTCTTCGTCACTCAGAGTCGCTCTCGTTAACGCCGCCCAACTCGCTCTGTCGGCGTCGGCGTGTCGTCGTTCCACTCGCATGTAAGCTCGTCATAGTTTACCACCATGTATGTTGTGCAATTAAACACACTTTAAAGTGAGTCACTACCGCACTTTAAAGTGCGTTGAGGGCGAAAAAATATTGTGTCTCTTTTCGAATTTTACGAATTTAAGGATGGCTTGAATAGATGTGGGGGTGACACCAATAACAATTCCCCTTTTATTATTGTTTTCTTTTTTTAAAGTACACTTACTAGGGAGGATATCTATGAATTGTAAAATTATCTATATCAAGTATTTAACACAACTATATTAGAGAGACTCCAACTCGATACTTTACTTAAGCTAAAACAACTAAAATATTTTTACTACGTAATATATATCACCATTGCGGCAATGTCAAATTACCTTATAAATTACAAATGATGTTGAAGAAGTTAATAGTAAGCTAACTCTGTACTGGATTGAGGAAACGATGTTGTCTTTCTGGACTGACTCTCTTTTCTTGCAACAATCCACATTCTTATCTCCAAAATGACAGCGATAAGAACTAAGGCAGCAATGGAAACTCCATAAGCAAGAAACCACTTAGACCCTTCTCCTCCTAAATGGAGTCCATAAAAGCTATTACCCACTGCAAAGCAAAGCAAAATTCTCCCTATGTTATGATGGTACCAATTCCAATACTTCCGTATCTTTGATTCCAATCCTGGTCGTAAAACAATGGCCAACACCTATATATGAAATCAAATTTCATAATCAAGAGATATATAAGTGAAAATTAATTAAAATGGTTTTACAATTAAGAAAACTAATTAACCTGGAGGAATCCTAGGATGATAATGAGAATTGCTATATTTTTGTGATGAATGACATCAGATTCAGCTTTGAGTTTCCTAGATAAGGCTAGTCCAATGAAAATTCCAACTACGGCAGCTACAAAGGCAAGTGCTTGAATGGAAGCATGTAAATAAAACCAAGTGGGATCCCAGTGCTTGAAGTAGCGAGCAATTATGGATCCTATTATCAATAGAATGCTCCATCCTGCAATGTTCAGAATCCCATGGCTTCTTCGAAGATTCAGGTATGGAATTACACTAGTTGTTGTACCTGTTGCAAGAAAAAAGAGACCAAAGGTTGTATAGCTAGATAAATCTAGGGCAATTTTATGGTGGATAATTTGCAGAAAAACCGTTTTAACTCGTGAATCAGATTTTTCTTAGTTACAGTAGACAATATCGTGCTCCTTATGTGTTGAAATTAATTTGCAGAGGAACTCATTTAATTTGTGAACCAGATTTTTCTTGGTTCACCGTAGACACCGCTATAAATTTTTGTGAAGATTTGTAGATTAATTCAACCATAATCAAGAAGACATTACTACATGGTGAAAATGTTATTATGAATACAAATTTTACTAACCTGTTTTATAATCTATGACTTTGGATATCTGATCACTATGTTGGGCCAAGGCATAACCTGGATAATTAGGAAATGCACCATCGGGTCCAATGGCAAATATTAGCTTTGAACTAGGTTGGGTGGTTTTCAATTGGAAGATCATGTACACTAGTGAAGTACTAGCAGGAACTATGGATGCATTCATCATATAAAGATCTCCTTTGTCAGGAGTAACCTGGTCTGGTGACTTTGCACCCAGAAAGTACTGTTTCATTCCTCCTGCACCCGGAGATGGCATCCACCCCACAATTGCAGTAGAACCAACCATGCTGCCATCATTGGAGAATCCTATTGCCGCATAAGCGTTTATGTTTGAGGGGAATGAGAATATGAAGCTCCAAACATCTGATGAAGCCTTAGCATACTGTTCAGTGTGTTCACATAACATAATCAGAAACAAAATTAGCTAATTCATTCTTAATTTTCTCTAATAGTCAAATGTACAATTCAAACAGTAAAAGTTTGTCCATAGGAAAATTAGTACTTATGAAAACTCAACTTCTCTTACAAGGAAATTCTACTGTGACCATGTTAAAACTGGAAAATCTGTTAATCATGTTTTTACTTCTTATAAAAGGTAACAGACGAAACGAGTCCAACACATACTCTAAGGATGAAACTGTGATCGCCCCAAACTGGATTGCACAGAAGTGAGCTTGTATCAAAAGGAACAGGTTGCTGGAGTTGCAACAATTTAGAGCTACATGAATCTTGAGAAGTCACTAGGGTCGTTGATAAACCACAGAGGATAATGAACAAGCGAAGCTGTATGAGCTTCATTTCTTTGTGGAAGGTGAAAATAATCAAAGACAGCGGTGGAATCTAGATATGATGAACCGTTAATTATATATTTTCTGTTTTATAGTGAAAGATAAGAAATGTTAAATATTGCCCTTGGTGTTAACGAGCTCTACTTGCAATTGGCATTGCCGGAACCTGAACAGGACAAACAGATACGGTTATGGTTGCATTCTAATATCAAACTGCGTGGGATTTCACCTTGGTAGAAAATTAATCAAAAACAGGTTTTCGTTTGAGTCAAAGGTTCACTTGTTGGAAATACCTTGTATCTTTTAGCAAGGTGCTTAAGGGTAATGTTAATGTAGTTTCTTTCACATTCAAATATTTTACACACCGGCGTGTCACATCACTTTGGTCAGATACATGGCACGGTCACCTGAGTTCATTCTCAAGATCACCTAAGTTCATTTTCACTTAAGCGAGGGACCAAAATCAGACTTTGCTCATTTCTTTAAATTTGTTTAACATAACTCTTATTAAATTTGTTTAACATACAATTAATTCAATTCTAATCCTTGCTTACAATAAGCTTACAAATGGAATTGAAGTGCTTTCAAATGACAAACCAAGGGTGAAACATTCTATATTTATAAACAAAAAAATTTAGTCTCTACTCCACAATCCAATCTCAAAAATAGCTGCAATAGAGAGTAATATGGCTAGCACAATTCCATAACCTACCTTCCATCCACTTCCTTCCTTGCCTAAATGAATTCCGTAGAAAATGTTAACTATAGCTAGTATGATCAGAATTCTCCCTAAGTTATGATGGTAAAAATTCCAATACTTTCTCACTTTTGATTCCTTGTTCGGTCTACCAACAAAAGCCATTACCTGGAGGCAACCTAGAATGAGAATGATGATTCCAAGAGTCTTGTGAAGATTAAAGTCAATATGGAGTTGATTATGGAGGACAATTCCAGTAATTACACCGATTACTCCGAGAAGAAAACCCAATGATTGAACAGAAGCATGGAAATAAAACCAAAATGGATCCCATTGCTTGAAGTGGCGAGCAACTATTGCTCCCATTATGATTAGGATGCCCCATCCCAGGATATTCAAAATTCCATGCCTTCTTTTCAGGTTTGTATAGGGGTTTTCTGATGCACTTGAACCTGTTTCCAATTAAATGATAAATAAACCTGGTGCATGACATCCCAGAGTATAACTGGCAATTCAAATGTGATACTCATGAACTATTTTACTGTAAAATCAAAAGGTTTTCTATGTTCAATTTACATAGATATCCACAAGCACAAGCAGAATAAAATGTGCTGCTTATTAGGCTAAGCTCAGTAGTGGGCTAAATGGGCCAACTCATATAAATACATCTTCAAATGGGCTCAAGTTTGTATTAGATCCACAGCTTAACTACTGATCTTGTAGATCAACTATCAATTTTGACAACAAAAAAAAAAGATCAACTATCAATTATTATGTATTTTTCATTTTGATGGTAAAAATAAATTTTTGATCTAGATACATCTTCCAATATGTTTTGTATAAAAAATAGAGATAGTTTATGTTGCAGTTGCTACTTGCTACTATATGATTAGTCAACTAATAAAGGAGACAACTTCTTATAATCATAGAATAATTTTATAATCATTGTAAAAATTTCTTTGTATGATTGATAATTTGACTAAAAGTGCAATATCAATTAGTGCAGAATGTTTACTTGAAATTTACGGCAGTTCACATGTACCTCACAAGAAATTAGAGCACCAAAATCACTTAATAGGGGTTTGGTTTGGACTTTGGAGTGGTTCTATCAAAAGAAAAGAAAAAAGAACACATGGGTTTTGTTTGGACTTAGGTAGGGGGTCGATTCAGATATTACGTTTCAACTTAATTATTCTCATAGCAACAAGATGACAAAGGAATTTCCTCCCAACAACCACACACCAACTCTAGTTTTGACAGTGAGAATGCGCCATGTTGATCCTATGATCATGAATCAAAAATCAAAATCAACTCAACCAAAAGGTCAACACTAGAATAATCCTCATTGGATTGGATAACAATAACATGTACTCTACTCCCTTTTTTTGTCTCCTTGTCATGCAGATAAAGTCATAAAGCAATCACCCACTTCATACCCAACGAACCATTCCTTCATTGCAAAGGAACTTTTATCTTCGTGCAAATTTTCCTACTTGAAGAAGCAAGATTGACCACTAAATACTGAACAAGAAAATAGTCTATGCTGAATTTTCTTCTCTTTTTATTTTTTACTGGCTTATTTAGTTGCTAAACTAATTTGTCATGAAAAATATAAAACAAAAGCATGACTTCTTTGGTTTGGACTAACCTGCGGCATAATCCAACTTAATGGAAACTTTGTCTTGATGCTGCGCTAAAGCAAAACTTGGTGCTGAAGGGAAGATACTGTTAGGTCCGACGGCATAAATCAGCCCCGAAAGAGGGCGGTTGGTTTCTAACTGAAAGGCCATGTACAAATGTGAGGACTGTGATGTCATCAAGGTTGAGTTTGAGAGGATTTTTAAGTTGCCTCTATCTGGCACCACCTGATTTTGTGCAGTCCCTGCTAGATAATACTGCTTCAAGCCTCCACTAGCTCCATTGGATGAGATCCATCCCACAATGGCACTTGCACCTACCATGCCTCCATTGGGAGAGAACCCCATAGCTATATAAGAATTTGGACTTGGGGCTGATAGGATGAAGCTCCATATGTTTGGAGAGCTCTGAGAATACTGCACAGTTTGTGTGTAGAGTAGAGTGTTGACACAGTTAGTTGGTTTGAAGTTAAATTGTGAAAATGAAGATTGTCATAATCATGAACTATTCTTTCTTAGTAGGACAACTTATGAAAAGTTCAAGTTAATATTAAAAGACTTCAGCATGACTTTTATTGTTGTTCTAATTAATTGTGATTGTTGATATGAATGATATTAAGGGTTGGGCTCCCATATGCATAAAACTCCGAGAGATGCACACATTGTGCTAACGAGAGCAAATCACAAGTGAACTAGACACTAGTTACTACATCTTTCATCCAAAACCTTAATGCATTGCATGTATGGATCATCTCACTCACTTGGATCATCCAACACTTTCTTCTTCGAATGTGAGATTTCTCACTCACTTGGATTCCTAAAAGTGCATGTTTGGGTACACGGTGGAAAACCACGGCGAAACCAAAATTACAGTGGAAAGAACCAACATCTCTTAGCTTTTGCGACTGCTCACCATGATTTTGGCTTTTCCGTTCCACTGTGTACCTAAACATGCACTAAGTGTCGGCATTCAAAAATTTATTTAAGCGATTAGAACTTGAAGAATAATGCACTTACTCTAAGGATGAATCCTTGAGCACTCCAAACAGGAAGGCAATTGAGCTTTGTTGTATCGAACAAGAGAGGAACACTGAGGTTTAGCTTCATGTTACAGGAGTCTGCTTGTGAATTTGAACTGCTTCCATCTACTTGTGAAGAATTCCCATCCGCTTGTGAACTTCCAAGGCTGGCTGAAGCATAGAAACTAATTGTGAAGATGAGAAATGCTGCAGATGCCTTCATTTTTCTGGCTGTCTCTCTCGTTTATGTGTTTTTGTACACGTATTCAGTATTCTTGAGATTTGTTATAATGAGAAAGACACCCGTTGCTACTTGATTAGTAAAAGGGAAGGGAAGGGAATGATAGTCACATACAATATTGAATATCTTCGATTAAGTAGATTAGGTGGAAGGCTAACTAAACCCATTAAGTAGCCACCATTTTTCATTCAAGATACAAGATAAATTTAATCATGAATTTATGATGAAAATTATTATAACTATAAAAACATGATGCGTTATAGAAATGAGAGTGCTAGTAATTTAGGTTCACGTGCTATTTCCTGTGGCGTTTCCCTTCTGATTTTCATTCAGACTCAGTCCCATCTTTTTGAACATACAGAAAATATATTTTAGTGAAAATAAGAGTAACTCCACTGAGATTTTCTTCAGTTATATTCATTTGGGTTTCCCTCCCAAAATACAAAAAACTCTATTTTATATTAGAAAATAACCCTTTCATGCAGTGATGTATACAGTGTGTGTCCAATAGATAAATTCAGCATAATGTTTTTAAAATATTTTAATTAATGGTCACCCTTTAACAAAGAAAAGCATTTAATATCCATTTATTAGATCATTTGATTTGAGAACTTACTAATAAGTAATAACAGAAGTGGACCTATCATTATTATTAAGAACAGAAGTGCATCATAAAAAAGGTATGTAACTTGGTCGGAAGAGGCAAAAGAGATCGATAGATCACACAGAAATTTGAGTTGCAAGGACCAAAATTTGTGTTGCTAGCGTTATTTATCTCTGATAAAACACCTCACCCACTCCATACATGCCCAATCTAAAATTTCTCTAGGTGAATGAATTCAGAACAGTAAGCCGTCAATATTCAACCACTAACATAATGACCTATAATGATGTGTACTTGACCATTAACCACTAATCATACTTAATGGAAAGCAAGAAAAGAAAAACAGATATCGTATCTGTTCTACTGGACTCCATTGCTCCAGCTATACCCTGTTTTTGACTTTCTTATTTTTTTATTTCATTATCGATACCTTTATAAGTTAAAAGAAGCTACTGGGATTGAAATAGTGATAAGGCGTTTGGGTATTTTGGGAGATGATATGCTCAAATGTCATTGCCAGTCCTCTATTGCACAGAAGAAATAGAAGTACCCTAAACACTGGTAAATATTTATTCTTTTATATTTGTAGACAATTATATTCATGTAGTAACTGATTGTCCTTTAAAAATTATAGAAAGATTGTTTAAATAAAAAAGAAGAACAATCATTTATGACTATTTGGATGGAGTAGAGTTCATGAAACTACAGCTTAAATAATAAACTTATACTAACCTTTAGAGTAGTCTATTCTTGTGGACACCTTGTCTAGGTGTTTCGTTAGTGCATAACTTGGTGCTGCAGGGAATATACCGGTGGATCCAGTGGCAAATATTAGCCAGGACAAAGGTTCGGTAGCTTCTAACTGAAACACCATGTACAGACGAGAGGACTGTAAACTGATGAAGGTTGAATTGGCTGTAACCTGTAGATTGCCTTTATCAGGCACTACCTGGTTTGGTGTAAGGCCACCTAGATAATACTGCTTTATCCCTCCACTGCCTCCCCTAGATGCCACCCACCCCACAATTGCACTTGAACCCACCATGCCACCGCTGGCCGAGAACCCCATAGCTATGTAAGAATTTGTGTCTGGAGTTGAGAGAATGAAGCTCCAAATGTTTGCAGAAGTCTGAGCATACTGCAAATAATAGGTATAAGAATTAGTATATATGATGCAATTGAAATAAAGATATATTTGATTAAATTATAAAAGAGTGCACATACCCTGAGGATGAAACCTTGAGCATTCCATACCGGAAGGCAGTGAAGGTTGGAGGTATCAAAAGGGATAGGAGCTTTGAGGTTTAAATTGCAGGTACATGAGTCAGCTTCTGGCTTTGCATGGGAGAATAAACTAAGACAAGTAATTGTGAAGAGTAGTAGTACAGATGCCTTCATCTGTCTCTATATTATTGGTGTGTGTGTTTGTGTTTGAAAAATGTGATAAGAATGAGTAAGATTTATTTGGAGGTCTTACTGTTCACTTCTTATTGAAGCTGAAAATGGGGAAAATAAAAACAAAAGATGTAATGATGGTTATATTGTCAGTTGTAACTAACATGGTGCGGGGGCATTCTCACTCATGACTATACATTATTAACATGAAGACTAAAACACATAACAGAGAAAAAAAAATGGCAAATTGTATAAACCGTGAATGCCAAGCTTTTTTTAATTACTTGTTCTCGTAGTGCATCACATACCTAATTAAACACAACACGAACATTGCTCGTGTTTGAACTCACTCGTAATGCAAATGTATCGCAACTGCTTATGATACAACATAATTTATTATACAGTCATACTTGTACATAACTTTAGCAATAAAGAAACAGATAAAACCAGCCCCCAAATACACGGCAGCAGGCTTGACATAAGTCCCAAATAATACATTCAGTCATCCATCTCTTCATTTTTCCGGCTAAGCGGTCCAGGGCTTCACGTTATCAATTTGTCCTCAAATTGATAAATGGTAACAGCATCCAAATAAATTTATGCACGTGGCTTAGCTTTGTTTATTCGCAAGGTACAGAAATTTACAAGTAGAAGCATTCTACGATAACCTTAAAATGCTGCTGCATCATCAGACACCCAACTTTGGAGCCCATCACGCCCTGGCCCTCCTACAGATGCGAAGATGATCATAAAATTGATAAAATGTAACACGTAATGATTTTTTTTGCACAATGTTAGGCTAAATTAACTAGATAAAAAATTTCACTTTAAAAAATATGTCAAAGCATCAAAGATAAGTTTATCAACTAAGTAAAATATTAAAAATAGGCAGAGGTAAAGTAGAAAGCCAGAAAATAGGAGCAGACCAATTATGGACAGAGTCCCTTTCCAATCCCCCACGTTAATAATTTTATGATATCTATTTCCACAATCTGATTTTTAATTTAACTTGAATTCATGCGGAGACTAAGTTAAACACAGTCTTAGAATCTCAGCATAAAAAATAGGCAAGGGTATTTAGGAGTCTCCAGTTTCACATATGAGTTGTTAGTACCCCCCCCTTACACTTCTGGGCATATATTATGCCCAGGTTCTGGTGCATTTAGCAATTTTAAAATATCCAGCATGGTGAGGGATTTGTGTGATTTATGGTATGATCATATGTTCAAATCGTCATTACAATTTACAACGTGGTACCAAAAAAACTGACATTCTATTTAGTTATTTTTAACCAGGTGGTCCATTGGGGAGTTTAAGGATCACAGTATGGTTGGAGAGGAAAACACTTATATTTAAGGGGACTTTCTCACCCTCATGACAGTTTCTGGATTCTCTGTGGTTTTATGCCCAAGACTGCGCGGAGGGTGTAGTTATATTCAATTTGAAAAGACTGGGAAACCTAGCTTCACACTTGGTTCACTCCATAACCACTTTCTAGGTTTTTGTTGTTATTGTATAATTGTAGTATTGAGTTATACTTTGAGAATTTCAGATCATACCGGTACTTATACGTTCTTTTCTGTTTCATGAAATTTCTTATTGTCTCCAGAAAAAAAAAAGAAATCCAAATTGTACTCTTTCTGAGTAGTGAGTACTACAGATCTAGAATGTTTGTGAAAAGGTTATATCAGGTATTTAGTTCAGATGTTCCAAAATGGCAAAGAACCCGTGTGTTTAAATCTAATCACAATCAGCATGATGAAGTGTACATAACCCTTTGAGTTTGAAGTGTAAATAATTGACAAGTTCACTTCATCTACTTTGTGTTGATATTTAACTTTTTCTGTTAGAATAATAGGGGTGGCATGGAAATGTGAGACCACTTAGTTATGGCAGCTTTAATACTATGTCATGAACTAACTATCCCAAAATTTTAACCAAGGTTTTCATACCCTATTCCTGACAGTGTCTTCATTGGCATTTAAATAAATCAAACTAAAAAATCAGCCAAATAAATAAATCAATCCCTAGCCACTTGGAGTTGACCAAGTGTCAATAGTTCAATCAGTATTTTGACCAGCCCCGTGCCCGCACAAAGTGGCCTCAGATTAACCAGTTTCTGATTTACCCACAAAGTTCAAGAGAACTTAGACCAGTTTCCAAACATATCCTTCATTAGATGTTAAATGGAATGCACAATAGACCAGTTTCTTCTTTCATACTTAATCCATCAGTCCTCTTATACAAAAATTATAGCAAACTAGTTAAATAGTTAAGTCAAAAGAAACTGAAATTCGGAAACCGCAATAAACAGCAATAGTTATACTGGTATAAAGATGAATCAGCAATGAACTTACCCAATGATGCATGTTCTGGCAAGCTAACATACTTGGGACATGATCCTTTTGAAACCATGTCAGTTTTAATGTCTTGTCCAACAGCACAATCACGTGGCTGCAAAAAAGAGGGGACGAAATTCTAAGGCCAATTTTTTGTTGTATAAATAGTATACCTTTGCTTAACCGGTGTTGAATTTCCTTCACGTTCTAAAAATGTACCAAATTGCTAAGTAAATATCTAGCCAAATGGCACTGTCCTACAGGTATAGAACATCTCAGTGATCTCACAACTATTACATATAGGTTTTATCCAGTATTATTATAAATCTGACCAGGAAGTTCAATAGAGATATCAATAGTTCAAATTACCCGCAACCACTGGCTGAACTAGTTGTCTCATACCACAACAATTGGCATCTAAATGCTGTCTATCTTTAGAGACAAATATTTGCACAATATCATTTAGTTTCTTATATGCTGAAAAATTACAGAGAAGATTTCCAACCTTGAAGTCCTTATAGAAGCATAGGCGAAGCTCCTCCACAGAACCTTTTGAGCAAATTATTAAAGGAGACATATGGAAAGCATTCTCAATGGCAGATACAATGCCTCCAAGGGGATACTTTTCTGTGTTAGATGGAACGTAACCAGCCTCATTTAGAACAGTCTGGAAAAATGTTGAAAAGCACAATAGTCAGAGTACACTTTGATGTATATGCAAGCAGGCATTTGGTCTTCATAATCAAAGGTTTTGCAAATACAATTGTTAATCAGTCCAAAAACAGAGCTTCAAAACCAATTTAGCATTTTGCAGTGATTGAAAAGTTGGTAACTGATTATTCAACAATCTAAAACAGAGCAGCAAAGAATCCACATAACACCAAGATTTCTAAGCCCCCAAAAAATATGATTGTGTGCTAAGTTGCGGACAAAACATTGTTATAATTTAATTTAAACCTTCATGCACGTGTATATTTGGACCATACTGCAGCAACAGGAGTAGGCCTGATTATGAGGCATATATTTACATATGCATCAAGGCCCATGGGATCATTAATTGATTAATTCATAAATCAAGAAACAAACTACTTCAACTGGAGGAGGAAACTGGTTAACTAATTCATTAGTCAACATACAAATCTTATCAAATGGAAGGCGTCTCATTGACTAACTCATTAATCACAGGACAAATTATATTAGCTTTTAGGGTGGTAGAAGGGACAAGGTAATAGTGAAAAACCACAGCTGCATGCAAAGACATTTAATTTTCTAAGTACTTACATTCAGTAAAGCAAGTTTGATATTTCATCTGGAAGGAAAAGGAAAAAGGAGAAATAAATTGGTTATTAACTTATTATCATATTTTGAATTTTTGATTATTATTTCATATGAGCTCCTTGCCAAGTTGCCAATAGAAATAATTAAGAAAATTCTGTATAACAATTTTTTTATGGAAACTTACTGTGACATTATATTTGAAGTAGATATTCAGTGTCGCCAGGAAGTAATCATATTCATTTCGAAATACAGGAGATGAGCATGTGCCATGCTTCTCTGCAAGTGAAATTGCCATGTTAGAAAGTTGAAATATAGTACAAGAAACCCATTAGATCTTGCCTCAAACAAAATAGCAGAAAAATTTAAACAAAGTGACTGAAAAGAAAAACCTGTGACTAATAAAAATATATTTGAAACTTTGAACACTTTGTTCTATATCAATTTAACACTATGTAATCAACTCTATCCAAATGCACAAGATTTCAGAAAATCGTTCAACTATTACTCTCAAGCAAAACACTGAATAAACTTGTCAAACTCAAATCACATAAGCAAGAAAAACCTCAAAAAAGAGTATTACCCCACTGCAAATGTACACCAACGAGGTAGGCCCAGAATCACGGATTTTTATAAAGGAAAAAAAAACCATTAGTTTCCAAAATAATTTAATGATAAATAAGACTCTAAGTACTTTTCAATGATCACCTCATGAGCCCAAAATGTTCCTTTTCCACCTTGACAGGTTGATGGTGAGCCACAGCTCAATGATGGCCAATATTTCTCTAAGGCATCAGTCAATGTTGATATCTATACAACAGATGAAAACAATAAGATTTAGAAAAGTTGAAATGGAAAGTGAACGCAACCTAGTTACTAAAAGACTGCAACTTCTGAAGCTATATAAACGTAACACTAGTACTACCAAATACAAAGATTAAACAGGCGTGCATGTGTATCGTATGAGTTTCAAATATTGCAGTTTCAACAGCAAAATAAAATGTATTGACTTCCATCAATCAAGAGTTAATATTTATAATGGATCATCCAATAAAATTAAAAGGAATTACAAGATATCTATGAAAGGGTAATTCGACTTCATTATTTTGTAAATTTGTACCAGTCAAAGCATGAAAACCAGTACAAGTGACTTGTGGTAAAATGGTTAGCAAATCAAGGTTATGAAAAATTATACCTCTTTTGGATCGAAACGAGATTTAGTGCAACAGGCTGGCCAGGTCCCATCATTATAGTCAGGCCAGAGTCCATCTATTACACAAATAGACATAATAATCTGTTAAGATATTTGTCGGCGGGATCTCCATACTCATAAGTGACAGTAGCAAAAGTATCAATACTAGTTTACATCCCAAAAGAGATTTTCAATTTTACAAAGAGATGGAGAAATAAATTTGCAATGTATGTAACTATAACGAATTTACTCACGTATGGTGAATATTGTTGGAGCATTGGACCTGAAAGGAAGAGAGGGAAAAAACAATAGAAGTTAGAAATGTAAATACACCAGTCACTTATCAAGTATCTAACATGATGCATAATAGAAGTAGAAATCCATTACATTTGATAAAGATTAGTTAGAAACCAAGTATAATGAAGTCAAAACCAGTGCATTAACCAGTTTTTTTTCTCAAGTTCAAGTCCTTCATTCAACAACAAAAATCATATGAAATAGGCTAATTAACCTAAGAAATTGTAGCTAGCACGACCAAACTTGGCAATGGAGATTTTGAACAATCAAATAGTAGGAAATTGAAATTGAATGGAATGGGATGGAGTTACGTTACGTTACCCTCTGCAGCAAGCGTTATTGGAACAGCAATGGCGAGTGCGTTGGCAGTAAGTTCCAGGCCATTGCAACGCCAACGCGAAATAGTCAAATTCTCTCTGAGGCGCTTTACCTCCTAGTGGCTCCACCTCCAACTCCGCCGCGGAGGCTGTTTCCGCCGTGAAGACGGCGAGAGCGAGCAGTAGCAATAGCCATGGAAGAGGTTGAGCCAGAGAGGAAGACATGGTTGGTTCGTTCGCAGTTACGTTGCGTGAAGCGTTTGTCTCTGTAAGTTCAATAATGGGAATGGCTCTATTTATAAAAGAAAGAAAGAAAGACGAGATAGATGTTTTAGATATATTAATTGGTTTTTTCTTCTTTTTCCAATTATCAAAAAATGATGATTGAAAAATTTGATTAAAGATAATTCTAAGTAATATTACAAAATTAAACCAATTTTGAAGAATCTTCCTATGAAGTAGTTATTTACTTATTTATTTCCTATAAAAATGCCAAGAGTCAGCAGTTTGTTTGTTTGCGGGAAAAAAATCTAGAGTTTGTTAGCATTTGCTAAAGGCATATTCCCATTGTGCGTGTAGGACCTTTTGTACCATTGACCAAGGTTATATATATATATATATACTATATCATAATCATAAATTCATTAGAATGGTTGAATTAGTTGAACAAGTTAGGCTTTTGCACGATGATGTGAATCACTAATGGGTATTCATTATCATGTATTTTATGTGTCGCTCCGAGGGTTAGCTAAAATTGTAAAAGTTATGTCACATAAGTGTTGGATGAGATGAATGGTGAAGGGTGAGAACCTTGAGAAATGACTAATTTACTATTATTATTCGTAACTAACATTTAACTATAAAAAATTGTATCCTATGTTTTTTTTTAATATGCAAATATTAGTTGTTAATTGTTAGTAAATTAGTTCATTCACCACGATTTGAACCTTGTTCCTTCACCCTGCAAATCTTTTCATTTCTCTTAGCTCACCAAGTGAACTACCATTCCTATGTGTCTTATCTAATCAACTCAACTTGAGTTACTTAATAATGTAGTATGCAATAGGGGTTTGACAATAAGATTTTTTTATATACAAGAATTAATTAAGAATCAAACTTTCAATCTCAAATTGCTTAACCCCTAGTAGTTGAATTTGATTTTACACTTGAAAAGTAAAAAGTAAGAAACAAAACCAGAGTGGTAAGTCTTGACAAAGAAACAAAGAAGACAATGTAATTTTTTTTTTATTTTTATTTAACTCTTATTTTAAAAGTGTCCGAAACAAGGCCGGAAACGATGTCGTTTGGGGAGTTTAGTTATGCTTACTCATCTCATCACCTCCGTGGAGTGATGCCACTGTGAGAAGGAGAAGAAGAAGAAGAAAGCATGATCCGAACACGATTGTTGTGGTTCGGCGCAGGGTTCACCACCGCAGGTGCTGTGGTTTCCCATTTCATTTGGAAGGACCTCTGGGTTGACCGTCACGCCCTCAATTCTCACATCACCCACAAATTCGATCCTCTCCAAGCTCGAATTTCCATCCTCGAATCCTCTCTACCTAATCACACTCCCGCTTCCGATCAGGTAATTAATTTCCCTAAAATTTCTCAAATGCTCACTCCACATGCTCTACTAGGGTTTATGCTGTGTTCCTATTATGATTTTCAATTTTACTCTTCATGCTTGACTGAGAAATTTGGCATTTTTAGGGTTTTTTATTTCCAACACCGTTTCTATATCATGTAGTTGGCTTAGCGTTCTGAATGGATAATAATGGTATTACATAATTGATTTAGATAACTCCATAAAATTAGGAAAGGGGTACTCTGATTTTTGATGTACTTTTGTTTCCTTGAAAGTGTTAAGTTCTTGATGCAATGACCGAGCAGAGCAAGCATCCTTGGTCGGTCGTGCTTTAATCGCGGCAAGTTGAGGTTGTGAACATGGATTTTGATGTTTGATATTCTGATACTTACATATTCATAGTGGAAACAATTTGCTTCTTACACCAAAATGGGTAATATTTAGCACTTTCAAAGCATTCTTGGACTAAAAGGTCGAAAAAACCTTACACGGCTTATATCATTAGTTTGCTGCATCATGTAATACTCAAAAGAATAAATTGTTGTTGCGGTTGCATCATGATCTTTTAATATCGCCAACAATCAAGGAGAAATGCGGCTGGTGTGGCTAAAATTGTGGGCGTGATGGAGACCTTCAAAACTATGATGTCACCGTCTGGCACTTGGTTCATGCTCAAAAGTAGTAAATTAATAAAAGGTGGCTGAGAAGGTAAGTGCATAAGATGAGGGATGAATATATCTTGGAGAAATTGGATTTGCATAAATTAAGGACAAGGTAATGGAAGCCTGTCTTTGTGGGTTGGTTATGAGAAAAGTGGATGAATTGGCAGATAGTCTGATGTTCTGATTCAAGGTGTAGAGGAAGACCTAAAATAGCATAGGGAGAAAATATTACAAAAGGCCTTGTTTGAAGTGGTTTTGCTGAAAATTTGGTTTTTAGTAGAGTCCAATGTCAATTGATTAGTCCATGGAAATTATCCCACTTCTTGGGGTATGGGGCATAAGGCTTGGTTTTTGTTGTTTCGGATCAAATTGAATCATAACTGCTGGACTAGCCACAAAAGAAACCACTTTCATTCAATAAATTATGATCTGGACAGCAGTCATTGCTGACTTCTGAACATTGTAGTTGTACATGTCACTAGATTGGTTACAGTTTTGTCATTGAGGTTGAAACTTTTGTCTGCTCAATGAAATTCAGTACTCTTTTTATGCAACTAGTGGAAGAGTAGTGTAATATTCGTTTCGTGAACCTGTGGCAATGCTAATCTAGAATCTAATATATAATACTCAAAAGGTTCCAAAACTATCTATTATCCTAGAGGGGCTGACATACTAAGTTGGTGTTTGTTCCTACATGTTGACTCTATCAATAATATTTTCTGCTAGTAATTAAAGATAGGGAAATTAGGGGAGTGAGAGATTTCAGTTGCAATGATTTTAATTCGTATGATTATGTTCTTGATAGCTTAATTTGCTTGTAACTGTCGTATTAATAAAGCTTCATTCTCTTCGGCAGGTTGAAGGTTAGATTTTTAGCTCCAATGGGCGTTATGCTTCAAAATGATTGTAGAGGAAATGAACATAATAAGACTGCTGAGGCAACCTTAAACTTCTTACCTGCTTTTTTGTCCCTCTGAGTTTAGCTAATTGTGACGAAAAAAAGAAACGAAGGAAAGGAAGGTGACTATGTGTAGTTCTCATATATTATCCTTTTTAGTTATGTAACACATTATTTGCAATATCAAGAACTGTTTCATCCGTTGCTTCACGTTTATTGGCTTTATCCTCGAGCAATTGATATTTATGAACTTCAGCTTTTTCCTTTCTTTCTTATTCGTATGTGCAAATTCGATTGAAATTTTGATGCCTTCATTATAAGATGTCAATTTTTCCTTTTATATGCTCTTAAAATCCAGGGATGTGAATCAGCTGAAGGACACATATGCTCAATATTTGTCTGATATGTGTAAATAAAGAAAATATAACCTAAATGAGTGAAACCACACTAGATGGCAAAAACAATGGTAAGAGTCCTTAACTTCTCATTTCCTCCTATTCTAAATCCAAATGATCGATGAATGATGGCTCCTTCTTTATTCTCAGTAATTTTCCTTTGATTGTTTCCTATGATTATTTTTCATTCAAAATGTCCATGACATGTTTGGTAATATTATTCGGCCGTTATTATTACCCCGTTCTTCTATCAACACGTTATGCTCCTTGTTTCCGAAGTATTCCATTAATTTTATTACACTGAGAAACAGAGATTTAGGGTAGATGTCTGAATCTCACCGCTGAAAGCTTTTCCAGATATTTCTATTCATTCATGTATTTAATTTAATTTTGAATCTGTCAAATTGTTTTTACCATGTTGCTGCAAATTCCAACACTTGAGTCATCTTTACAGCGAGTTGCCTGTTCTTAGATGCCTTTTCTTGTGTTCGAGGATGAAATATTGGTTTGATTTCATGTCGCCATGTTTCGTTAGCTAAGGAGTGAAATGAACAGTAGATTCCTTGTGCATTTAGTCAGTTAGTGCCATGGTATATTTCACATTTGCATCTTTTTTTATGGTGTGTGCTTCCTAGTTGCCATGTATATGGACTTGTTCAATGTCCAAATACATTGACCATTTTATATGATCCATTTTCATGAACTCAATCTAGGAACTGTAGTAGTTAACTAGTAAGTTACCCGTGCATCCGCACGGGTCGCGGTCGGTCGACCGCGATCGATTTTACTTAACAATTTTTAAATCGTTTAAATTTAACATAAATTAAATATTAAATAATTTTATGACGTGTCGTTTTTTTTAAGTTTTTTTCATAACTAATCTTTATATAATATAAAAAATTATTAAATAATAATTTTAAAAAATTATTAGTTTTGTTAGCATAGATCTTTTTCCCGTTAATTGATAAAATTGTTTATGTAACCATTCAAAAAATAATCTATTAGTTAATAAAATTATATATTTATTTATTAAAAATTATTTTATATGAAAATTTAATGTATAGTACCTCTGAATAAATAAAGATATAACTAATCTCTATATAATATAAAAATCCTAAGAATTTTTTAAAATAAATAACTTTCATTAGCATAGATATTTTCCCTGTTGATTCATAAAATTATTTATTTAAACAATGAAAAATAAATTATTTAAATAATTTATTAGTTTACCAAAATAAATTATTTAGTTAATAACTAAAAATATTATTTTATATTAAAATTTAATGTATATTAACTCTATATTAAAGTAGATTTAAATTACCTTCATAACATATAAAATTTCATTAGGAGGAATTTAAAACAAATATAATTCTTGTTAGAAGAAATATTTTCCCCATTGATTTATGAAATTATTTATTTATTTATTTACAAACCAAATAGTTTAAATAATATTCAAATTATTTAGTAAAGTTTAAAAATCATTTTATAATAAAAGTTAATTTTATTTCTACTTTTGTCCTCGAATAATAGCTCAAGTGGTAAGAGTTAGGAGACATATCGATTAAGCGGGATCAACATATGGACGGTGCAATTTATCTTTCCGATGCACAAAAAAAAACTTTGTGTAAATGAAAATAGAACTAATCTCTATGTAATATAAAAGTTATTATGTAATATTTTTTTAAAAAATAGTTAGCAAGGATACTTTTCCGTTGATTAATGAAATCATTTATTTAAACGTTGAAGAATAGTTTATGTAAATAATTTATTAATTATCCAAAATAAAAGTTAACTTTGTTTTACTATTGTCCTCGAATGATAGCTCAAGTGGTAAGAGTTAAGAGACATATGAATTACGTGGGAAGGTCTATGGATCAACATATGGAGGGTGTAATTTATCTTTTCGATGCACAAAAAGAAAACTTTGTGTAAATGAAGATAGAACTAATCTCTATATAATATAAAAATTATTATCTAATATTTTTTAAAATTTGTTAGCCAGGATACTTTCCCCGTTGATTAATTAAATTATTTATTCAAACGTTGAAGAATAGTTAATGTAAATAATTTATTACTTAACCAAAATAATTTCTATTGTAATGAAAATAATTATTTAAACTTTTTTTTTTGGTAACATGGTTAGGCAAGTCCCCGAAAAGCAAAAAGCTACACGACAGGAACTCTAAGGGAAGCAAAAGCCTCAATCGCGTCCTGGTACAAGAGATGGTGACATTTAATCAACAGAATATCCAGGATGTGCACTCCAAAACCAAAAACATGAGCCTATTTATTTAAACTTTGAAAAAATAATTTTATACTAAAACTTAATATAAATTAACTATGTATAAATGAAGATATGTCAATCCCTATATGATATAAAAAATTATGAGATTAATTTTTATGCATTGACGGTGTAAATAAATTTTACTCAGTCATTCAATCACATCTCTCCATTTTGGTAACTCATAATTAAAAAAATTATTACTTTAGCTAGCATAGATAGTTTCCCGTTGATTATTTATTTAAACATTGAAAAATATTTTATTTAAATAATTTATTAACCAACAAAATTAAATTATAATGAAATTATCAATTTAAACTTCGAAAAAATAATTTATAATTAAATTTAACGTAAATTAACTCTGTATAAATAAAGATATGTCAAGTCCCCGTAGGATAGCTCACGTGGTATAAGCTGAGGGACATATGGGTTTGGTAGGGGGAGGTCCAGGGATCGATTCCTGGCGGGTGCAATTTATCTTTCCAATGTACCAAAAATGATATGTCAATCTCTATTTTAGGTAGCACTAATATTTTCCCCGTTAACTTTGAAATTTATTTATTTAAATAATTTATTAATTTAGAAAAATAATTTGAATTATAATTAAATGAATTATTCTTTTAGTTAGCCACTTAGCGTAGACATTTTCTCAATTGCTTAATCACATTATTCATTTAAACATTAATAATATGGTTTATTTAAATAATTTATTAGTATATGAATTTTTGTTTAAGAAATACTATTTTTATCACACTTAAGTGTGTACCATTTAGATTTCAGTTACTTTCAAAACTTTTAACTTGAAAGTGTTTTCAACTCAATGAAGGAAATTGTTACTTCTACTTTTGGATTCTTAGAATGTGCGTAAAGTTGGTTAGATGCATTTATACTGAAATCCAAACATAGCCTTCTAAGTTGAGCAAATAATTTTTTGAAGTAATACTATGTAAATATGAGATTCTAGTTGTAAAATTTAAAATTAAAAAAAATCATATAAAAATACATTATTTGACGATCATGAAAGAACCATGTAAGTATTTTTGTTAAACTCAAGTCAGCTTTTTAAATAAGTTATTTCTAAAACAAAAGTTAGGGGAGAAGAATAGCTAAAAAAAAATGAAATTGTAAGATTAATATAAATTATAGTAGCAACTAAACAAACATGAGAAATCCAATTATAAGTATACTAATAATGACCAAATAGAAAGCATCCTTTAGAGTGAGCCAATATTTTCCGTAAATCAATGTTGTACTTGAAGAACCATATAATGGCTCTACCATAACAGACCATTATCTTCATCATCATGCCTAATAGTCTTCTTCCACATGCTCTCCATCTTCCTGCCATAACACAATCAAACATTATAGTGAAACCAAAATCATCTCCACAAATAGATCAACCATTTTTTTTTGGTAAGCAATAGATCAACAATATGATAGTTATATGTTAAACTATGGAATCCAGATTACAGAGTAGTATAACACTAATCAAAATAACTAAAAGAATAAGAAAAGTAGCATCACAAAGTTGACATTAAAGCACAATAAGTTAGCAACTATCAAATAGAACCAATAATTAGGACCCAGACCATAATGCCAAAGAGATAGAGCACCCGGACATTCTCATAATGTGGGAGCATTTAGTTACTTCATGAACAAACTTCAAGAGGTAGACATTGTAATATGAATATAGTCCCACTAAATTCATCATTTACTATATAGAAACTCAAAGAACAATAGAAACAAAAGAATAGTCATCTCTATAACACTAAAAAAAAGACATTTGAGGCTGTCACTTGACAAATTAGAAGAGAGCAGCAATGACTTATTGCAAAAAGTGACAAATCCAAAGCTATCACTAATGAAAAGTGACGTGGAAAAACTAATGAACAAAGAAATAGAAACAAAAAGAACAAAGAGAACTAATTCTAGCTAACAGTAAAGGGATATAAATGTAGATTACAAGTAGCATCTAGTACACAATATTGCTATATAGCTTGGGGGAAATCCAGCAAGAAGCATAATAGGAGGATGTTAACCAATGAATCAGCTAGATGAAGGCAAATTAAGTTCTTCATCACATCATTTATAAAATTAAGATCGATGAGTACAACCAACATTGGCATTCCACGTTTCAGAAGCAAATCCCGCAACTAATCACAAAGAAAAATTAATTATCAGTAGACTAAAGATTATAATAGGCATGTGGTGAACCTTTCATGGTCTGCTTTACTCTTAACGCAAATCTGTGGATCTTAGGGTCAGCGATCTTCAGATTTAGCACCGAATTCTACTTCCCATGGCTCTTTCAAAAGCAAACCTTCAGATGCTAGCAAAAAAAGATCAAAGCATTCTTCAAAATCTAATAGAACAGAAAAAATATCAAAGCTTTGTATTCAAAGAAGTTGTAGCAAACTATGTCTCAAACACAAAACTGTGAGAGCAAGAGTAAATCATTATCAATTAATAGCACACAAATAAGCTCAAAGATGAAGGCTTCAAAATGGAAAAAGAGGAATAGCAGGAAAAATTAAAATTCAAGAGTGATGAGGGAGAAAAAAGCGAAGTTGAGTTAAAAATTCAGAGGGTAAAAAATCAAAACCTTAATGCAATGAACATCCTTGATTAGTGGAAACCTCCAACGATTAAAAAATGAAGAGAAAAAGTAAGGCCACAAACACCAAAAGAACTCCATAGACAACCGAAACAACACTAAGCCTACTCAAACAATACTAAGCCTACCAAAATAACTCAAACACCTTACGGTACCATTCCTTTGGGGATCAGGTTGGATTCAGTTTTCACAAAGAATCAAGCAAAGGTTAGGAAAAGAGGAGATGGAACTAACCTGATGCAGAAGATGTAGAAAGAAAAGTGGGATAAAAAAATTTCAAGAGAGATGAAGAAGACGGAAGCAAGGAGTAAAGAAGTGAAAGAGAAAAATGAGAAGAGATAGGGATTTTTTATTATTATTTTTTTAATATTTCCCTTTCCAATTGATGGTGTGACTGACATGTGCAGCCTTATTTCATTTCAAAGTTTTTTGAAATTTTTCAGAAGAAGAAGAGCGGGAAGTTAAAAGAAGAAGAGTGGGTACTTGAAATATATAAGAAGAAAACTTAAAATAATCCAGAAAAAAGGAGAAGGTGACACGTAACCCAGAAGGGGTTTCTTTTCTTAGAGTATATTGATATTGATGATCCATTTTCCCCTCTCACAATTGATTGAGTAGTGAATTAAATATATGTGGGGTCAAAGTTTTTTATTGTTGTTTTGGTTGCTGAATACTTGTTTTTTTATATATATATTGAAATGAAGTACAATGAGTACTTTAACCCAATACAAGTAGAGATAAAATGAGAAATAAGTCAAACGCAGGAACTTCTTGGAGGAAAGACTTTACAAAAATGTCTCGTTAAACCTTAATAGGAAAAACCTCATTAGGAAATCTTGTGAAGGAAAAAAAATTCACAAAAAAAGTACAAATTTTTAAAATCCAAAGAGACACCCCAAGAAGAATTAGAAACAAATCAAAGAAATCAAAGCCAACTTTCGGTGCTCCAATGCTCCAACACCCATTCAAGTATATATCCAATGAGACTTCCTGCCACAGACATTGGAATAAAAATCAACTTGAAGTCCTCACCAAAAAGCTCGCCTCCCTCTCAGCCAAACTGAAGCAATAGCAGTAGCACCAGCGGAGCCAAGGAACCAACAAGAAGCTTCCAATCCAACACAATAAAAGTTCTCACAAAACAAAGAAATTGTGTGAATAAAATCTAGAACCTGCATATAAAGCATGAATTACAATACAGCAAAGCACAAAATTGGTTCACTATACCACTCAGAAATTGCATTAGAAAAGTCCTTATTTTTTGCCTTCAACCATGTCCAAACCTTTAGCCGAACCTGCTCAAACACGGATCATACTCCTCCTTCCTGAAAACCTTGTCATTTCGAGCAATCCAGGTTGCCAAATTACTGCAACCCAGATTGCGAATAACCCCTTAGTTTCATATGCACTCCTGCCCCCAACAAATTGTATCCTTGCCAGCACAGGGAAAACACAACACCAGCCAAGCCTAGACAGTTGACTCAAGTGATGCCGCACAAAGGGAGCAAACTGCGCTAGGGAGAGGGACATATCTCTTCACCAACTTTACCTTCGATGAACACGGTCATGCAAGCCCCTTCCAACTCAAGCAAATAGCATTTGAAGGAGCCAAAGTAGACCACAAACCTCTAAATATCCAATCATTCTCGTTACTGCTGAATCCTTGTAATTGCGAAAAATTGTGGGTTCGGAGACTGAAAACCTTCATATTACTATCACAATTGCTGTTGTAAACTGCAGTTCAAAACTCATTGGAACATTCCTACATTCTCAACTGATTTTCATTTCCAGCACTTATTCATTTTTTTATGTCATCTTTCCTCCCTCCATCACTAAATACACTAAATGTCTAGCACAATCTTGTATTGCGAGTTTATACTTGTCTAAATGAGCATTTATTTTTTGGCAAATTCTTTCAGAGAAAAAAAAAACTACACTAGATGGTAGATACAACACTTCAGTTAAGCTAATTTTTTTTATAAGCCGGCTAATTTTAAAATATACGTCATCAACTATATTTTCAAAGCATTAAACCACACCACTTGTTTAATATGTTGTGCAAATAAGGTGAAGCGAATTAAAAATAGAAATTACTTTTTTGTGTGTGGGATATCATCTTTATTTCTGTTTGAAAATTTCAGAATTGCTTAAGTGAGACGAAGAAAATGCTTTTGAAATTAGTTGAATTTTCTAACAATTGTGATATTCTAAATGTGTGTTGTTCTTCCTCACTTTTGTTTTATGATTCTAAACATCAGAGCTTAAATTATCCTAAGCTCCTCATTGTTTGAAATATTAAGAACATTTGTATGTTAACTTGTAGATTGCAAAAATAAAATATATTACATGTATCCCTTTAGGCCACGGAAAAAATCAAATGATGGAAAAGAATATTTGCATTAATAGCAAATGCTCGTAAAAAACATATACAATTAATTGCATATCCATCAACAGAACACTGTTTATATCATGTTCATTAAACCAAATGACGAGAATATTGAGCTGTATGCTACATCATTTGCAACCAAAATGAAATTTTATTTTCGACATACTAATCTTTCCAAACAGGAATGATCCCCTGTGCTGCCAAACGTTTTTCAACCCAGAAGACAATGTGTTTAGCTGTAATTTTCTTTTCGTCAACAAGAAATGGCTCAACAGTGCTTGCTCCTGAGTTATAGGATGATATAGAAAACCCCTTTGGACCTGTTCAAGCACAAGAATGATGCTGTCATTTGTTTACATGTTCATTTAACCCTATGTTACTTTTGACCAATAAAAAAACCTATGTTACTATGGAGCTACTTTCTCAATAGCAAATACAAAATGTACATACCAGTAAGGTTTCCGGTGGGGAAGAAGGCCCAAAATAAATAGGGATTGCCTTTCTTCAAAAAGGAACCTTCTAACTGTCAATCATAAGCCAGCCAAATGTTCAATAATGTCAAGGAATTATAAGATGTAAAGAAGCATATGAAGAGACACCTCGTTTAGTTTTTCAATTTGAGTTTTGGTGTGGTGTGTTTGTATAGTGGTTGAGTTGCAATGTGAATGGACTTTGAACGCAATCTATAAGAAGAGTTTTGTTCACTTTTTTTCTTGAAGTATGTGTCAACATCTATTTACACTAATGCAAAGGATAACTAAACACATTGTGAGAGGGGGAAAGGGAAAGACAGTAATTTAAGTCTGTGTTTGGATATCATTTGAGTTAACGAGTTAACGTGAAAGCACATTCAGCCTAATCCATAACAAGAGTTTCGTTCATATTTTGCCTCAAAGTAAGTGCTAATGTCAGTTAACATTAAGCATAACAGCCTTACTAACCTTATTGTCCTGAAAGACTAGCTCAATATCAGAAAGATCTTCCTGGGCTTCAAATATTTCTTTCAATGAAGGGATCACATCCTCCTCCATCATCTGAGGTAGAGGCTTTACTGGAGCTTTAGCAGGAGGCTTCTTTTCTGCAGCAGCTTTTGGAGCTGCCTTTACCTCCTCCTCCTTTGTTTCAGTGGTAGCTAAGACCAGAAATTGAGATTACAGATTCAGTTACTAATCATATTCAGAGGAATGCAAACTTATTGTCAAATACAAGAAAATCAATGGTAGGTGCCTACTTTATCATGTTAATGCAGAAACACACCTGATGTACTAGGAGATGATTCCTGAACAGCAGAGCAGATGATCTTGCTTCTACTGGCTGTTTTAATTTTGCATGCAATCTGCAAGGGAAGAATGAAAATATCATCATTTTGAACATTACATAGGAAGAATCTCATCCAAAACTTAATAAGGTGGACTTTGAATTGCAGAAGGACCCATGAAGCTGTAACTATAAGTTAGCTATTGAATGAAAAGAGGAGTAAATTATGTGTCTGTGTGTTCTTAATTGATTACTTAATCTTCAGAAATTAAGTTGGAGCTGCATAATCAAGGTTACATACCAAAGGTAGCACTGGTGATGATGATGATGAGGTGGGTACCACAACATTCTGGGAAACATGCAAAGAAGAAGTTGAGTTTAATGAACACAAACGAAAGCTGGGATCTCCAAGTGCTCCTCCTCTTAATGAAATTGCCATTTGCATGCTTCCTATCCTAATGCTACTTTTGTTTTGTGTTATTTTTTCTTTCTGTTTAATCACCAACCATTTTTTCTGTCACTGGTTTGTTGATGGTTTTAGTTAGAAGCATTCAGGAACAAAATGAAAGAGCCCTCTGATCCACATGGTTCCTGAGACAATATGTACCACTGGTTTTTCTGCCTTTTCTTCTATCTATCTATTTAAGAAAAAATAAATGTGCAAACTCAGAACACTAGAATACAAAACTAGTAGTGGCACAAGCAGCCACAACTAATAACAATGAATGTGTGATTCAGTTTAAACCGTATTTTCCAGATAATAAAGTTGTAAAATACAAATCAAATAGCCAAAACTTTTTGTCTAGGGTAGTAAGTTAAGCTCACTTTCACCATATACAGGATAGTTATCTATTTTGGTTTTACCATTTCTTGTGAACCGAAATAAATGTATTCGTCTTATCCAAAAACATAATCTTAATCCTTCACATAAATTCCATCCATACATCAACAAAAGAGTAATTCATGTTATCTTTTCTTATTGACTTAGTGATAATATTTTACTATTATGCATTCTTAATTTACATTCATAAAATATCAATGATTGAAAAAAAATTAAATAAAGTTTTTTTTCCAGACCAGTATGCATGCTCCAGGAGTGAAGATTGAACCCCAGACTTAACAGTTAAGGGACGAGATGAGCAACCAGCACGCCACAACTTGTGATTAAATATTAAATGCTTTATCAATTTTAACTAAAAAATGAGATATCTTTTACAGAAATATAGTAACAAATTATGATACAAACTACACAGATACAGAGGGGTTTTTGGCTGTATGTATAACATAATTTATGCCATGCAGTTTTTTCTTCTTAATTTCTTGCTGACAGCTCTGTCCAAAAGAAATTTGAGATGTTGGTGCCACAATAACGAAGAAACATACACAGCAAAGGTATTCAAAGCCATAAGTACCTCGCACAATTACAGATATAGTCAACTAAGAAAAAAAAAAACAAAAAAGTGTTACACTGCTCTGCTTGAAGTCCAACATATTAATTTTCTCAACGCAACAAATTGGGTTTCACTATGCTGATTTTCTCTTGGTCGTTCTACTTCTCTTTTTGGTTGGCACGTGGTTAGAAGGAAGTCTTTTCTGCTTAAACTTTTGAACCATGTTGTACACCTGCAGTAGTGTAACAGATTTAAGATACCACAGTATTTTATCAAGATATATAAAGCAAGGAGAATTAGAAACTTCAAATTTAATCCTTGAATCAAGAGAAGCTAAAAATCTTTGCATAATAAATTCTCTTGCAAACAGCACAATCTATAAGAAGAATCCGTTACTTTCTAGCTAAAGAGGAGGGCTAATGCAATTTAATTTTACCCTTCCGGTCCTAAGCCCGGATAAATGAGGAAGGTTTTGTTAGGCCTTGGACAACCAACGTAAAACCGGTCGATATCTTTAATATAGATCAGTGATCCATGTACACAACCAAAAATATGCGTATGAACTGTGGAGTTGCAAACTGCAGCATAATACCTTTCTTACGCTGGTTGTTAGTCCCATACTCGATAGGGCATTGCTGTCAACACATTTCCAAGTTGTAGTTTCGTTGCCCTGGCTCTCGACTAAATCATCTGCTGCCCCTTCCAGAAGGAAAAAATTAACATTAGTACAAAAAAGAAGCCGTAAAGATTTCAGTGTGATCGTTATTCATTTTCATGCAAATCCATAGGCTATATAGCTAATACTGCAGAACAATTTTTGAAGTGTTCTTTGAACCACAAAATCTCAGATACTAGACGAATATAAAATACGAAAATACAAAAAATACTGAAATTTAGTTCCTTACTATTTAATGACATGAAATAAATATCCAGAATAATCTACTTAAGAGTAAATATGAAATGGAGAAACAAAAAGACTAAATTCAACTTGTAATGCCATATAGAAAGAGGACCAAACCTTTCAATTGTAACATCAGAAATTCAACATACAACTTGAGGCGAATGTGACTGAAAATATGAACAAATTCCCCAACATCTTCTCTCACAACGATATTGCAAGTCTTTCTTATATCAATTTTGAAATTTTCTTTTAAGAAGCAATTTGTTGCTTCTCTTCTCGCCAATGGATCTGTCTCTCCATCAAGCAATATAGATGGAAACTCCCAAAGACCAGCAAGCAATCCTTCATCAGGCCTTTTTACAATTATAAATTTGCTGCTAGTCTGGTTTTCATCTAACAATGTTCGGGCTCCAAGTAATTCAACAACACATACAGCAGAAAAATCACTTCTTTGTTTAACCTTCACACTTTTAGCAGGATAATCTGTAACTGCTACTGTACTATCATGTTTAGAATTTGATAGTGCATGACAAAATTCTGATGCTGGGCATGAGGAACAGCTTGGGTTCAAAGGGGTGCATACAGTTGCGCCAAGTTCCATGAGAGCCTGATTGAAATCCCCAGGACGAAGAGGATCGACCAACTGAGCTGCTAACTTCCTTAATCTCCATTCCAACCCACAACAATGAAGAAAAAAATTAGTAAGGGAAAAGAAATGTAAGCAACGAGTGTAAAATAATAAAGCTTCTGCCAACAATCATGTTATACTCAGCCTATCATGTATAGCCTTCATATATCCCTTAGGCACAACCAATAAAAAGAAGGAATAATTTTTCATTGCCACTCGAAACACACCTACACCTAGTGAGATAAAGAAAGAGAATAGAGGAAAATGAGAGATATGATAGATGATATGATGGTAACAGAAGGGAGAGATAGGAAGAGAAGCTTTTTTTTTGAAAGGCGGAAGAGAATGTGAGTGGGAAAGAGATGGAAAGTGGGAATGAATCAATACTAAAATAGAAGACACTTATTGAGAGGCAGATCATGTCAGAAAAGAAACTCAAAGCCACCAATAAACATAGATGTGTGAGTTTGATGCATAGAGAAACTTCTTTTTTTCCCCATTGTTTCTTAATCAGGTCAAACGTTGCATGAATTTGAGATTAGACTCTCCAAAGAGAAAACAATGATGAATAATTTGTTCCAAATTAAAACATAGATTAGACTCTTCGACAAGATTAACATGATGAAAAATTAGTTCCCGGAACTAGAAGTTCAGAAAAACTCACCAAATTCTCTTAACAATTACTGAGTCTTTTGGATTTGCAGAAATAGCCCTTAGTCTCGCTATCACCCTAACCACATTTCCATCAACAACAGGAACTGCCTGAAAATATTAATGCATGAGCAACAGCCAATAGTTACTTTTCAGGAACCAAAATAACAGAAACTGTCACCTCTTTGAATGCTATAGATGCAATTGCTCCAGATGTATAGTCTCCTATTCCAGGAATCTTTCGTAGCATAGATGCCAGCCGAGGAATTTTGCCTCCTTCTGCAACTATTTTCTTCGCCCCCTGAAAGCAGAAATGGAAACACTCCTATCAAACCTTGCGGCATGTAATAGTATATGTGTACTTTTATCTTTTGATCTAGGCCTGTACTTTTGTTAAGCAGGACTTCACTTCTCACAATTCATAACATGAGATTGAGGATCTTTCAACATAGATCAAACGTAGAAGCAAAAGTTGTTCGATAAGAAACTGAATGTCCTTGACCTAAAGAAACTTCGGATACTCTATGGAGGCTATGTTTGGCAATGTCTATCATGTGAGACTTTGACATTTGCATTATAAGCCCTATTTAGCTGTTCTCAGTTCTTACTTTTACAAAGAAGGCAGAAAATAAATAATGATAAAGGTTTCACTCTCACATTAGCTATTAGAAATTCAAACAGTCTACAATCGATTATTAGAGAGGCTTGTAGGGTTTAGTCTAAAGTATGCCTTTCCCTCCAGGCTTTAGATAAATCTCAGAAAGACAATAAGAAAAACAGTGGCCACTAGGCAGTGATGAAAAACACTAGTGTGATGAGAGTGCACCTCTAAAAGAAAACGAGCTCTTCGATAGTAGCCCAAACCTGCCCACATCTCATTTACTTCCTGCACAATGATGGCAACAATTGCAAGGTAAGGATATAAGTAGTCTACAAATCACAACAAATGTTTTTCAAATACGGGCACTCAGAGAAAAAACAAATGAACAGCTTATTTTTGCACAAATTGTCTCATAGCTTCATTAGCTTATGTCACTCAAAAAGCATCAATAAACCTCACAAACTATAAACAGGAATGTGAAACCATGGTATCAAATTCAAATCATCAGCACTGAAGTTCGGATAGAATGAAAAACCTCAAGAGAAGCTTGTGCGAGATGGTGAATGGTGGGCCATTTTTCCATCCAACGGTTGTAATAGGCAACAACAGTCTGAACCCTTGTTTGCTGCAGCATAATCTCAGATACCCACACACCATAAGCTCTCTTTTCCACTTCTTCCTCCTCTTGTTCTTCATTGTTAGGGTCTAGGGTAGTTCTCCAAGGAAGGTCCCTGCGGTTTTTGTCGTACCAAGCCAAGAGAGACACTCTCAGTTTGTGGGTCTCGTCGTTGGTGAAGGACACTGCGTCCTCTATGTCTTCAGTTTCCGCTGAAGGACGTGGCTTTTTGCTGACCCTAACACTCTTCCTCCTTGTGTTGTTCTTCTCCGACATGTTGGGAACCAGTGGTGGCAATTGTAATCTTAAAAACATACACGGTGGTTTCTTCACTGTCCAACGTTGTTGGCGTTCAAACTCAATGTTATTATGCCATTGAGAAATGAGAAATGGGAATACAAAGCGGCAATGAGACCTCTACCTCTAAATTTGAAAACACAAGACACTCAACTTTCTTCTTCTATCTCCTATTTTTAATTTCATGTATTCACATTTTTTTTTGAAAAAACCATAATAGACTAGAAAATTAAAATATGGAATCCAAGGAAAATAGGGCGAGGGGATGGTACCCTAGTTCAAGGGAGGGAAGTCGGTAAAGAATACTTACATAAGACTTACATTTGTCTCACTTCAAGGAAACTAGCGGAGATTCTGTCATGCTCCACTAGACCAACCCATGAAAGTTAGATTCATTCGCTATTGAAAAGATGGTTTTTTTATTAAAGACATTATTGAAAAGATGGTTAAATGTGGGTATATTATAAACCCACCTAATAATTCTAATAGACGGTTAAGTGAAATAGCATTAGAAATATGATAGAGTGCAAACATGAATATAATAAGAGAAATTAGCTGACCAAGTTTCATCATCATGATCATGGAGAACTTAGCCAAGCAATGAGGATTGAATTGACTTCTCTACGAGAATGAAACTCATTTGCTAATTTTGAGATGCAACACATCCCCTTAACTATTTGGCTGGTAATTTGACTCCACTTTAACTTAATTTAAATACAATATAAAAGAGAAATTATAAGAAGGAAAGAATTGACACTTGGCAAGCATTGAGGGACCTTTCAACCATTTTTCCAAGAATTAAATAAATCAAAAAGAAAATGTTATTACTACTTTTGGAAACTTCAAAGTGGTACTTTTAATAATTAGAATTAAGTTGAGGGTAGCTAGGTAATAAGCCACTTAATTTATTTATATTTTGAATTTTTTTAATAAGTATAATGCCTCTTATTAATGATACCTCTTGAATTTGTTTCCCACTACCCATTTATTGACCAATCAAACTTTTTCTAAAAAATTATTTAAACCTTTAGTTTGACTTAAAAAAAATAACCTTGGAACTCGGATTACGTTTAAGTTCCATTTGATTGTTTCCAAGCCAAACTTTCATTGAAATTCTAAATATGTTTAATACTGAATTGATGGGATTCAATGTACCACATTAATTCGTTTCTGATTTCTTTTTCTTTTTAGTCCTAACACTTATCAACTTCTATTTTTTATATAATTAAAAACATTATTTTAATAATTTGCCACCCATTGTGACCACTTAGAAAATTATTGTCTAATTAAGAAGAGAAAAAATTAAGGAAAATCAACAATTAATGGCAGCTGTACACATTGAACATTTGAATCATTAATTCTTATTAGTCCCAACACTTATTTTCTTGAACGTTTACATTAAAATTCATAGTGATGTGTTGAACTTTTTCTTTTTTCTTTCTACAATTTCACTATCACTTAACCCAATTAACTTTGAATTCTCAAGTTATCACTTTGGGACTGTGTTTACGAAAAAAAATTCATCAATTCCCATTAAAAAAAAACTGCCTCATACACTGATCAGTTAGATAATTCAAATTCAAAAAATCTGTTTTGATTTCCTTGAATGTCATTATTTGTGTTGATTACCTCTACAATTTACAACAACCTCAGTTTAAATATTTAGATTCTATCACATTTTATTTTGATTGGTTTATTTTGCCAACCCATTTTTACATATTTCATGAGGCTACACCTATAAATAAGACATGAGGTTTTGGTTCAAAACATCAATCCTTCTATCTTCTACCGTCTGCGTTTTCTTGACGGTGGCATTCGTAGCACTTGCTTGATTCTTACTTATCTTTGTTTTTCAATTAATCATCTTTGTTTGTATTTATTTTGCTGAGAACCATGCTAGAGTTTTGCTCAGTTTTGATCAGCTATCTTTCTGTTTGAGGAAGTCGGTGTGACGTTTTTTCAGAATTGAAAGAACATGGTCTTTTGTGACCTGATTTTTTTGGAAGCAAATATTAAGCCGGATCCGTACCTTGATGTCTTCATGAAGGTGAGAAAGAAGCTATTATTTATCAATCTTTATTGCAATTACACCAGTTATTTTCACAGCTATGGATATAGAGACTCAACATTTGAATGATTTTTTATACACTAGGCAGCTACAATCCGTTTAAAGATCCATTTAATTTTTGTTCATTTGTGCTAGAGGTTGCTTTCCCCTCTTTTTACCCAACTCAATTTGTTTTTACCATTGATATATGAATTGTCTAGGTTGTACTTTCCTTTCAGTTTCATTCATTTCTTTTGGGTTGTTTTGTGAGAACCCATAGAGTTTTTTCTTTTGGTGTTTTCTGTAGTTTATTCAAGTTCATGTTCTGGTGGTTTATTTGAGTTTCTTTTATGTACAGGTTCTACTTTGTGATTCCTTCTTTTAATGGATGATAGGAAAGTCTTCCCTTCACCCCAACCATCATAGGCCCTATTGAAACACCTCAAAGTGCAGGAGATGATAAGAAATCACTTCCAGAAGTTTTCTTTGATAACTATATATGCAGATTTCAACAAACAATAATTGTTAATGTGTGATGTGTCCAACAATATAATTATAGATGAGTATGAATCTCCACAAGAAACATTTGTATAGTAAAACATTCGACATGACACACTTGTGAATTAAGTTTTCCATTGTTTGCTATGCAAGAGCATGACTCCAACTGTATTGAGTAATTAAGATCAACAATTCAACATGCAACTTAATTTCTCTTATTTATTAAGATTAAGAAACATTTTCTTAAGGAAGATTAAGAAACATGATTTTGCCTCTGATTAAATTTCTTACAGTCAAATTTCTTTGATTGATTTATACATCAAATTGAGTGACAACTGATAAATCAAGTTCCTTATATGCATCTAATCCACTTAGATTTGTCATAATACTCACCTATGTAGATTTAACAAGAAGACCCTTTGCTTTTGCAACTTATATTTTTTTTTTGAAACACAACTTATATTATATTAAACTTTGGAATGAATCATAAAAAAAAACTTTCGAGCATTGAATATAGTCGACTACTCCCACTAATCTAGGGAAATTTACTACTCCTAATTTAGCACATGATCAATTTCTATGCACCGACGGTGTAAAAAATTTTACATCATCATTCAATCACAACCTTCTATTTTCTATTTTAGATATTATTAAATTTAAAATTAATTGTGAACTAACAAAATGGAGGGATGTGATTGAATGATGGTGTAAAACTTATTTACACCATCGCTGCATAGAAATTAATCTATTTTTTAAAACGAAATGGAAAAGCCGCATAACGCTCGCTTTAAGTTGTATTGCACACTACATTTGAAATCAAAGACTATCCTCTTTTTTTAACGGAAATGCTCACCTCAGTTTATAATAAATTCAAAAGCTCAACTATATATATGTTCACATTTGTTTGTGAAAATAGGGATCCCACGAGAAAGAAAAATTACAGTAAAATATATCTCAGTTAAAAATTACAAAATATAAATTTTAATATAATTTTATATAACACAAATTTTGATACTAAAAATTTGTCCCACATGAATTGGAATAAATTAACAAATATAGTTTGTATTTATTTATGCTCAAGTTACATAGGAAAAATCTCCTACTGGAGGAACGTTTTTACATGAAAATAGTTTGAACTTAAAACTAATAGAAAATACATTTTAATATAATTTTGGTACTTTTTAAAGTCTTTTAAATAATATTTTGATAGATATATATAACAATTTTAATTTTATTGTGAAAATAGAGATTCTATGGGGGAAATATTTATATTAAAGTATTTTCAAGTTGAAAATAATAAACAATAAATTTCAATATAACTTTTAATTTTTTTCATAAGTTTAAAGGTAAATATATGAATCCCGTGAATTGAAATAAATGAACATAGCTTATATTTATTTATGTTTAAGGTATATATTAAAAATCTCATACGGGGAGGGATATTTTGCATGAATATGCTATCAAGTTGAAAATATTTGAAAATGTTTTGTTATAATTTTATTATTTTTCCAATACTTTTTAAATAATTTGAAAGTAGATATACAAAAGCGTTATAATTTGATTGTGAATATAGGATTCCCACGGGGAATTAGAGAAAAATAAACATATTTAGTCTGTATTTATTAATTATATAGTAAAAAGCTCCTACATGAGGAACATTTTGCATAAAAATACTTTCAAGTTGAAATTAATAGAAAATGTTTTAATATAATTTTAGTAATTTTCTCAGACTTTTAATTAATTTAAAGAGTAAATATACATAACCATTTAAAATTGATTGTAAAAATAGGGATTCCACGGGAAAGAACATTTAGAATAAAAAAAATCCAATTTGAAAATAACAAACAATAAATTTTGATATTATTTTAGTTTTTTTTGTTCATAAGTTATAGAGTTAAATATATATAAAAAATATGAAATTTTGACGGGAATTGGAATAAATAAACATATATAGCTTTTATTGATTTATGTTTAAGTTATATATTAAAAAGCTCAACGGGTAGGAATATTTTACTAGAAAATACTTTCAAGTTGAAATTAATAGAAAATATGTTTTAATTTAATTTTAGTATTTTTCCCAAACTTTGTAAATAATTTAAGAGTAGATATACAAAAGCATTATAATTTAATTGCGAATATAGGGCTCCCACGGGGAATTAGAGAAGAATAAACATATTTAGTCTATATTTACCAATTATATATTAAAATGTCCCTACATGAGGAACAGTTTGCATGAAAATACTTTTAAGCTGAAACTAATAGAAAATGTTTTAATATAATTTTAGTAACTTATCAATTTTTTTAAATAATTTAAGAGTAGATATACATAAGCATTATATAGCTTTTATTTATTTATGTTTAAGTTGCGTATTAAAAAACTCAACGGGTAGGAACATTTTACAAGAAAATACTTTCACGTTAAAATTAGTAGAAAATACGCAACTTTGAGAGAGAGAGAGAGAGAGAGAGAGAGAGAGAGAGAGAGAGAGAGAGAGAGAGAGAGAGAGAGAGAGAGAGAGAGAGAGAGAGAGAGAGAGAGAGAGAGAGAGAGAGAGAGAGAGAGAGAGAGAGAGAGAGAGAGAGAGAGAGAGAGCAATTTGTCACACGGGGATTAAAAATATATAGTCAAAATTTGTAACCTAATACGACGGGAAACATTTAGCATGAAGATACCTTCAAGTTGACTAATAGAAAATGTTTTAATATAATTTTTAAACTTTTTCTAGACTTTTTAAATATTTTAATGGAGTAGATATACAGAAGCATTACAATTTTTTTTACAATTTTTTTCTGCGAGATCATAAAACTTATAAAATATATGAGTCAATTATGGACTCCAATATTCATGTTGGAGTCCAATATTCACGTTATTCATGTTGGAGTCATGAACGAATTAATTTTGTGAAAAAATTCTCCAACCAGAAGTCAATTATGGAAAATTATTTATTGTGTTTTTTATTTATCTTGGCGGTGAACAATTAGATAGATTGGATTTTAAATCCAAAAATTTTGTGTGCTTCACTGCAATGTGGTGTTTTTCCACCAGAGATATCTATTACACTTTCTTATTAAATGTTCTTGCTTTATGATAAATATATTATAGTATTTTATATAAGAGAATTATTATTGAACCCTTTAAATTTTGAATACTCATCCATATTTAGTTAGAGTTTAGATAATCACAATAATATAATGTAAAACAATGTAATTTAATACGTAATACATATTTTCAATCAAGTTTTATAAGTTATAAATTTTGTAGACTTATTTGGAGATAAGAAAAACCAAAATAAAAGAAAAATACAAAAATCATACAATTTATTATATTATTATATCATAAATAAGTTAATCAAATAAATAATAATATTCATATTTATTTTTCATTTATACAAAATAAATAATTCTGTATATATATTAAAAAAAATTATTATATACTCAGAAATATGCCCCCGTGCATCGGCACGGGTATACATACTAGTTATTTACACTCGACTTTCATTTCTATTTCATTTTTATTCTTTTTTTTATGTATCTCTTTTATTTTCTTATCAAATCAAATATGATATCACTCTTTTTTTTTTTTTTTCTTTTACTTACCCCTGGTATAAATGGATTGGAGTGCAAAGTAAAAATTTCCGGTGAAATTGTGATTGTTATCATCAATATTAATTAATTTGAGATGGGGGACAATGCATCATCCATTTTCTAAAAAAATGTCCAATTTCTTTGTTTTACATTTATTAGAAAATGATATGTGATAAATTTTTGCCATTTTCTGACCGCAAGAATCATCAAAATTATATGATCTATTTATTTATTTCATTGATGATTAGATTATATTATGGTGTATAAAAGGAAGGGGCTTTCTGTTGGGAAGAAGAAGAAGCAGAAGCAGAAGCAGAAGAGAGTGGTGGGAGTGAGACTGAGACTGAGACTGAGATAGATCAAAATTCAAAAGTGAATCGCAGAGACTGAAAAAATGGAGGTTGGGTTCTTGGGTCTGGGGATAATGGGCAAGGCCATGTCAATCAACCTTCTACGCCATGGCTTCAAGGTCACTGTTTGGAACAGAACCCTCTCCAAGGTATTACTATTACTCACTGGATTTTCAGTTTTTTTTCCATCATCATGCTCAGGGGCGGATTTACCACCTGGCTAGCTAGGGCCTGTGCCCTAGCTCTGGGAAAAAAAACATTTTTTTCTTTGGACCAGGTTAGTTTTTTGGGGCAAAAAAAAAAGGAAAAAGGGCAAAATTGAAAAGAAGGAGACAGGGTGAGGGTGAGTGAAACAGGGTTGTGGACGGTTGAGATGCAGGCGGTGGGTGAATGCGGCTGGTTGAGAATTCCACCGCTGCCGCTGCAACTTGCTGTGACTGTGACGAATGGATTGCTGAAACCTGAGCAGAGACAGAGCAACCCTTTACCCTTCTGTATCAGTATCAAACCCACAAGATTTCCTGCAGTTTTACCCCACCGAATTTGCTGCAATTCCCACACCCAGTTTCCGGCACACTGAAAGAAAGCTTAATTCCATAAACCAGAGGCGGTGTGTGTGTGAAGAGTGGGTGAGTGAGTGGGATTTGGGAGTGGAAATTGTGGAAAAAAAAAATTGAGAGTGAGGGAGTGAGGTGATGCCGTGAGCGAGTCAGGAGTGGGTGAGAGAGTGGAATTCAGAGAATGGTAAAGGTTTGTGGTGAGTGAAGAAGTGAGACTGTGGGAAGGTTTGTGTATTGTTTGTGAGATTGAGAAGAGAATTAGAGAAAGAGAAGCATGTGTGGTGGGCGGTTTGTTGAGTTAAATTGAATTGATTTGAGATTGAAAATTGTGGAGACTATGGAAATTGTGATTTGGCACTTGGCAGGCATGCATATGCTTTCTATTTGGAAATTGTGATTTGGCAGGCATGCATTAATGCATTATGTTATGCTTATCAAAATAAAAAATTAATGCATTATGTTATGCAGATAGATGCTTTTCTAAAACGCATTTCTCAATTAATGCATTGTGTATTTGATTACCCACTATGGCACTATGTGTTTTGTGTATTAATTCCCAAGACTGGCTATTGATCCCTCCATTGGTGCCACACCTCAAGTACTCCTATTGTCTTGTATTTTCTAGTCTTCTTGAACGCGTATCTTTTTTATTTTGTATTGTCTAACGAAATAAAACCAAAATTAGCTATACTTTTATTGGTAAAATTGTGAGTCTTTTTTATTTCGATTTATAACTATTTATATATTGTGGCGTGTGTATTTGCGGTTTTAAAATGGAAATTGTTAAACGCACCTCCTGACATCTAATTCCACCCCACCTTTTAGGTGCGTGAACTACGCACTTATAAGTGCAAAAAGTGGTGAAATTAAATGTGAGAGTGCATTTAACAATTACCTTTTAAAATTTGCCCAGGCTTTCCAAAATTTCTGGTTCCGCCACTGATCATGCTTCAAGGAAGATTTCCAGAAAGTTATATGCTGAGTCATTATTCCAAGATTATTATTTTTTAATGAAAAGTAGCTTAGCAATCAATCTAGATTTATATGTTATTTTGATGATAACAGATGAGTGGGATTAATTTTTGTGCATTCTGTTGAGCACCTTATAGATAGAAGATATATATAATATAGCTTACAGTCTGGATTGTAGAAATTTCTATTCTTTCCTTGTTGTTAAGCTCTGAATATGAGCCTTACCAAGTTCTGATTTGGATAAACCTAACTCATGTCTTTTGCAACCTATAATTGTAGTGTGATGAGCTTGTGGAACATGGTGCTTCAGTTGGAGAAACTCCGGCAGCTGTAGTCAAGAAATGCAAGTATACAATTGCAATGTTATCTGATCCTGCAGCTGCTTTAGCGGTCGGTAGTTGTCATTGTGAATATTATTTTTGACACGCAGATTCTTTATTTTCCCTTACTGAATTCATTTTTTGTGATGGTTTTCTAGGTTGTGTTTGATAAAGATGGTGTTCTTGACCAAATTAAGGGAAAAGGTTATATTGACATGTCAACCGTGGACGCTGAAACATCTTTAAAGATATCTGAGGTTTGTATACCCTGTCCTGCCTATGTGTGTGTGTTTCCCCTTCATCTAAAAATTAAGATTCATTAAAATTTCTTTGCACACTTTGAGATTGATTTTGCTTGTGAGTTGTGATCTGTTTACACCCTACCCATACTTTTCTGTAATTTTCTGTTGCCCCATGTTGTTAAAGAGAAACTTGTAAATGATTAAGAGACTGCAATGGCTTATGTTGCAGAACACCATTTTCGTAACGCTCATGGTATTTCCTGTGAAGATTTATATTAATTTGTGTTCTCTATTTTATTTCATCTCTGAGCCTCCCATCCCATATCTTTGATTTAAATATTTCACAGCTGAGAAATATTACCAAATTCCTCCTTATGCCGATGACCAACTTAACTAACTCTACCTAAACTAGCTTAAAATAGGAATCGTATAACTACCGATGTATGTAAATAACTACCAATTGTATTTATCAGCTGGTCTTACACCCAATAATTAAGCATCATGTTACGTATGTGACTATTGTTATTAGTTGGAATTTGGCCATTAAGATTTTTTTTGTTTTTAAAGAAGTTTTAGTAAGCTGAGGTATCTATAGTTATGGGAATTTCTGTTGGGATGAGGACCACTTGAGTATGAATTAAGCTCTGCTAATCTTGTAAATGGGGATGAGAATGTGAATAAATACTATGGATTATATTATTTGAACATTCTTCCTGTGGAATGTTTGAAAACAAAAGTTTATTTGCTTCTTCTCTTTAGCTATGTGCTATACGTATGAAACAAAGTACACTTAGTATCCTGTCTTTGCTTGTTCATGCTATAGGCATAAGCTGGTGGTCTGCACTTTGTTGAATCAACTCTTCAAATAGAAATAGAAAGAATTCCTTATGATAAATTGCCATTGACAGACTTAATTTCTACAGGCAATCAAAGCAAAAGGTGGTAGTTTCGTTGAAGGTCCTGTTTCAGGTAGCAAGAAGCCCGCAGAAGATGGCCAGCTAGTAATACTTGCTGCTGGGGACAAGGTATTTTTAAATGTTACTAAGCAAATGTGGATAAATGTTTACTCATTCTGCTTGTCTGCTGTCCTGGTGCGCTTTTAACTATTTGAATGAGTTAAACTATTTAGACATCTTTCCTCTCCACTTTAGACATGGCTTGAAATTTTCAGAGTATGGACTACATAAGATACATTAGCAACTCATCAATATCCTCAACTTTCAATAGATATATTTTTGTAAGGAATGTCCAGAGAGAATGTATGGTGCACTTATCTAAACTAATTCATTTTTATTTAATTTCAGTTATTTAATTACATTTTTAATTCCATATCATTTATTCATTTACATACCAAGCATACAATTAAAATAAGGATATTGTTAGATGAATTCAATTGTCCTACAACTATAGCAGCAGTTTAATTTGTGAGAGAGGTCTCTTACCATTTAAAATTAGTGGGACAATGGGGTTTCTTTTTGTTATTTTCTCTCTCACATTGCATTTATGCAGTGATTGTAGGACATGCTGAACAACCAAAAGTTGTTCCCTTAATATATAGTAGCGATTAGAAGTGTGTTATGTTGGAACAGAGAAAGTATAGTAGTGGAAAATATAGGAGAATGACTCAAACTTTTTATTTTTCTGATTTTCTTGATGAGGAACTTACAATATTTCTCTATTAATACTAGTGAATAGAGAAGATAAAAGGATGTACCTTATGCAACTACAAGCATAATAATGCTAGAGGTTAATGTCTAGTAACTAGAGAAGATAAATGATGCAACTTATGCAACTACATAAAAGACATTAACCTCTAGCATTATTATGCTTGTAGTTGCATAAGGTACATCCTTTTATCTTCTCTATTCACTAGTATTAATAGAGAAATATTGTAAGTTCCTCATCAAGAAAATCAGAAAAATAAAAAGTTCAAGTCATTCCCTTATATTTTCCACTACTATACTTCCGCTGCTCCAATAAATTTGGTACCAAAGCTCCAATTCAGTACCATGGCATCATCAACAAATTCAGTTTTCTCATATACAACAAGTCAAATTCCAGTTTTCAATGGTGAACACTATGATTACTGAAGTTCACAAATGGAGACCATCTTCCTTTCGCAAGATCTATGGGACGTGGTTGAAGAAAAGTATGAAGAGCGCCCAGACCCAAAAACAGCAGACTGGACTGATGTCAAAGAAAAAGAATACAAGGAGAATGTGAAGAAAAATGCTACAGAATTGAGGATTATCCAGCAAGGAGTAAAACTGTGTGTTAGAACTTAGAAATACATTATAAAACTATTCATGTTTATTCACCCAACAACTTAAGCTTTTAGGATGGTTGGTTCATGACATTGAATTAGAGTCTGGATGACCAAGTGGTCAGATTATTGTGACCCCATTATTTTCATAAAACGTCGAATTTCAGCACGACATAGGTGGGTCTGTGCATTGTCCAGCTTCAAGCCTAGTGGGCTCTTGCGTGAGAGGGAGTTATAAAAGTATTATAATATCATTCATGTCTCTTCACCCAACAACTTAAGCTTTTGGGATAGTTGGTTCATGACATAGGAGAAAACAAAAAGTACGTGATGAAATTATTGATTCTAAATCATACAGAAGAGCTTAATTATAAAAATAGGAGTAATAAGGTCAAAAGTATCCTAATCACTATAATCAGATTTGTTTAGCCTATCCAACATTTTCCAAAACTATCATGTTTTTAAGTTGTCTATTGAAGTTGGGTGGGTTGGGTTCTGTTGATATAGTCATGTGAATTAGTGTTCTCATGCAGATTCCGTGTTATGGACTGCTTTTCAGTGGTTGATTCTTTGGATATGTAGGCCTTGTATGAGGAAGCACTTCCAGCATTTGATGTACTGGGGAAGAAATCTTTCTTTCTAGGCGAGGTTGGAAATGGTGCAAAAATGAAACTTGTCGTTAACATGATAATGGGCAGGTATTTTTTCCTTCCCCTTCCTTTTCTTCTATTCTTCTTCATTTGGGACTGGGGAAAAGGATTACCCACAACTTTAGTTTATTGTTTTGTATGAATCAGCAAACCAGAAATATACATCCGCATTTTGACATTTTTATTCCTTATTCGGTTGCAAGCCGAACAGACTGTATGTCGTTATTTTCAGTCTTCTTCTGTAAATTAGTTATTCCGTATTATATCTGTTACAGTATGATGAATGCTTTCTCTGAGGGGCTCACACTAGCTGAAAGAAGTGGTTTGAACCCTGGAACTCTTCTTGATGTACTGGTAAGTTATTGTGATGAGGAAGATTCTTGATTGTACCTTTTATCATCATTTTTTTTACATGATACCTTTTATCATCATTCTAAGCATATTTGGGGTCTTTTTGTACAGGATCTTGGTGCCATAAGTAACGGCATGTTTAAGCTGAAAGGACCCGCAATGCTAAAAAACAATTACTCCCCAGCTTTTCCGCTGAAACATCAGCAGAAGGACATGAGATTGGCTCTTGCCCTTGGAGATGAAAATGCTGTATCAATGCCTGTAGCAGCTGCGGCAAATGAGGTAATACTATTTTTATCATACTTTCTTTCTGTGACATGGTATCAGACAATCAGAAAATGCTTCTTTAGTTCACATGACTGCTATCTCAAAATAATCGTAAGTTGTGCACAAACTACAAACATGACTGCATCTGAATAAGTAGCCTTACTTTAGCACTTTTTTTCCTGTCAAACTTAGATTCGGCTTCATCTGCAGTTTGTGAAGTAAGGTTGTGTAAGGTTGTGTAAGTAGTATTACATGCCCAGGTAATATCAAAGATTATTCAGATTGCAAATGAAGAACCAACCTCATGTAGTCTAAGGATCAAACCACTACTCTTTCGGATCTATTTCAAGTTGTGTTAAGATAATGATTATTAGTTGCCATGGTCCTATTATTCCCATCTCACTAAATAAATCATAACATGCATCCTTTGTTTCCAGTGTCTACTCAAGATTATATGACTTATGTAAGCTCTGATATTGTCTATGCTCAGATGGTATCACTCATATAACTAGTATTTATCAATCACTAAGCACCAGCTGAAAACCAAGGAACTCATAATTTTGAGTACTGAAACCTAAAGCATTTTTCTGAACTTAGCAAACCAAGGTCTAAAACTGTTTGTCATGAACTACTGAGCTAGTGTCTGCCTCTTTAAAGTAACTGTACCTCCCCTGTACAACAAACCCTAGGAGATGCTCCAGATATACCTCCATTAATGATAACCCTGCAAAGGATGGGTGCATATTGCTGATGGAGGTTACACCGTGACAGCAATAAATATAAACTAGGTAATGGAAACTGGAAAGTGTCTGAGCTATAGAAGGGTTCTATGTTTTCTAACCTAGAAGCCTGGGCTGGGACTAACCTATTCAATCCACTGGAGCATCTCTTGACGTTTGTTGTGTAAATTCAAGACTTGCCAGAAGCAGAAGCATTCTTCACAAGCTTAAATTGATTTTATTTTAAGAAAAGTACTAAGGAGTTAAGATTATTCAATAGTGGAATCATAATATTGTTTAACCTAACATCAGTTCGTTGAGCCTCGAATGCCATGGAGTAATATGATAATCTGATAAAATATCCATATTGTTGGTGGTGAAATGATTCTAGCTATCAAGAATATATCCGGGAATAGTTAAAGTTCTTCTTTTATTTTTGGTAGATGTTGCCTCGATGTTTCACAGGCCCATAAAGTTATACCAATCATGATCAACATGCTTCATGTGTTTCTTTATATATGTGTGTGTGTGGTGTGTGTAAATAACTTTTTTCCCTTCTATCTTATATTTTTGTGCTGAATGACTATTATAGAATTTTCATACTGTGCTAAAATTCCAACTCTTTTTGTAGGCATACAAGAAAGCCAGAAGCTTGGGGTTGGGGGACCTTGATTTTTCAGCTGTCCATGAGACTTCGAAAACTCTTGATCATTAGGATAGCTTTCTGAATTGATTAAACCACTGTTATGAGCAACAACAGCATGATGTGAAACATCTATTTATGAACTAGCTGTTTGAGCATAGGTCTAATTTACAGATTCTTGTTTGAATGAACCTTGTAAACTGTTTCCACCTTCATCGCAACATGAAATTAAAATATGCAAGCAAGCGATTGAGCTTATTTCAACTTGTCGCAGTTGATGGTGCTGATCATAGGTTAATATATGATCACAATCACGACTATTGATTTTTCAATCAATGGTTATGACGACTTACTTTACACACCTTCAAGCAGAAGCTTGTTTTAATCATGCCTAACTTGCTACAAATATTTTCTACTCTTGTTTGAACAAACTGTCTTGCTAAATTGCTAAATATACTTGCTAACTGCCTACCAGTCCATACCTAACTAGATCAATCAGGTAACTGTTGAAGCTTCTACTTGGTAAAGTCACAATCACTCTCAATTATCTTTCTCCATTCATAGAAAGTAAGGTTAAATGCCATGTGAATGGTGGTTTGGTTATTAGTAGTCCGAGCTATTGAATAAACAATCAGAAGCATCTACTAGCAATGCAATTACAGCTACTGGACAACTCAGCAGTGCCAACTCAGCATAAAACAGTTTTGGAGGCAGCTATTACTAACAAACTAGGGATTACTATATTGTGTAGCAAGGTCATAGCATAGTTATGATACACCTTCTTCTAGATAGTATAAATAGACTCTAAAGCTATTTTGTATGTACCTTTTATTCATTCAATAGATTTTTCTATTCAGTTCATCTCTTTTCTCTGAATTTTCTGATGGTATCAAGAGCTCTCATATCTTCCGCTGCATCATTCTGGGTTTGTTTAGGGTTTCAATCGAAAGCATGAAGAACGTGGTTGTACGATTCTGATCGGTGATGTGTTGATTTGTGTTCGTGTTGGTCAATTGGTGAAATTTCTCAATTTCTTGCTTTCTGTTTCTTGATCCTGTTGAGGTATTGTTCTTTCTGTTTCGTGATTGGCTTCTCTCTGAGTTGATTTCTGGTTCAATCTACTGGTTCGATTATTTTCATGGCGAAGAAGGCAAACAACGCACACGCTGAATCTTCAGGTGTCAACAATGGAGTCCTTGATCCTTCACTTGATCCTCTGAGTCCATATTACGTTCATCCAGGAGATGGACCTTCTACGGTTTCTGTCACACCAAAGCTGACGAGTTCAAATTACCAGACATGGATGCGTTCGATGCGAAGGGCGTTGAGCTCCAAAAACAAGTTTCGGTTCGTCGATGGAAGTATTCCAGTTCCAAATGCGGATCATCCTCTTTTCTACGCTTGGGACAGGTGCAATAATCTAGTTCATACTTGGATTATGAATTCTGTTACATCTTCAATTGCACAAAATTTAGTTTACATTGAGAATGTGATTGATGTTTGGAATGAATTGAAAGAACGTTTCTCACAAGTAGATTTGATTAGAATCTCGGAATTGCAAAGTGAAATTTATAATTTGAGGCAAGAATCTTCAACTGTTACTGATTTCTTCACTGAATTGAAGACTCTATGGGAAGAAATCGATGGTTTTAGACCACTGCCAGTGTGTATTTGCAATGCTAGATGTCCATGCCAGGGTCATGCTAGGTCATATAAGGATCAAGACTATATAATTAGGTTTTTGACTGGGCTGAATGAAGAGTTTGCTACTGTTCGTTCACAGATCTTGTTAATGAAACCCTTACCAACATTGAATGAAGTTTTCTCTATGGTAATCCAACAAGAGAGGCAATCAGGTTCAGGAAATTCAGGACAAGTAGTAAATGAATCAAGGTCTATGCTTAATGCTATTGATTCTAGAAGTGGTTATGGAAGAGGTAGAGGTTATCCTCAAGGGAATCAGATTTATGGTGGAAGGAGTTCCACTCCTGCTTCTAATTCAGGAAATGGAAGAGGATACTATCAAGGTTCAGGAAGAGGTAACAGAATTTGTTCTCATTGTGGAAGGACAGGCCATACCATTGATACTTGTTACAAGATTTATGGTCTTCCACCTTCTTTTAAGTCTAACAATTCTGGTTCAGTGAATAATTTTCTCTCTGATGATCACTACAATGGTGATCATACCTTTTTGACTGAGGATAATCAGTCTACACATTCTGATGTTAATCAAGCATCACATGCTTCTCATGTTTCAGTTCCTGGTTCTAGTTGTAATGCTGCATCTTCTTCCTCAGCTTCAGCACCACAGATTCAAGGATTCACACCAGATCAGTTTCAGAAGTTGTTGAATTTGATTCAAGGAAATGATTCTCAGTCTGTCAATTCCACACAAATTAACCAGTTGAGGATTCATGAGAATCCGCACAATGTCAATCAGTTTAATGTTCAGCATAAGAGTCATGAAAATTCACATGTGACAGGAAAAGGTAGAACTATCATTTTATCCTCTTATTCTACTTCTGCAAAAGCTTGTAGCTCTTGGATATTAGATTCAGGAGCTACTGATCATGTGTGCTCCTCATTGGACCTGTTCCATTCTTTTTCCAAGATTAAACCTATACATGTTCAATTACCAAATGGTACTCTGGTCAAGGCACACTTGGCTGGTATTGTTGTGTTCTCCCCCTTATTATCCATCAAAAATGTCCTTTATGTACCAGAATTCAGTTTTAATATTGTCTCCACCTCCAAATTATGTGAACATTTGTCATGTGTTGTTCAATCCTATTACTCACATTCATTGATACAGGACCTCAATTCCCAGAAGATGATTGGTTTGGCTAAACAAGAGGGAGGATTGTACTACTTGATGGTTGATGCACAAGAAAGGCAGTCACAAGATCAGAGGCAGTCACAAGATCTGAAGGTACAAGCAGACTTGGTGTCACAAGATCTGAAGGTACTAGCAGACTCAAAGATAAATACAATTACCACAGCTACTTCTACAGTAATACCTAGTTCAGTCATTTGGCATTTTAGATTAGGGCACTTGTCTAAGGATAGGTTGCTAGATATGACTACAACACATCCTTATATCCATGTAAATAAGGCATTAGCCAAGCATTTAGTATGTGATGTATGCCATATGGCAAGACAAAAGAAGTTGTCATATTCTCTAAGTTTGAATAAAGCTGTGAAACCTTTTGATCTGCTTCATTTCGATATCTGGGGTCCTTTTTCAACAACAACAGTTCATGGCCATAAATATTTTTTAACTGTTGTAGATGATCACACCAGATTTTTGTGGATTATTATGCTAAAACAAAAATCAGAAGTGCCTTCCAAAGTTCAGGATTTTGTAACTTATGCTAAGACTCAATTTGGTGCTATGGTGAAAACTATTAGGACAGATAATGGTCCTGAGTTTACTCTCCAAAGTTTTTATGATTCTAGTGGTATCATTCATGAAACTTCATGTGTTGAGTGTCCCCAACAAAATGGGAGAGTTGAGAAAAAACACCAGGACATTTTAAATGTAGGAAGGGCATTGTTATTTCAGTCTAAATTGCCAAAACATTACTGGAATTATGCAGTTCAACATGCAGTTTTCTTAATTAATAGGGTGCCAACTGTGGTTCTACAAAATAAGTCTCCTTATGAACTTTTGTACCACAAACCACCAGATTTAACAGATCTAAAGGTTTTTGGATCTTTGTGTTATGTGTCAACATTGCACAATGCTAGGCAGAAACTGGATCCACGAGCTCGAAAATGTGTTTTCATGGGTTATAGATCAGGCACTAAGGGTTATGTGGTGCTTGACTTATTAAGTAGATCCTTGAGTGTCTCCAGAAATGTGGTGTTCTATGATCATATCCTTCCTTATCAGCAATCAGAAGCCTTGTCCTGGACTGTTATGACACCAGAGAGTGCTAGTGTTGAGATTTCATCTGATTCCTTAGATGCATTCACCACTCCAACAGAGATTCCTCCATCAGAGAAGACACCTTCTGCAGTTGTTCAGCCTGCATCTGACTCTTCTGATCAGATAAGGAGATCCACAAGAGCTAAGCATCAACCGTCACATCTCAGAAATTATATTTGTCACTCCTCCTCTTGTGAAGCTGGGCCAACATCTTCAGGTAGTAAATATCCTATCTCTACCTATATGTCTTTTTCCAATTTGTCTATTCCTCATCATAAATATGTTATGGCCATGTCTCTTGAACCTGAACCACACACTTATGTTGAAGCATCCAAACATAAATGCTGGGTAGATGCCATGAATTTAGAAATTTTTGCATTAGAGGCTAATGGCACATGGAGCTTAGTATCTTTGCCACCTCATGTAATTCCTATAGGTAATAAATGGGTTTACAAGATCAAAAGGAAAGCAGATGGCACAATAGAGAGGTATAAAGCCCGTTTAGTAGCTAAAGGTTATAATCAGATTGAAGGGTTAGATTATTTTGATACATTTTCACCAGTTGCTAAGCTTACCACAGTACGAATGGTTTTAGCCCTTGCATCTGTATACAATTGGCATTTGCATCAATTAGATGTAAACAATGCTTTTCTTCATGGGGATTTAAATGAGGATGTGTACATGAAGGTACCAGAGGGAGTATTTTGTACTGATTCTAGACAGGTTTGCAAGCTTCACAAATCTTTATATGGGCTTAAACAGGCTAGTAGGCAGTGGTATGCTAAGTTGACTAGCTTATTAGTTGCTTGTGGCTATACACAAGCTCATTCTGATCACTCTTTGTTCACCAAAAACAAGGGTGAGTGCTTCACTGT